>NC_044988.1:46317057-46648513 GCF_008728515.1 Papio anubis | reverse complement strand
ATCCCTGAATAGACCAATTGAGGCAATAATTAATAGCCTACCAACCAAAAAATGTCCAGGGCCAGACGGATTCACAGCCGAATTCTACCAGAGGTAAAAGGAGGAGCTGGTACCATTCCTCCTGAAACTATTCCAATCAACAGAAAAAGAGGGAATCCTCTGTAACTCATTTTATGAGGCCAACATCATCCTGATACCAAAGTCTGGCAGAGACACAACAAAAAAAGAGAATTTTAGACCAATATCCCTGAGGAACATTGATGCAAAAATCCTCAATAAAATACTGGCAAACCGAATCCAGCAGCACATCAAAAAGCTTATCCACCATGATCAAGTGGGCTTCATCCCTGGAATGCAAGGCTGGTTCAGCATACACAAATCAATAAATGTAATCCAGCATATAAACAGAACCAAAGACAAAAACCACATGATTATCTCAATAGATGCAGAAAAGACCTTTGACAAAATTCAACAGCCCTTCACGCTAAAAACTCTCAATAAATTCGGTATTGATGGAACGTATCTCAAAATAATAAGAGCTATTTATGACAGACCCACAGCCAATATCATAGTGAATGGGCACAAACTGGATGCATTCCCTTTGAAAACTGTCACAAGACAGGGATACCCTCTCTCACCACTCCTATTCAACATGGTGTTGGAAGTTCTGGCTATGGCAATCAGGCAAGAGAAAGAAATCAAGGGTATTCAGTTAAGAAAAGAAGAAGTCAAATTGTCCCTGTTTGCAGATGACATGACTGTATATTTAGAAAACCCCATCGTCTCAGCCCAAAATCTCCTTAAGCTGATAAACAACTTCAGCAAAGTCTCAGGATACAAAATCAATGTGCAAAAATCACAAGCATTCTTATACACCAGTAACAGACAAACAGAGAGCCAAATCATAATGAACTCCCATTCACAATAGCTTCAAAGAGAATAAAATACCTAGGAATCCAACTTACAAGGGATGTAAAGGACCTCTTCAAGGAGAACTATAAACCACTGCTCAGTGAAATAAAAGAGGACACAAACAAATGGAAGAACATACCATGCTCATGGATAGGAAGAGTCAATATCGAGAAAATGGCCATACTGCCCAAGGTAATTTATAGATTTAATGCCATCCCCATTAAGCTACCAATGAGTTTCTTCACAGAATTGGAAAAAACTGCTCTAAAGTTCATATGGAACCAAAAAAGAGCCCGCATCTCCATGACAATCCTAAGCCAAAAGAACAAAGCTGGAGGCATCACAATACCTGACTTCAAACTATACTACAAGGCTACAGTAACCAAAACAGCATGGTACTGGTACCAAAACAGAGATATAGACCAATGGAACAGAACAGAGTCCTCAGAAATAATATCACACATCTACAGCCATCTGATCTTTGACAAATCTGACAAAAACAAGAAATGGGGAAAGGATTCTTTATTTAATAAATGGTGCTGGGAAAATTGGCTAGCCATAAGTAGAAAGTTGAAACTGGATCCTTTCCTTACTCCTTACACGAAAATTAATTCAAGATGGATTAGAGACTTAAATATTACACCTAAAACTATAAACACCCTAGAAGAAAACCTAGGTAATACCATTCAGGACATAGGCACGGGCAAGGACTTCATGTCTAAAACCCCAAAAGCAACAGCAACAAAAGCCAAAATTGACAAATGGGATCTAATTAAACTAAAGAGCTTCTGCACAGCAAAAGAAACTACCATCAGAGTGAACAGGCAACCTACAGAATGGGAGAACATTTTTGCAATCTATTCATCTGACGAAGGGCTAATATCCAGAACCTACAAAGAACTCAAACAAATTTACAAGAAAAAAGCAAACAACCCCATCAAAAAGTGGGCAAAGGATATGAACAGACACTTCTCAAAAGAAGACATACATACAGCCAACAGACACATGAAAAAATGCTTATCATCACTTGCCATCAGAGAAATGCAAATCAAAACCACAATGAGATACCATCTCACACCAGTTAGAATGGCAATCATTAAAAAAATCAGGAAACAACAGGTGCTGGAGAGGATATGGAGAAATAGGAACACTTTTACACTGTTGGTGGGACTGTAAACTAGTTCAGCCATTGTGGAAAACAGTGTGGATTCCTCAAGGATCTAGAACTAGAAATACCATTTGACCCAGCCATCCCATTACTGGGTATATACCCAAAATATTATAAATTATGCCGCTATAAAGATACATGCACACGTATGTTTATTGCAGCACTATTCACAATAGCAAAGACTTGGAATCAGCCCAAATGTCCATCAGTGACAGACTGGATTAAGAAAATGTGGCATATATACAACATGGAATACTATGCAGCCATAAAAAAGGATGAGTTTGTGTCCTTTGTAGGGACATGGATGCAGCTGGAAACCATCATTCTCAGCAAACTATCACAAGAACAGAAAACCAAACACCGCATGTTCTCACTCATATGTGAGAATTGAACAATGAGATCACTTGGACTCGGGAAGGGGAACATCACACACTGGGGCCTATTGTGGGGAGGGGACGGGGGTAGGGATAGCATTAGGAGATATACCTAATGTAAATGACGAGTTAATGGGTACAGCACACCAACATGGCACATGTATACATATGTAACAAACCTGCACTTTGTGCACATGTACCCTAGAACTTAAAGTATAATAATAAAAAAATAAAAAAATAAAAAATAAATAAATAAAAAGAACAACAAATAAACAGTGGACACTCAGAACTAACATATGAAAAAAAAAAAAAAGAAATAGATTGTTTCTACATCTTGGCTGTTGTGACTAGTCCTGCAATGAACACAGGTGTCCTAACATCCATTCAACATCACGATTTCACTTCTTTTGGATAAATACCCAGAAGTGGGATTGCTAAGTCCAATGGTGGTTCTCTTTTTAACCTTTGGACAAATCTCCACACTGTTTTCCATAGCAGCTGCACCACTTTGCATTCCCACCAACAGTGTACAAAGGGTCCAATTACACCACATCCTCACTCACACTTCTTATCTTTTTTTAAATAGCTGCCATCCTGACAAGTGTGATGTGTTATCTCACTGTGGCATGATACTGGCATAAAGACAGACATATAGACCAATAGAACAGAATAGAGAACCCAGTAATAAATCCACACATATAGTCGACAAGGGTGATACATAATGGTGAAAGAATAGTCTCTCCAATAAATGGTGCTGGATAACTGGATATCCAAATGCAAAAAAAAATTGAAATTAG
The DNA here is from genome assembly GCF_008728515.1 of Papio anubis. Taxonomy (NCBI): domain Eukaryota; kingdom Metazoa; phylum Chordata; class Mammalia; order Primates; family Cercopithecidae; genus Papio; species Papio anubis. The sequence continues at coordinate 46,645,262 of NC_044988.1, read as the reverse complement.
ACTCCTCTTACACCACACACAAAAATCAGCTCAAGAGGGATCAAAGACTTAAGTATCAGACCTGAAAGCATAAAATTACTAGAAGACGCTTGAGTCCAGGAGTTGAGAGTCCAGCCTGGGCAACAGAGTGAGACCCCATCTCTTAAAAAAAAAACAAAAAAAAAAAACTCCTACAAGAAAACATTTTTTAAAATCTCTATGACACTGGTCTGGGGCAATGATTTTTTAGAAATGACATCAAAAGCAAAGACAACATAATCAAAAATAAATAAGTAGGACTCTATCAAACTAAAAAGCTTCTGCACAGCAAACAACAGTGAAAAGGCAACCTACAAAATGGAAGACAAATATTTGCAAATCACATATCTGATAGAGGTTAATAACTAAAATACAGGCATACTTCAGACATATCGTGGGTTCCACTTCAGACCACCACAATAAAGCAAATATCACAATAAAGTGAGTTACACAATGTTTTTGGTTTCCCAGTGAATATAAAATTATGTTTATACTATAAGTGTTCAACAGCATTATGTCTAAGAAATTTACATGTATTAACTAAAAATAATTTATTACTAAAAATGCTAATGATCATCTGAGCCTTCAGCACGTTGTAATAACTTTGCCAGTGGAGAGTCTTGCCTCAAGGTTGAAAATTGCTGACAAATTAGGGTGATGGTTGCTGAAGGTTGGGCTGGCTGTGGCAATTTCTTTAAGACAACAATGAAACTTGCCATATTCATTGATTCTTCCTTTCATGAAAGATTTCTGTATAGCATGTGTTGCTGTTTGGCAGCATTTTACCACAGTACAACTTCTTTCAAAACTGGAGTCAATCCTCTCAAACCCTGCCACCGCTTTATCAACTAAGTTTATGGAATATTCTAAATCTTTTGCTGTCATTTCAACAATGTTCACAGCATTTTCACCAGGAGTAGATTTCATCTCAGGAAACCACTTTCTTTGCTCATCCCTAAAAGGCAACTCCTCATCCATTCAGATTTTATCATGAGATTGCAGCAATTCAGTCACATATTGGGCTCCATTTCTAATTTAGTTCACTTGCTATTTCTACCACATCTGCAGTTTCTTCCTCCACTAACGTCTTGAACCCCTCAAAGTTATCCATGAAAGTTGGATTCAACCTCATCCAAACTCCTGCTAATGCTATTTTGACCTCCTCCCATGAATCATTAATATTCTTAAATGGCATCTAGAATAGTGAATCATTTCCAGAAGGTTTCCCATTTACTTTGGCCAGCTCCATCAGAGGAATCACTATGTACAGAAGCTATGCCTTGTGAAATGTATTTCTTAAATAATAAGACTTTAAGTCTTCAACTTTAATGTTGAAATTACTCCTTGAACCATGAGCTGAAGAATGGATACTATATTAGCAGGCATGAAAACAGCATTAATCTCAATGTACATCTCCATCAAAGCTCTTGGATGACTAGGTGCATTGTCAACGAGCAGCAATATTTTGAAAGCAATCTTTTTTTCTAAGCTGTAGGTCTCAACAGTGGGCCTAAAATATTCAGTAAACCATACTGCAAATACAGGTGTTGTCATTTAGGCTTTGCTGTTCCATTTATAGAGCACAGGCACAGTAGATTTAGCATAATTCTTAAGGGTCCTAGGATTTTTGGAATGTGAAGTGAGCATTGACTTCCACTTAAAGTCCCTAGCTGCATTAGCCCCTAACAAGAGACTCAGCCTGTTCTTTGAAGCCAGGCATTGATTTCTCCTTTCCAGCTTTCTCCTAGATGCCATCTTCTTCCAAAAGAAGGCTGTTTTGTCTACATAGAAAATATGTTGTTTAATGTAGTCATTTTCATCAGTGATCTTACCTATATCTCTTCAATAACTTGCTGCAGCTTCTACAGCAGCACTTGCTGATTTACCTTGTATTTTTAGGTTATGTAGATGGCTTCCTTAAACCTCAGGTAGCTTCAAGGTTTTCTGCTGCTTCCTCACCTCTCTCATCCTTTGAAGAACTGAAGACAGGGCCTTTCTCTGGATTAAGCTTTGGTTTAAGAAACTGTTGTGACTGGTTTAATCTTTTATCCAGACCACTAAAACTTTCTGGGTATCAGCAATAACGCTGTTTCACTGTCTTATCATTTGTGTATTCATGAAGTAGCATTTTTTATTTCCTTCAGTAGCTTTTCCTTTGCACTCATGACTTGGTTGTTTGGTGCAAAAGGCCTAGTTTCAGCCTATCTCAGCTTTTGACATGCCTTCCTCACTAAGTTTTTCTAGCTTCTGATTTCTAGCTTTTGATTCAAAGTGAAAGATATGTGACTCTTCCTTTCATTTGAACACTTAGAGGTCACTATAGAATTATTAGTTGGCCTGACTGCAATATTGTTGAGTCTCAGGAAATAGGAGGCTCAGGGAGAGGGAGTAAGATGGGGGAAAAGACAGTTGGGCGGAACAGTCAGAACACACAAAATATTTATCTATCAAGTTCACTGCCTAATTAATATGGGTTCAGCTCATGGCACCTCAAAACAATTAAAATAATAACATCAAAGATTAATGATCAAAGACCACCATAACAGATAGAATAACAATGAGCAAGTTTGAAATATTGCAATAGTTACCAAAATGTGACACAGAGACACAAAGTGAGCACACACTATGGGGGAAAAAAAAATAGAGCTGATAGATTTGCTTGAGGCACAGGTGCCACAAATCTTCAATTTGTAGAAAACACAGTATCCAAGAAGTGCAATAGAGCAGACACAATAAAATGAGGTGTATCTGTATTTAAGGAACAGCTACGGCTCACTGCAAGCTCTGCCTCCCGGGTTCACGCCATTCTCCTGCCTCAGCCTCCGGAGTACCTGCAACTACAGGCGCCCCCCACCATGCTGGGCTAATGTTTTTGTGTTTTCAGTACAGACGGGGTTTCACCATATTAGCCAGGATGGTCTCGAGCTCCTGACGTCGTGATCCACCCGCCTTGGCCTCCCGAAGTGCTGGGATTACAGACGTGAGCCACCGCACCCGGCCTCTATCTTCTTTATTTACTATTTTTGTTTGTTTGTTTGTTTGTTTGTTTTTTGCGGTGGAGTCTTGCTCTGTCGCCCAGGCTGGAGTGCAGTGGCACGATCTTGACTCACTGCAAGCTCCGCCTCCTGGGTTCACGCCATTCTCCTGCCTCAGCCTCCTGAGTAGCTGGGACTACAGGCACCTGCCAACACACCTGGCATTTTTTTGTATTTTTAGTAGAGATGGGGTTTCACCATGTTAGCCAGGATGGTCTCAATCTCCTGACCTCGTGATCCGCCTGCCTTGGCCTCCCAAAGTGCTGGCATTACAGGCGTGAGCCACCGCGCCCGGCCTATTTACTATTTTTCTTATTGTTCCCTCCCTCCCTTCCTTCTTTCCCTGCTCATTCCTTCTCTCCCTTCTTTTTTATTTCCTGGCTTGTGTTACATTGATGGAGCTTTCTTTATTTCCTTTTTCCATCATATTCTTTACAAATTAAATATTTTTATTCTTATGGCCATCTTTAAATATTTCAAATATATATTTAATATTAATTTTGAATCAATATCTAGAGTTTCTCATACTCCATATTGTTCCACCAAAGAAAAAAGCAAACTTAACTCTTCCAACCAACCTATTACCCCCATTTCTAATACTGTAATCGTTAAGGTCAACAATGATTTAGATTTAACCAGCTTACAGGTTTTACTAGCTTGTTTTCCATTGTTTCATATGTTTGAAATTTGACAGGGCAAAGAGACCTCAAGAAGTGACAAGACAAACTGCTTGAATATATGGAAGAAGAGGACAAAGACCTTGAGAGAGAAGAAGGCCTGCAGTGTTCAAAAAAGAGCAAGAAAGTCAGTCAGAAAGAAAGACTAAAGTGGAATAGTGAGGTAAAAAGTAGTAGGAAGCAAAGTTGCAGAAGTAACAATAAAATTAATCATGGAGTCCTTTATAGGCAGTCAAGGTTTTCCATTTTCTTGAGTAATAAGGAGTCATGCCATGAGACTAGAGCAAGGGAGTGATTGGATATTTTCCCTTTTTTTTTTTTTGAGGTGGAGTCTCACTCTGTCACCCAGGCTAGAGTGCAGTGGTGCGATCTTGGCTCACTGCAACCTCCGTCTCCCAGGTTCAAGCAATTCTCCTGCCTCAGCCTTCCTTGCAGGGATTACAAGGATTAAAATTTTTGTAATTTTAGTAGAGATGGGGTTTCACCATGTTGACCAGGCTGGTTTCGAACTCCTAACTTCAAGTGATCCACCCACCTCGGCCTCCCAAAGTGCTAGGATTATAGGCATGAGCCACTGTGCCTGGCCATGTTTTCCACTTTAAAAGGATAATTCTGCCAACAGATGGAGAAAAGACTGTTCTGGATCAAGAGCTGAAGGAGGAGACCAATGCACAAGTACAAGCAAGAAATGATGGTAACCATAGCAGTGGTGACAGGTAGCAGAATCCTGGGTCTATTTTCAAACAGGAGCAGACAAGATTTGAAGTATTAGAAATGCAATGTGAAAGAAAGGGAAGACCCAAAGATGATTACAGATTTGGAGCCTAACCATCTGGATGACTAGTGAAAATATTTTTCTGACATAGAGAAAAAAAGCTAGGAGAAGCAAAATAATTTTTTTTTCAACTTTTTTGTACATGTTAAGTTTGAGATGCCTATTAGACATCCAAATGAAAATCACAACTAGGCAGGAAGATTTAAAAATCAATAGTTTCAAGGACAGGATGAGAACAGATACATATTAGGGAGTCATAGGTCAGAATATGGCATTTTAAATTACAGTGTTGGTAGAGACTGTCTAGAGACTGAGTATTGATAATGAAGAGGAAAGGTATAAAGACTGAACCCTAGGAAACTCCAACACTTATGTCTGTCAGGAAGAGAATGAGACCTAGCAAAGAAGGCAGAGAAGACTAGCTAATGTGATAAGGAAAAGCAATACAGTGTAGTAAAGGAAGGCTTTAAAAAAGTGCTTCAAGGAGGAAGGAGTGATCAACAATATCAAATGTTCCCAAGGGTTCAAATAAGATAAGAACTGAGAACTGAACACAGATTGGGCAATATGGAGGTACTGGTGACTTTGAATAAACTACTTTGGAGGGGTAATAAGATTGAAAGCCTAATTGGAGAAGGTTCAAAACAGAATGGAAGATAAGAAAGTGGGTAGAGAATAGGTATCACTTTTGAGGTGTTTTGCTACATAAAGGAGGAGAAAAATGAGTCAGCAGTTAGAGGAGACACAGAGTCAAATGAAGAGTTTGTTTTTTGTTGTTTTTTTTGTTTGTTTGTTTTTTGGTAAATGGTGTGTGTTTGCTAATGAAAGTGATCCAATATAGAAGGAATATTGGTGATACAAAGTGTAGGGTTGAAACTACAGAGCCAAAGTCCTTGGGAATATGAGGAGATAAAATCCAGTGTGCAAAGTGAGCTATTAGCTTTGGACAGGCATGCAAATGGTTCATTCCCAGTAACATGAGGGAAGGGATAGTATGTGGGTACAGATTTGGGAGGAATGTGAAAAATAAAGGTAATGAAAAAAGGAGGAAATTATCTCTGGGTTGCTTCTGTTTTCTCAGTGAAAGAAGCAGCTGAGATTGAGTGGCTAAACAGAGGATGCTGGAGGTTTGAGAAGATAGCAGAATGACTGGGAAACGTGGAGCCTGAATGCACTTGGAACTATGTAATAGAATTATCACATAGTGCTGAGAGCCCACCTGAAGTTCTTGGTGATCTGTTTAAATGAAGATGAATCAGTATGGTTATGTTTTTATTTAATCACATTCACTTCCTTGGGTTCAGGTGGGAAGTAGGCAGAGATTCAAAATAAAGTAGGTTTGAGTTTTTTCCACATGAATATGACAAAGGGACATATGAGGAAGCTGAGGATGTATGCAAGAAACTGACTATGATACAACATAGAATCCATGCTGCATGAGGAGAGAAGTAAGGGCACAAGGGGAAGGAGGGTGGTAGTAATTAGTGAAAAAGTGGTAAGGCCAGTGAATTTGAGTTATAATCAGGTCAAAAATTGTTGCACTATGAGCACAAAAAGAAATAGTGGTCAAAGAATAAAATGCTGGAAATGGAGATTTTGGAATTCAGTTATTCGTAATGACAAGCCCAAGGGTAGTGTTTCTTAGTAGGAACATTTTTGGCATTTGGGAAAAATGATAATTTTTCACTGTATGAGATTTTTCTTCCCAATGCAGAACTTTTAACCACCCTGGTTCCTGGGTATTGAATGCTAGCAGCATCTACCAGTCAGTGTAACATAAAGCACACACATACATTTCCAAATGCTCCCTAAGGTAGGTGGTGATCCGTAGTTGAGAACCATAGGTCAGGGGTATGATGATGGGAATAATCACTGGAAATGAGGATGCTGAAGAATAGAAAGGGAATATCCAATAGGGGATTAGATGGCTTACATGGATATGAAGTCACCATAAGTCATAACAGAATTGTGTTGGAGAGAAAGATAATAATCCGGGTGCTAAGCTGTATGACTAGCATTCTAAAATGAGATACAAATCATTTGGGTGGGTGACTCTAATATGTTCCAATTGGCTTCTGAGATCTATTTGAATATTCATTCCTACATCTTACTCATCCCAACAGAATTTCTAAATAGGTATGAATAATACAGAATTCCAAGATCAACCCTCATGTACCATGTAAGTGTCATTAAAAAGGTACCTAAATGAAGTATAAGCAATGCTAGGTGGCCTACATAATAAGTAGTGTTGTTACTATATGATATATTCCATATACCTTCAATTCCGATGCACTGATTATTAGAAAATAGTATGTTGTTTGGTTGAAATATACTTCATAATGCATGAATGATCATTTTCCCTTCCAAAGTGTATCTTTCATATATAGTAGAGCCTTCACTGTGCTAGGTTCACTGAAATGTTTTACCTTCCACCCATATATCAAAGCTAACTTTTTATTTTTTTAAGATCACACTTTCCTTGGATTTACATGTTGGGTCTCAGCTTTACTTTCCTCTTTTTTAAAATAAATAAATCAGCCTGTTTTCAACACTGGGTGCTACTTCCATCTGGCTTTTATCTTTACTTCCCTCTTATCTGTTACAAAATTGCCTTCTATTACCAATTCAAAATCTGCTCAGTTGCTCTCTGAGCAACTCTAAAGCCCCCAAAGGGCTTTGAAAAATGCTTTAAATTATAATTTGCTAAAAACACTATAAGTTTTAAAAAGTGTCACTCTACTCATATCAGTTGAATAATGATCCATAGCTAACACTTATTATCAAGGTAAGTAAAAACACTGTATGGCACAAAGTAAGCATTCAATAAATGTTAACTGAATTTCCAAAAACTGATGTCAGCTTTCTTGCAATTCTTGGGATATCATGAGCTAGGAATTATCCCAATATCTGAGGATATTGTCAAAATATGAATGCTTTTTGGATATACATATCAACTTAATTTACTTTACTTTTCAATTACTATAATTTATTGTAACCAGTCACCAATGATGTTTGTGGAAAATACAGTAAGCGATCCCATTTCTGTCTTATTAGATTTAGTTTTCCACTCTTTATCATGAGTCTTTGTCTGTGATACATATAACTTTTAGTTTCACCGAATCATTATGGATTGCTTGGACTTTTTTTAGTAACATTACATTGTGAGGAAGGTGAAAATTGGTGGCTGAAATACTCTGGGGTCACTATTGCCATCATGGTTTTTGGGATTTAAAAAAATGAATTTTTAAAAAACAGGTTTTTAAACAGCTTTATTGAGATATAATTTACATACTTTAAAGTTTTCCAAATAAGGAAACATTTGTATTATGAAATCTTTCTCTAAACACAGCTGTCATTTCTTTTTTCAGTATAATGACAGGGTGAAAAGAGTTAATTCAAGTTGAATTGTATCACAGACCTATCTATAAATCTTAATTAAGAGAAAAGTGCCAAGTTATTAACAATTGTATGTGTAAAAATAAAATTCTAATGCTACACAAATGTATTCGCTAAAGAAGCAAGAAATTTATATACCAAAAGCATCTTACTGAATCTTACCAAAGCAAGTACATATTGATAATGAAACCATTTATGCTTCCAGCTAAATATTGTTTTTTGGCTGGTATTTATTTCATAGCTAACAAAATCCACTGAAAAGATGGAGCCTGGCATATGACTCTCACATACAGGCACATTAACAAGCCTCTATCACGGCTGAGTCAAACTGAGCAAATACTTCTAGAAATTTCCCTTGTGTGTTTTATTCAGTTATTAGAAGAATTCAAAGCTTCAGCTCTGCCACATATATCCAGCCCAGATGCTCAAAGTACTTGATTTCACCCCAGGGCCAAATTCCATATTCAAGACTAGATCTAGAACAGATGGCCACTCCACCTCTTCCATAATCTGGTTGCGCCCTATGAATAAATGAAAAGACTAAAGGGAACATAGATTCCACAACAGGGCCAGAACAAACATTATTACTATTAATACTACTAATAATATTTATTAAGTACTTTTGTGTACATGACACCCTAATAAGCTCTGCACAGAATGAGTCCTGGTGATCATAATGTTCCATGTAGGTACTATGTGCATTCCTTAACTCTGCTCATTAAGGAATGCACATAGTTCTCACTGTTCACAGAGTTTTCCATTTGAGCGGTGACTATATGTTCAGTACCATTCCTGAAGCAGATATAAACCAATTCCTCAAAAATTTAATGAGCCCTGTTATGTAACAGTACCCTGAAGACAACAAATGACAATGTTCCTTTCCTCAAGTTGGCTTGAATTTATTTGAAACAGAAAGAAAAATACCAGTTTATGATTGTGTTAATGTACATATAATAAATGTTCAGGAGATGAGTCAGAGCCGTACTACTACTGCTATTACTACTACTGATAATAATAGTTGATACTGAGATAGCAATTAGGCACTGTTCTGATCTTTAGCTATGATAACTTATTTAAATCCTCACTTCGCTTATGTTCCATTATTAAACTCATTCTACAGATGGGGAAACTGAGGCACAGAGGATTCAGTCACTATCCTGAAGTCAGAGAGTTAGTAAATGGCAGAGTTGGGCTCTATCAACTACAGAGTTAAAGGGCAGATTCATGACGGAGGAAGGCCCAGAGTTAAATCTGAAGGAGAGAACAAAGAGGGGAAGGCATTTTGGGTGAGAAAGAAAACTTGAGCAAAGGCAGGAATAAGCACAATATGGGTGAAAGAGTAGTGGAAAAGATTAGACTTCAGCAGGATAACACCCAGTTATGGAAGGTCTTAAGTATTTAAAAAGGAGGAAGCATTGATCTAATGCACCTAATGTGGTAGTATTTAGGGAGTCATTGATGATATGCTGCTTCAGATGGTGGGTCCTAAGCATTTCTGCCTAGACCTAGAGCCATATGTAAAAGGAAAAGAAAGATGATAATCATGCCTTTCTTAAGATCCAAATATCCAGTCTTTGCCATCAATATATGGTTTTGGTATTAATTTGCTGGTGGCCCTTTATTTGGCCGGGCGCGGTGGCTCAAGCCTGTAATCCCTGCACTTTGGGAGGCCGAGACGGGCAGATCACGAGGTCAGGAGATCGAGACCATCCTGGCTAACATGGTGAAACCCCGTCTCTACTAAAAAATACAAAAAACGAGCCAGGCGCGGTGGCTTGTGCCTGTAGTCCCGGCTACTTGGGAGGCTGAGGCAGGAGAATCGCTTGAACCCGGGAGGCAGAGCTTGCAGTGAGCTGAGATCTGGCCACTGCACTCCAGCCTGGGCGACAGAGCGAGACTCCATCTAAAAAAAAAAAAAAAAAAAAGTCATGAAACCACAGCAATCCTAAATTTATCTATTAAGACATCTATTCAATATCATTGTTGATGAACAATATGAAGGACTAATGTTACCCTTGAATAATTACAGTTTAGATACTCACTTCATCATTAAATACTATTTATATCATTGGATATAAAGAAAAGTTTCTTGCCGGGCGTGGTGGCTCAAGCCTGTAATCCCAACACTTTGGGAGGCCGAGACGAGCGGATCACGAGGTCAGGAGATCGAGACCATCCTGGCTAACATGGTGAAACCTCGTCTCTACTAAAAAATACAAAAAACTAGACGGGCGAGGTGGCGGGCGCCTGTAGTCCCAGCTCCTCGGGAGGCTGAGGCAGGAGAATGGCGTAAACCTGGGAGGCGGAGCTTGCAGTGAGCTGAGATCTGGCCACTGCACTCCAGCCTGGGCCACAGAGCGAGACTCCGTCTCAAAAAAAAAGAGAAAAAAAAGAAAAGTTTCTTAAAGATAATTTTTGCTAAACCACTTTGTATGGAGAAATATACCCATTTACCTTATCATGGAAGTCATGAAGCTTCATCTAGAATATGATAATCAGATATACAGTCATGAAATTAATTTTTCTATTGTGAAAACTTCTGATTCTCATTCATCCTTCTTTTTTAAAGTGCCACATTCAAAGAGTATTTCAAGGAAAAACAATGATTAGCATTTTGAATAAATCTCATAATTATATATTTCATATTTTATATCTTAGCCAAAAGCTCCACAAACAAAATGCTAAGTTGAATATAAAACAAAAACCAAGGTTTATGAAGGTAATACTCATAATAAAAATGGTTCTACCTCATGAGTAAAATAATGACTATATATATATAGCTTTTATTTTCGTTTCAGGGATACATGTGCAGGTTGGTTCTGTAGATAAATTTTGTGTTGCAGGGGTTTGATGTACATATTATTTCATCACCCAGGCAATAAACATAGTACCCAATAGGTAGTTTTTCAATTCTCACGCTCCTCCCACCCTCACCCTCAAGTAGGCCCCGATGTCTATTGTTCTCTTCTTTGTGTCCATGTGCACTCAATGTTTAGCTTCCACTTATAAGTGAGAACATGTGGTGTTGGTTTTTTCTTCATGTGTTAGTTCACTTAGGATAATGGCCTCCAGCTCCATTTAAGTTGCTGCAAGGGACTTGATCTCATTCTTCTCTATGGCTGTGTAGTATCCTATGGTGTATATGTACCACAATTTCTTAATCTAGTCTATTGTTGATGGGCATTTAGGTTGATTCCATATCTTTGCTATTGTTAACAGTGCCGCAATGAACATACGCATGCATGTGTCTTTATGATAGAAGGATTTCTATTATTTTGGTTATATACCCAATAATGGGATTGCTGGGTCAAATGGTAGTTCTGTTTTTCACTTTTTGAGAATTTCCAAACTGCTTTCCATAGTGACTGAACTAATTTACATTCCCACCAGCAGTGTATAAGTCACAATATTTAATGAAAGTGTTCACTATAAGTTAAACAGTGAATTCAACAAGCATTTAGAAAAAATGTTTTGAATCTGGAAAAGGTAAATTACATTTACTAAAATTAATACTTTGCAATCATTTAGGATCCTCAGAGGCAGGCATTATTGGCTTGACTTCACACCAGTTGAAATATTCATTAAAAGAGATAAAGGAGATAAAATGTTTTATCAATTCATTTTGTAGATATTTTTAAAATGAGAAAACTCCCAAGGTATCTATGATTTCCAAAGAAGCAAAGTAAGGAATTTCCTCTAAGTGGAGTACTCTTAATAGTGGCATAAAATGTTATTAACTTCTAAGTCTAGGGGAATGAAGGCTTTCTAGGGCTCTTTAGCTTTTAGATAATTTCTAGATGGTACACCTCTGCAGATACTTGAGTTTGTCTTCTCTTTGTTCTGCTTGTCATGTGCCATTCCTCTGCCTATCCCATGTCTTCACAGTTTGTGGCCTGGGCTTCAGATGTCTCTTAGCATCACTGAATACTAAGCAAGTTTCTGGTTGTTCCTGCTTGAACAATTTTCAAAAGGAAAGTACAGCGGGAATGGCTTAATTCTTTCAACTTAAAACCTGTCCAGATGACTTGACTACTACCATTTCATAACTAAATTGATATTAAGAAAGAAATATTAAGATGGTAGAAAATTTTAAATTCAAACTATAAAAATAAATTCTTTATGCAGGAATTATTAGCAATGTGATAAATAGGGTAGGAGAAGATGTTTTGTGTGTTACGAAAGCAGAAAGAAACTTTATTCCCTAACTCATCTCAAGTAAGCTACTGCCTACTCTGCCTAAAGTAAAGTACAAGTTAGTAAACGACAAGTGATTCTAACCTTCACGAATTTGGTGAACTCTTCCACTTTTTCATTGGCTAACAGCAATGTCTTCTGTGCACCTTCTAGAACCTGTTCACTTTGCAATGCTAATCCTTGAAGCTGCTTAGATGCTGCTGTTTCAATGTCTGCCATTGCAGATTCAGTCTCACTTATTCTTGATACTAGGAGAGTAAGCTTGAGATCCTGCAAAAGATCAGCAGTCATAAAATAAAAGATATTTTATAAACAGATTTGGAAAAGTTAGTTATACATGTCAAATAAGGAAAATATTTTATTATTCTCTCTATATATGTATTTATTATTTGGGTAAAATTAATGATTATTTTCATTAATTTTCAATAAAACATCCTAAGTACACATTCTCATATACTTATCATCAAAATTAGTTTATGATTTTTAAAGATTATAAATAATTAAAAGCATGGAAGCTATTTTAGACCCCCAAAGATGCTCTACATAACATGGAAACATTTAGTTTGAAAGTCTGAGTGGGCCTACAAAATTTATATCTACTTGTATAAATACCAGTGTTCAATAATAGTTTTCATTTCTTAAAAACTATCAAGACAAACAAAACCTGTTTTCTCTAATACAGAAATATCTTTAATGTTAAACAAATGTTTAGTGTTTCATGTAGAGATACAAATCCTCTTTGCACTTATTTGAAGTGTTTAGCTTGTGGTTTGGGGAAGGAAAAAAATCAACAATGTTAACAATGAAACAAACACCATTATATTCCATCTCTAAGCTAAAATGATCTTTTTAAAAGCATACCTTTTTTTCTAACTCCTCTTTAGATTTCTGATACATCTGTTCATACTGTGACTTTTCTTTTACAGCAACATTAAGTCTTTGCTTTAGTGAATCAATTGATATCTTCTTGTTGGAACATTCTTCAGTTAATGTCTTTACCTACATTAAAAGCATAAAGGTAATTATTATTGTTAAAGGCATTCTAGTAATATACTGTATTTGTTCCAGCAGAAACTAAATGAGTGAATGAGTCTACTTCCATTTATTTTCTCATAACGCTATCAAATTCAAGTATTATACTTACAGAACTCATATTATGAATGAAAGTAACAATCCTTAAATCAGTAACAAAACCCAAAATTGCACACAAACTAAATGAACACTGGTATGTATATCCTTGCACCCAATAACACAATATTAATGTTAACTACATATCCATTAATTACTAACTTAAACTTCCTAAGGCAGGAGATGATTGTTCTGATTCTGAAACAAGCCAAGTTATAGTTAACTTTCCATTGTATTCTCTAAAATAAGTATTACATACCCTTTTTGATGAAATAAAATAATAGTATATACATACATTGCTTATTTATAAGATATATAATATGTATCTCAAAGCATAACAGAAAAAGTAGTTTTTCAGTTTAATGCCACTAAATATAAATGTTACTTACATAAAGATTCCACGGCTATGTAGGAAATTATTATTGAAGTTAAAAAAATAGCAAAATTGAAAGGATAACATTGAAAAAGCCTATAGGAAGTGATTTTAACTTGCACAGCGGCATGGAAGAGAAGAGAAAGAAAATCCATATGGATTCGTCATGCTCATGTAAAAGTTTCTTTCTTAAATCCATTTGACCTAACAGATACTTAAATTTTCATTTTCAACAAGGAAAGTAAAGGAGATGTTCTCTCAGGTGTGCATAACATTTAGTGAATGCCAAAGCACAGGGTGCTTTATGAGTTGTGAAAATAGCATCTTTAAAAAAACAAAACCTTCTAGTTTGGGGTCATATATTACATAACTACTTTAACTACAACTCCCTTTGCAGGTACAACTCCCTTCCCATGTAAAATGCATTAAGGGTATCTAAGAAGAAAGTACATTTTTAAAGAACTTCTGATCGTTATTGGTAATCAAGTTTTCACTAAGAAATACAAGCTTGATTCTATCACAAATTATAGTTTTATATAAAATGAAATACTGAATAAAAAGTAAAAAAGTATCCTAGAAATACTGAGGATTTTTAATCTTCTCATGGGATATTTATAAATAGAAACAGAATGTGTGGCCATATTGTGTATGAGGTTTTAGAGACTTGAATTTTAAAATAAATAATGTACTTTCAGAGCAAAGAGTGTTACTTTGTAACAGTAAATACATATCCTATGAATATTTTCTATACATTTATTAGGACTAAATATTTGTGGTAAGAGAGTAAATACAACAGGAAGTGATATTTTTAGTGTCAGTTAAGATAAAAATTGATACCTTTTTATCAAGATTTTGTAACATTTCACTAAAACTCTCATTACTTTCCAAATTTACTTTCTGTCGAAATTTCAAGTCCTCTATCAAATGTCTTTTCATAGTTATATCCCTCTCCATTCGAGACATCCTTGAAAAAAAAAAAGGTAACATCAAGAGTGACAGAAAATACCTTAACAGTGGTGATATCTTACATTTTATCCAATATTATACCTACTGTTAATTTTTAAATGTTATGTGCTATTGACACTGTAAATTAGTAAAATGAATTGCATTGGATAAGATATTGTTCTTTTAATATTTTGAGCACTTGTAAAATCTATAGTTGTGACTTGGTAATTATACAATTACATATATGTATTAAAACAAAAATATAAGAAATGAAAAAAATTAATAACACTTCTGAAAACTTAGAGCTATTTCATTTAAATCACATTTTTACATTGCTGTGAAAAATCAAAGTGATATATAAAGATAATCAAAAGCAAAACAATAAGAAAAAATCTAATACTTCAATAAACAAATGTAAACTCTTGTAATGAAACTAAATTAGCCATAATATCTTCTAATTTAATATAATTTGAGATTCAATCCACACATCTGTTTAGCACAGTTGATGAAATATTAAGTATAAAATGGTAGATGCTGTGAGAACCACTACTGCTGCTGCTGCTGCTGCTGCTGCTGCTACTGCTACTAAAATAAGAATGACAATAGCTAACATGTATCGAAGACTTACAATGTTCCAGTCACTGTTGTAAGTGCTTTACGTGTATTAGCTCATTTATTCCTCAAAAGAACCTAATTTAATATTATTGAATTTAGGCATAGGCCTAGTAGGTAGGGAAGCCAGAATTCAAAGAGTGTTAATCGAGAGCCCTGTTAAACAATAAGCAAGACTTACTCTTAATAAATAAACTTCAAAATATTATCAGTTAAAAAATTAACCAACCTTTTTGTCTAAGACTTTTATCTACTCATATCACTTCTAAGTGCTCTTCACTTATAATGAGGTCTACAGGTGTGTTTGTGAGATACATACATCTTAAATGTATCAGAGACAACTGGAATTCTATCTAAACATCTTACTATTTCTAAGCAATAGTGTAGCTCTGAAAGATACAGAATGAAAATAATTTTGATTCAGTGGGATACAGCATTTAAAATCTTTTTACTGATAAACACAAAAAGTACAAACTTTCATAACCTCCAGTTATTTTAAACACAAACAAAACTTTCCTTTTTTACCTTAGCTTCATAAGTTTAGGCATTAAATCCAATACAAATACTAATCTATATATTTGGGGGGGTCAAATAACTGCCACATTGTAAAGTTTTTCATTCATAGTCTCGAAGCCATTAATTTGTATTTATTCAAAATTAAATATGTTTAATAAGGGAAATTTAACTTAATCCTTATTCTAATAAAAAAACTAAATAGCTTGCCATTAATCATGCTATACATAGTATTCCTTAAACTTTCATCTTGTGTAGGTTTAAATATGAACTAGGGAAGGAAAACATTAACATTAGCAGTTTCTTAGGGTAAGTTTAATAGAATTGGATGCCACTAGGTGGCACCAAATACAATGGCTAGAAATACAAAGACCATACTTTTCATGCATTTCCTTTATGTGTTCTTCTTTTGCTAGGAGTTCAAATTTCAAAGACTTCACATTTGATGACTGTTTAGTGAGTTCATTAGTTGCATTCTAGATTAAAAATAGAAATAAATTTAAATATACCTTTCAACCTTGGTCTAAAGCAGCATAAAAATAAGTGCCATTCTAAAAAAGAAGAATACATTTACAATAATTATGGTAAACAATAATTAAAATGAATATTTTAATATTTTAAATGCTTTATTTTATATGCTCTAATAGAAATACTATAGTAATACTAAAACTTTTATATAACATGCCAAACTATAGAGGAACACAATCATGTAAGAATAGCAAAGAGTATGTATCCAAAATACATTTACAGGAAATGTGAATTGTCCTAGTATAATGTAAATATGTGAATAATTAAGAATTTTAATGATTTAAAAAGATCACTTAAAACAAATACTGGATTTACTAACATCTTAGACTAACTATGGTCACAAATGCTTTGCTGCTCATCAAGCAGGGGAATCCATTTCCCAACCCTCTGAATGTAGTCTGGCTTGTGACTTGCTTTGCCCAAAAGAATGCAGCAGAAATGAATTGTGTAAATTTCAGTTCCCAGGCCTTAAAGCTTTATGGCTTCTCTCTTTGCCTTCTTGGAATGCTGCTCCAGGATCACCTTGCAGTTGATGTATCACGTGGAAGTGTACCAAGACACTACAGCTGACAGGTAGTAGATCAATTGTCCGATCTATGAGTGAGGCTATTTTGTATCTTCCAACTAGGGAAACCTTCGGTTTGAAAAAATCCAGGGATATGAGGTTGCCCAGAAGAGACCAACAAAAGAACTTCCCAGTCAACCAACAAAATCGTAAGAAATAATAAACTGTTGTTTTAAGCCACGATACTTTGGGATAGTTTGTTAGAGAATAACGATAACTGATAGAAAACCTCATGAATACTCAATCCTTCTTTACTTTAGGTTATTAATAACACTACTTATTAAATTATTTATAAACAATTATTAGTTTTTCAAAGCAAAACAGTCCTGTGGTATTTGTTGTCAGTACAGCCTAGGAACCAGAGGTGGTAACTACAGTGTTAGAACACCTTTCAATTTTGACTCTAGTTCCAACTAAATGTATAATCTAAGACATCACTTAGTCTTTTCAGTACTTTAGTTTTTCCACATTCAAGATAATGTTGACATACTCACATTAATCCATTTGTTAAGTTTTAAAAGTATTAAATGAATATAAATAAAATATAATAGCTGTTAAAATATTTGGAGTAGTTATTTAGCTAATATTTCTAAACTACAATAAATTGTTTCTATTAGAACTATTCCTAGATTTGGATGTTTGACTCATGCTAAAAATAATTTGAGTTTGAAAAGATTAAACTTTAGTTACCCAAGGTAAATGTAATTCATCAGACTGACTTTAAATATCTCATGGATATAACATACAAATAGAACATTTGAAGTAATTTTAATTTTTACATGAAATGTTAATTTTTCTTAAAAACTCAAAGCTACTTCAGCATGGCAACTCTTTTGAATGTTATGTTTTGATCAAATGTGTGTGTAATGCAATCAAAATTTATACCATAGTTTGCATGTTTAGTGATGTACAGTATCTTATTTCCAGCACTGCTTGAATATGTTCCACACTAGTCAATTTATCAAATAATTGAAGCGTTTGCTTTAATCATTAATTTTCAATTCTTTCTCTGATGATTGTTCATTCAGTTAGAAATATGAACATCCATGATTATGCTAAGCTAATAGTGATATGTTAATATAGTGATATTATATTATAAATATTATCACTATAAATTATATATGATATACTAATACGTATTATATTATCACCATACTATAATATAGTGATGGTTTTAGGGACTACTGTGATATAAATGTCTACTTATCCCTCCTCTAAATGGTCCCAGACTGTGCTTTTCTAATTTTGTATTTACCTTAACATTTTCATATTGCCTTTTTTTTTCCTGTCAATCTGTTGGTTGTAATTTTTTGCTTGTGTCATTATTCCTGCCTAAAAACAATCATCCTTCCCCTTAATATGCATACTTCTAGCGTGCTGCACTGAAGGTGTTTTCTGCTGAGAAGTAAAATAAACTTAGAATTGTATTTAAAATAAAAGATACAGGCAGTAAATAAAGTCTGAGAGTATCTTCAATGGAATGAATTAAGTGGATATTAAGATAACTGGTTGATTCTTTTCTGTTTTTAGACTTAAGGCTGTATTTTATGTGGCTGAAAATACTGTTAACTCTGACTTGGAGAATTGAGAGAAAAGCAATTTATAATAAATAAAACGCCAGGTTGAGATACACTTTGGCCAAGATCTCTAAATCTAACAGCTATTTCATTTGATCCTCAAAAATTTTTATCAGATGGGTAGAAAGGTATCTCTGCTTTAGACCTCTAGAAAAGTTAAGTAATTTCCTTGACCAGGTTGACGAGAAGTTAATGGCCAAAAATTGATTGAAACCCAGGTCTTTTGTCCCTTTTCCATTCCCTACTACACAATATTTATCTGTAACATGACTTAAAATCTGGTGTAAAACATATACATCAAAAATGTCACAATGGTAAAAAGTCATCCCTGTTACAGCTTTCCTATACAAAGCTTATTGAATATTTTTTTAAAACTTGCATAGTATAATGATTAGGAGCATGGACTATGGAGCCAGATGGTTAGAGTTCTAATCTCAGCTCTATATGCAGTACCTGTGTGATCTTGGACAAGTAACTTACTCTTTCTGTGTCTCAGTTTTCTCAACTGTAAATGAACCACAGACATCAGAAAAACATATATAAAATTACACAGAAAAGTGTAATATTAACTGCATAGTACAGAAAAGGTGTGTATAAACCTTTAGTATATTCGAATCTAGCCAATTTTCTCAATTAAGTCTAAAAACATTAAGCAGAAAATAAGCTACTTATTTAAAAATCACTATATTATCAGTTTGATATCTGGAATGAGCCAAATTCTATTTCTTCTAAACAAATTAGTATGTTGAAGTTCTCACTGAACCTCCAGTACATTAGAATGTGACTGTATTTGGAGATAAGGCCTTTAAACAGATAATTCAGGTAAAATGAGGTTATTAGGGTGGAATCTAATTCAGTCTGAGCGGTGTCTTTATAAGCAGGGAAATTAGGACACAAAGACACATAGAGGGAAGACCATGTAAAGACACAGGGAGAAGACAGCCATCTACAAACCGAGGAGAGAGGCCTCAACAGAAATGAAACCTGTTGACACCTTGATCTTAGACTTCCAGCCTTTAGAACTGTGAGAATAATATATACGTTCACTGTTTAAGACAACCGGTTTGTGGTATTTTGTTATGGAATCTCTACAAACCAGAATCAAAACAAAAATTTTTAGTAGTAGAGAGTATTATATACTTAAAGATACTTGGTCTTCTAGGAAATTTCTATATGAAAATATGAAACAAAACAAAAGTAAAAATTTATCCTTTCTGTCCCTATGCAGTTTGGTCAGTGTTCCAAGACTCTAGGTTAGATTATGGACAATCAATTCAAACTAATTGCTTTAGTTCTCTTTCTGATTCCTACATTCCTCCAAACCAAGAGAGAGACCTGTACGTGGGTAAAAGCTTACACCATGAAAAATCATAATACAAAGAACTTACAGACACTCATATGGATCTATTATTACCAAAAATTATTAGACCATTTGTAGTAAGTAAAATAAGTAAAATATAAATCAATGAAAAACTGTTTATGTAAAAATCATAAATTATGATTTATGTATAAATCAACTTAAAACTATGTCTTCTAGAAGTCAGATTAGACAATACTGGATCTAGCACTCTATTTTATCTTGGTGAAAAACAAAGTTAGAATCATGAGGACTTAAATACACGAAGAATCACAGAAGGAAGAATTAAAGTCTATGTGATAGATAAGATCAAGGAATATCTCAATGATTTTATCTTCTCTATATGAAACCTTAACACTGAAATGTTCAGTTTACACATTTTATCCCTCATTTTCAGAGACACATTTTAAGGTTCATGCCCCAAAATTGCATAACACTTTTTCCCTCACATTTCTAATATTTTATAAGTTATTTAAGATTATAAAATGTTGTGACTGACCCAAGTTTTACACATAAAAACTGTCTAAAGAAGATGGTATTCAAGAAGAATCCCAATGCTAGTTTGTATATTTGGTTACTATTAATAAAGCAAATTATTTTCAAGCAATAATAAACTCATTTATTTTAAGTTTTATCCTATTTATCCTATGAGTAAATCTGCACTAAAAGATATATTATTGAAGGGTGCACATACCCTATTTGGGATTGAAAACAATGACGAGTCTATTTGACATTTCAACATAGTATTCCAGTACCCTCCTAACAGGGATGATTATTCCATTTCTAATGTACTCTGTGCATTTACAATCAGGATTTTCTTTCTAGTGACTCACATTATAGCAATGGTCCCATATACACTGCCCTTTTTAGCTTCTAGCTAGCAACCCCCACTGAAGAAAATATTTAAATATGTGAGGAATAAATGGGCTTAAGAAGCATGAAAATGAACTTTCCAATTAAAACTCACTCACAAATCCTATTTCTTACAAGGGAATTTACTTAAACTAAGGACAGCCTTACTTTTAAGTTGCTGACAGTTTTGCTTGGTCTTAGATTCTTTTTTTTTTTTCCTCTCATTGCTTTTTTTCTACATACTTCCTACTATTTTAATTTGGTTGTTGGTTGGAGACAGAGAAGGAGGAGATAAGTGGGAGGGAGAAGAAGCAGAGAGCAAAAGTGGGTTGGTTTCACTCTCAAGTTTAACTTGCTGGAAGTATGCAGAGAAAAGCAATTCTATTTATGTTGACATATTACATGTCTGAAAGGATTCTGTTTAGCTGGAGGGAGGCATGGGGGCAGAAAGAAGTATTAGAGTAGCAGATATCGGCCAGTTTATATCAGCTCCTAAATTAGGATTTCATGGTGTCTTGTCTTTTTCAGAGAATGGTAGTATTCATTATCAGATAAGAATCTACCGGGCTAAAAATTAATGATGATGGCAATATTAATAATTTTGGATTATCTATACTATAATTTACCTTTATTAGAAAAAATCAGTGTTCATATAAATATGTCTTGCAGGATTCAAGCATAATACATGTTTTCATGCTTACTAAACTTTATAATCACCTTTAATTTACACTGTAATTGCTTCATTTCCAAATCCATGCTCCTTGAAGGACCAAGTGATGTAACTTGTATCCGTGGAAATGTTACTTGGGAAACTTCTTCTGCCAAACTTGTGATTTCAGATGAGGACTCCAATTTCTTTAGTAAATCTTCTTTTTCTTTCCGAAGCCCAGCCAAATCCAAATTTAGCTTCTTTTTTTAAAAAAAGAAAATAAATATAAATATATTATAAAAGTAACTACATTTAATCTAATAATTATCAGCATAAAAGTCTACAGCTAGGAAAATATTAAAGAGAACTGAAATTAATTATAGTTATTATACGAACTTTACAAAAATCTTAACCTCTATTAGATTTTGCTTATAGTAGTAGGGCTTGCAAAGTTAAAACAAAGTGAACCAGCTGTACTCAATATCTTTTGGTTGGCTGGTCCTGACTGATGATGCACTATTTCTTTACCTTCACACATAAATGGGTGAGCCAGAGATTCACATATTTGATAACCTCGACTTCAGGGCTGATGTAGTACTTAACTGGGAAAAGCCAAGCTGGAGCAGGACAGGATAACAGATGTTAGCTGTTTATTCCACTGGGTAGGTCTTACCATCCTATATAGCAGCCAAAATGCTTCTCATTTAGCAACATAAATGTTAAGTCCAATTAGCAGACGAGGCTTGTTAGAGATTTAGTTCAAATAAACAGCGTGCAAACAAACTCGCTCAGTTTTATGCACTTGATTGATTGTTGAAAGGTCCTGTTTCTAATGTTGAGGTAGAAATGCACTAAACTCCTTACATTTTGAATTTTTAATAGCATAAACATTTTGCTAAATGATATAATAGTAATGTTTTTATGAAGGAGTATAAAAGAAACCATCTTAATGTTAGCCCTTCTCATTCACCAATCTATAGTCAGCAGAATGTCACCAAACTATAATGGCATAACAACTCAGAGCTGCTTAAGAGGGTATTTGCATTACTATTTTATTATTCCAAAGAAGCTTATAATGTGGTACCTTAACATAAGGTACAATTAGACAAAATGATACTGAAATCTCTCAGAGGGGGAAAAATTTTTCTTTGTTAAAAATTCCAATTAGAAATAGCAAAAGATGTAGCTAAAGTGTACAGTAAGATGAACATGAAACATGTTACTTAAGTATTAACACTATATTTAAAACACAATTTCTAGAAACTATACCATCATTATATATGTATTTGTATATGTAAGTGCATATTATTAAATGTGAATATTTAAGATCATGGATTCAAAACTAGAACTTGATATACTTCAGATTAAACTATGTTCTGGCAACATAAAAAGTATGCTGTGGTGAAAAAAACTATTTGGCTATATTTTACCTTATAATCTAAAAGCATGGTTCTATAGAATTTTAGGAAATTGTTTATGAAATTTGTTCCATGAAATTTGTTCATCAGTTGTCCCAAAAGAACCTAATAATTAATATCTAATAGTAAACTCTTAGTTTCCTTAAACCTGGAAATCTTCCTGTCTAATATTCAAGCTTGAATCCATCTCCCTCCCTGTTTATTCATTCCCTATGTCCAATCAATTGTCAGGTTCTGCAAATTACATAGTGTTTCTCATTTTCATTCCTTTCAGCCACTCTCTTAATGCAAACCCTCATTATCTCATTAAGACTATTACAATAACCCTCTCTCTGCCGTCAACATTTCCCTACCTTCATTCCACCTTTTATACAACTTCCTAAAACAACACTGACCAGTTATTCCCTTAATCAAAGCCCTTCATGGGTTCTTCATTCCAATAGAATAAAGCTCAAATGTTTGTGGATAATAAGGCTCTCTAAGCTTAGGCTTCAATTTGTGTTGCTGTCAGGCATCATATGAAGCCAAACCTGCCTGCCGTTCCCCAAACCTGCCTGCCATTTTTACATGGATGAGTCTACACATGGTGTTTCTTTCTGCTGAAATCTGTCTCATCTTTAAAGGGCAGCTTAGTATTCCTCCTTCATGAAGACTTCTTTGTTCCTTTCTTCTTACTGGAATACTTAGGCGGCTTCTCTCATTTGTTATACTTGTATGCCACCAGATTTCTGTCTAATCTTTCTACCTGGCAGATCCTGAAACTATAAATGTGCCTCCACTGAGGAAAGATCAAGTCAATAAATACATTCTTCTAAAAGACATGCATACGTAACTTTCAACTTCAATTTAACAATATAAAAATGTATTAAATGAAGAAAAACGGAAATTACAGAGGCAGTAAACTAAATGACTTGTACTTTATTAAAAAATAATATTTTGATTAAACAATATTTTAAATCTACAATCTTGAAAACATATTTCCGGTGTTAGTTATATATGCATAGAAATGCTACGCAGCATCTGTTGAAAAACAGGAAATATGTAAATCACACATTCCATCAGTTTGGAAACCTTTGGTTCTCCTTAGCATTGTGGACAAATAACTGGAGCTCTCTTATTAACTTCTCTCAGTTTAAAAATTCTACTTCTTACTGAGAAAGCTATAGATGAGAAAAAATGTATAAATAACTTTCTTTTGCTTACATTTGCTGTAGGCTGAGACAACTTTTGTGGGTGACCTTGTTAGAAAGAGACTGTGCCATAAAAATCTACCAATAAATTAAGATTACTCTTAAAATTGTGAGTTTTCTTGTTTATTAGCAGCATGATTCCTATTTCTCTACTATTGCCTTTCCATCTTCAAGCAAATATTTATAAGCATTTAAGTCACATTATGTTAAGAACAAGTGATAACAAAACACACATGGAAGAATCATAATTTCTGGATTCATATTCTCTGGGTCTACTGCTTACCAGCTGAGTGAGCTTGCACAAACACATGGCTTTGTTTCCTCGTTTTAAAAAGAGACGGTGCTTGTCTACCTAACAAAGGTGATCTTGAGGACAGAATCTTAAAACGTTTGTGATTGCACGTAGTAGATGTTCATTGTCAGCATTGTTATCTTGTGGTAAAGGCTACTAATAGTGTCTGAGAAGTGTTAAAGGCTGAGGAGCTAGATTAATAAAACTTTAACATGTATATACATAATAACCTGGTAATTTCTCTCATGACAGAAACTTTAGTTTGTCTTAAGTCATAGTTACTTGTTTGACTAGAATCAATCTAGGATCCCTCCTACACTACTACACAGGTATTGAAGGCAGATATGCTCCTCTGACTCTATATCCGCAGCAGTGCAATCCGTCTATAGTCTCCCAAACATCTATTTCAATTTAAAATTTGACTTCAACAAGAATAAGTACTGAGATTCGTATTGATTTACGTGTAGTCAATTATTTCTAACCAAAGGTTATAAAATAGAACTTAACACTATAAAATTTTTAAACTAGACACTATCTATTAATAATTTATTTAAATTTAACATTGAGGAAGCATAAATCCCTGAAAAGGAGAGAACTCTCTAAGTGACCGTAAGAAGAAATAAGAATGTACTGAAAAACTTATTCTTCAGTATAATATCCTGTGGTAGACACAATTCTCAGATGACATGCTCTGGTACAATACCCTCCCCTTGTATGGGACCCAGAAATATGATAGGTTGTCATTCCCATGATTACATTATGTTATATGCAAAGAGAATTCTGTAGGTGTAATTAGGGTCAGGGTCCCTAATCAAGTTTCTGAGAGTTAATCAAAAGCAAGCTTTTCTTGGCTGGTCCTGACCTAATCAGATGAGCCCTTTCAAAGAAGGCCAGAGGCATTCTCTGAGGTCAGGGAGATTCCCCTGCTGGCTTTAAAGAAGTAAGTTGCCATGTTATGAAAGGAGCTACAAGACAAGACCGAAGGGAGGCCTCAATGAGCTGAGAATGATCCTTGGCTGTCAGCCAGCAAGCCACAGACCTCAGTCCTATACCCACAAGGAACTGAATTTTTCAAAAAAGGCAGCCTGGCTGACACACTGATTGCAATCTTGCCACATTCTGAGCAGAGCACCCCACTAGGCTGTATCAGACTCCTGACCCAATGACACTGTGAGGTAATGAATGCATATGTTGTTTCTCAGCTGCTAAATTTGTGTTTTGTAGCACAGAAGATTAATATGGGTCCTGATATTTTTTACATCAGTGCCTTTCTAGAATCTACTTCTTGTTATCTTACTGCCACTCTGTCCCATCTCAAGAAAGTCTCCCAAACCCCACAGTGTGTAGAGTTTATATAATATTCTCACTCTGGATTTTTTTTTTCTTTATCCATAATTTTGTATTCATTTTATTTATTCAATTGCTTTACAAATTGTCCCATTTTCTTTTCAGACAAGGTCTTGCTCTATTGCCCAGGCTGGAGTACAGTGGTTTAATCATAGCCCACTACAGCCTCAAACTCTTGGGTTCAAGGGATCCTCCTGCCTCAGCCTCCTGAGTAGCAGGGACTACAGTGAGTAAAAATACCCAGCTAATTTTTAAATTTTTTTGTAGATATGGGATCTTGCTGTGTTGCCCAGCCTGGTCTTGAACTCATGGCCTCAAGCAATCCTCCCGCCTCGGCCTCTCAAAATGCTTGGATTATAGTCATGAGCCACTGTGCCTGACCCCCATTTTCCTTTTAATTTTTTTTTGTTCTTTTTCAGTTTATTTTTATGTTCTATTTTCTATGCTAGAAATATAAATTGCCTCTACCAGATCTGCATTTTGTAGTTTAACTGACAAGCAAAAAGCCCCTGACCAGAAACTTTTGTTTGCTGCTCTCAACTGTAACTGTAGAATCCCATGAATAGGGTAAATTAGTCTCCCCTGGCCTATTTTCCCTTATTTTCTTATATGGGATTTCATTCACAAACTGCTTTCATTGATGGCACCAACCTGACATTTGCTGGTAGATTTAGATATGGAGTACCTAGATTCAGAACCTGATTCAATACCTATCATTTATTCTTTTTACACATACTATGTAGTTAGCACTATGCTAGTTCTCTGTTTTCAGTAAGAAAAAGGTTATAAATAATCCTTGCCTTTAGGTAGCTACTGGTCTGTAATCCAGAAATACATAACAATAAACTATAGTAAGTGCTATGAAGAAACAAAACGGGAAGCTGAGGGAACTGCTGCTACCTTCAATTCCTGTCTGGTAAATGCTGACTAAAGCCTGTTTCCCTCCCCATATTCCCCTGATTTGTTCTGTAAAATGTGATCTAGAAGCTAAGTACAGCATTGAATGTACTAGCCTAGATCTATGACCACTCTGCTTTCCAACTTTTACTCAAGAGAAGATAGTTGCCAAATCACTGGTCAGTAAACTGGGGGCAGTCTGAGGACATCAGGCATCCCTTCTCCATCAGGGAGACCTGGTAAACATTTTAATGTTCAGGAACGAACTATCAGAAAAAATAAAACAAGGCCCTTGGAAAATATTCTTCAGGCCCCATAATGAGAAACAAAGGGCTTAGAAAAAAAGCTGAGAAAATCATTTCCCTAATTACTCCCAAAACAATATATTTTTAGATACTCTCTGATCTTCATGTCTCGGAAGAATAAAATACTCAATATCTGCCTATTCAACGAACATGTTGCTAGTTGTAGCACATGTAAAGAAAATGCTATTGGGTATCCAACCAGTTCAGAAGCAGTGCTCCAAGGGAAACGAATGGGATTGGGTATAGCTCTTCACTTCTAAAATGAAAATGATTCTGACCTACGGTTTTTTTCTGGACAATATCCATCCTACAGCATTCAAAGACATAGTTCAGTCTTTCCTATTTGTTTTTTACCACTGGATTAAAAATTTAAAGTAACGAACCATTTAAAATATTTGGAAATAGTTGGGATAGTAGAGTCTGAAACATAAAGACACAAAATTCTAGAAAATACAGCCAAACATGAGGTGGAATGCCAGAGACACTGGATCAGAGTTTCTGGGAGGTCTATGCAGGAAATAGCTGGTGGCCAAAGAACACTTTGCAGTCCACACTGGAGTAACGGTGAGACGCTCAATATTGAAAAAGGTGAATCAGTAACCAGAGTAAAAAGTGAGGCTTAGTTGCCATCTGTAACAATAATGTACTCTCCATGTTTTCTTTCTCCTTTTGAAAGCCAAAGGGCTTGACAATCCAAGTAGAGAAAAGCAATCATTAAACGAGAATGATCTGTTTCCAATAACTTCTCCAAAATATCTCATCTTAAATTATGCTTAGGACTGACTTAAGACTATTTAATGTTGAATACAGAAATAAGTTCATTTACATTCTCACAATCTGATTATTCCGATTCATAATTAAGTAGAGGCAGCAATTTTAAAATCTTACTGTGTTTTTAAAAAATTACAACATAAATTACGTTACCAGAATGTAAATAAATGAGACTGGAGAGAAAATTCTAATTGAATGGGATATATGTAAATTCTATAGGCAAGAACGCCCTAGAAAGTCACCATAATTTTAATGATATTCTCCCTCCTGTGAATAGAATCAATGTTCTTTTATTGAGAATATTATACTTTTAAAGGGGATAAAATGGAAAGAAATAAAATTCTGTATGTTGTCCAGGTATAGGACTAAATTCACAGTCAATTAAAATGTATGAGTTATCAAGACAATGCCATCATTTTCTATGTCACTAACAAATATTTTCCATATAAGACTTATTTAAAAAGGTAAATAGTTCAGATTAATAACTTCCAAGTTTAGTAACAAGACTTTTAAATTTAAAACATTAATTTTCTTTTGTTACGATACTTGAGATCACCAAGAGAAAGAATTAAAAAATAAAAACCAATAACCAAAAAAAGATCTTAGGCTGAGACGTAATTATTTATGTAACAAAATTTCTTATGAAAAATCCACTAAGTTACTGCATCACTCATTTATAAACTATTTTCTGACAACTGCAGTTATGAAAGGGCTACACTGTGTTTCACAAAATGTCAAGCAAATGAAGGTAATATAGAGGACTTTTCATCAATGCTTTTGCTAGTAGTTAGACTTCAGTAGCCTTTAGAGACCATTAAGTACCTTTTGGCTAATTGGCCAATGGTAGATTAATCCTCTTTTTATTCTAGCAACACTATTTTAACACCCTTACACTCTGTCAATGCAGAGTCTGAATGACAAAACAATATTGTGCATGAATAATAAGCAGAAAAGTTAAATTAACATTTCATGTTTCACATGCCATACACAGGTGTCAGAAGAACTTCCTTTTTTAAGTCACTGACATTCAACTTTTTTAAACAATCTCATGTTGACATCTTATTGAGGTGAATCTTCCTAATTACTGCTAATTGCCTATCAAGAAAAAAACCTCTTTTCATGAAGTGTAGTTGTCTGGTACAGATGAACCCAGCTCCAGTGTGCACATTAAAGACAAAGCATGACACTTAAAGTGCTACTTTGTTATAAGGTCATACTAAATGTGGTTTGCAATTAACAAAGCAGTTTTTTTATGGGTCTGAAAATGCCAATCTGTCTTGATGTGTTCAAATTAGGTTCTATCAGAGAAATATGGATATCCGCATATGGATAAGAGATATGCTACTCTCAATAACATTTACAAGGAGTTAAAGTAATTCAGTGCCCTTATACTTTGTAACATAAGTTCTAGCTAATGTCCAATTAAATAATTATTTTGTAACTATGTTTAAATATTATTTCTCAAAATGAAAATCAACACTATTATTTCAAGTGTCAAATTATTCAAAACAGTTTACTAATACTTTTAATTCTGAAAGACCAAAAATACTCAAAATGTTTAACAAGTACTTTTAATTTATATGAATACTTTTAACATTATATGCCTTTATAGCAAATTTTAACCTATGTGATATTAGCAAGGTAGTTTCTTTCAAAATAATCTGAATAACTAAACGAATGCATTTTAATTGAATTTGTTGACCACATCACTTAAACTTCTGTTCCCACAAGTATGGGGAAAATAATGGATAGTAAAAACATGTTATATGTGAAATTTAGAAAGTTAACTAATATAATTGACTTTCAAGTATTCATGGGAAAAATAAATATTTGTCTATTCACAGAAAAGAGTTTGACTGTTGGTTTGTTGTTATTTCAAATCTTCTGTTTAAGTTACGAGAAGAAAAGCTCTCTTGAAAACTAAATACCAGGTACTAAATAGTGGAACAGATAATGGGAACCAAAAGTATATCCAAAATAATTCATCATCATCACTACCAATATAATTTCTCAATGTTTATATGGTAATATTATGAGTTCAATCGTAGCCCTCCTAAACACTAGACTTACATATGACATCCTTACTAATGACTATGAGGTTGCAATGCATACCCATTCTAACTTCTTTCCTCAATAGGAAAGAAAGACGATGGTAGTGCTATTTGATATCCTAAAGGAGAAACTGTGCAATGTCTTTCTGAACTCCTCTTTTTTACTCTCCTTTTCCTGCTTAAACTCAGTTAATTCAACATAGAAATAGCTATTCCTCACACGTCCTATATACTATTTACCACTTTAATTATATTCTTCCTCCACCCTCTTTGTCAATACTTTTTGGTACTGGAGTTGAGTGGCAGCAAGAAAAAAAGAATCCACCCCAATTTAAGAGATGATTTAAGTGAATGTCTACTCAGAGAACCAATTAAAAAAAAAAAAAGCCAGATCAACAAAAATAGTACTTGATGTTTCAGGGCGATGTTAACAGCATTATCTGTATCTAAGTAAAGAACGGCAGCCCCTGCCCTCATAACTGAGGATTGGTCAGGCCTGGGGAGCTCTCTCAGGTGGCAGCAGGAGAAGGAAGCATGAGGACACTGTACACACAGAGTTTGGAGCCTCTTCCACCAAAAGGATCTGGCTTTGCAGCATCAGAAAATGAAACTGAATTTGCTGAAGGTGAAAGTGAAGCCAAACAGGAAATTCTTAAAAACAAAGATTTGGCTGTTCAACATCCCCATTTCGATGGGCTTGGATGGACTAAATAAAGATACTATCACCATTTGTAAAACTGGAGATGTTTTTAAGCCTAAAAACCTCATTGAGGTAATGTGGAACTCTCATGAAGCCCGTGAAAAATTTCTTCATCCAGGAATTTTTTAGACAAGTGGATTTTTTGAGTGATATATGTCAAGGTGACAATGCATTACCAAATGGGTTAGATGTTAGCTTTGAAGTAACTGAATTAAGGAGATTAATGGGCAGTTAAAACACTATGGTTGGAAACAATGAAGGGAGTATGGTACTTGGCCTCAAACTCCCTAATCTTCTAAGTTATGCAGAAAAGGTGACTTTCCATTTTTCCCATGGAACAAAAGAAACTTCCCATGGCCTTTCTTCAAACCATGGCCCAGAAACTTCAAAAGAAATTTATCTGTAAACTTACATAAAGTTACTGAACAGTTCCTTTGGCGCTCACTTTGGGAGATGAACAGATGATCAGCCAAGTAGTCTTCCCATATGAAAGACCAGCCACATCATCAATTGAAAAAGCACGTGGTGAGACCTGGACTGCCACTTAAGAACAGCATCATTTGCTGTTTGAAAGTAAGGCAGACATTCACTTAAATCATCTCTTTCACATGCCATGGTCATCGATTTTCAGAATTCTTTCATCTTACCAAGAAAATGTGTTTTGCTGAAAGTTAACCAGGAACTGACAGGCTACACTGCAAGGGATGTAAGCTTCATCAAAGAAGATTTTGAACTTCAGTTGAATAAACCACTCATATTTGATTCAGTTTTTTCAGCATTTCTCTGAGGTGGGATGTTGGCAACCATGGTGATAAACTGTGAGTCCTGCTGCTAGTTTTACCTTGGGGAACCAAAAAGTGTCCAGGGATTCAGCATGCACAGCACCGGAGCAGAGTGCAGGCGACCACCTAGGTGAAGCAGCACGCTAGGCCAGCGGCCTGCATCTGTATACCCCAACACGTTTAAAGCCAAGCCAATGCAGTTTGGGAGAACTTTTCCAAACACTTTTTTTTCTCAACACAGGAAACCTCTGCAACCTCAACTATGGGGAGGGCCCCAAAGTGTATTCGTGAGCTGGCTGAATGCATCTGCCAGTTTTATGGCACCAGGATTGTCTTTAGGCTTGGCAGGATGGCTCTGTTGGAACTTAATTACTAAATTCCTGTGGGAGTGCAGACAGGCAACAGGATATGTGATAGCATCTAGTTTTGAGCTGGTAAGGTTCCTGCAGCTGACACCCCAGCGGGAGAAGCTCTGGGACCCTGATGGCAGTGAGTCACCCACCTTGCAGTTTCTCTCAGAGTAAATGCAGATGAGAGATTCTTTGACTGCAGTCTATGTTAAATACTCCATTCACAAATTTTAAAGACATACGCACGAAAAAAGGCCATAACTTTTCAAGTACAGTTATAATGATTGAGTTATCAGAAACAGAGACTATCAAATATCTGCGGAAGTCTCATGAAGATTGCTCATTCATCTCTGATTAAACTTGGTTTTCCTAAAAATCAGATTTCAATACTTTGATTGTTTTCCTGTCCTCGTGGTGTGCTATTACAATAGTATTACTTCTTATTTTATGGGTATTTTATTGCTCAAAAAGGCCTTTGTGGACTAGCCAGAGGAAATGAATATCCATGTATAGTATTAAATTGCTCATAATACTTAATTCCTACATAGGCTTCAAAAAGAGAAGCATCAATATTCCTTAGAATAATTTTTGACTTCTAAAAATTTATAATAGACCATGATATATTTCTGAAATTTATATTTTATAAGATAAAGAATTTCTCAGTAAGCCTCTGAAAAGCATGAATATAGACGTTATTTAAATTACATTTGAATCAGTTCTTAGGAAGACTACATTATCACATTAATCTAAATTAAATATTACCAACTTTGGGGGTTATAGAGTCAAAGGCTAAAGATCATCATTTGCAGCTCCAAATTCATATATTCAAGCTAGTGAAAGATATACGTTTCTTAAATATATCCTAAATATAAATAACATCTTAATACTTAAAAACTGAAATATTTTCATGATAGGGTCAGTAGTTAACTGTATGTCTCTCATTGGTTGTACTGTATCTAAGCCTTGAAAATAAAGTACTTGGATGAAAGCCAGTCAAGGAATTTCAAAACCCTGCAACTCATTACAAATTTAACAGCAGCAGTACTAAGTATTCATGTGATGTTGATCATTTATAAATATACCCTGCAAAAATTCTCAAGAGAAGTAATAATGTTTTTTTCTATTCCCTGTATAAATTTCATAAGATTCAAGAGAGTGAAAAATGGACATTTTCAGAAAGGACTTTTAAAAATCTTTGGATTTGATGAAATAAAAAGTTACTGATACCATTTAAAATGGGATTTTAAAAACTAAGGACTAACATATGTAAAAATTACCAAAAAAAGTCTTTCATAGTATACAGTAGAAATTTCTTTTATATAGAAAAAAGACATTTGCAAAGCTTTGACCTATACTATATTATTTAAGGTATTTCTCACAGATTTCACTGAAAAGCTATTTTTTCCAACACACAAAATTCCACATAGGAACTTCTACTATCATCCTTCCCTTCATTTTCTATTCAGAATTGTTTTCTGTTGATCATATTCTTTCAAGTAAAAAGGCTTGACCTAACAAAGTAGGTCACCCAATAAATAAAGTCAAATAAATACCTGACTCTCAGGCAGTTATGCTACATCAAGGACAATGATTCATGTAGATCTTTAGTAAGAGGTTAAGTCTGGGTGTTCTTTCATTTTTACTAATCAACCCAGTTGATCTGCTTTTCTTCTAAATCAGTAGTTCTCAAATAGTACATACTATCCCGATGTGTATTTTGGAAATTTGTTGGGGCACTTTTGAGTGCCACAATGATTGGCAACTGAAGTGGGTGACAGCAAAGAATACCTAAGTACTGCGATGTATAAATCAGTCCTGACCAATAGAAACTACTCTGTAACCTGCATGACTCTGAAATTCCGGTCAATTATTCATGTAGGTGAAAATTAACATATAATGAAATAAACCTAAATCCTAACTCAAAATGACATACAGACAAAGTATTTATATTCCTGTGGTTCTGCAAATTTAACTATCTTGTAAATTAGAGGAAGAGTAGAAGATGAGAATGAGTAGTTCTTTTCTTCTCTGAGGCAAAGCTATAAGAATGTAGGTTTACCACATGGCCAATACACACAGCCAAAGCTGCATGGAGAAAGCTGGTCTGGTCTGGAATGAAGAGATGTGAGATAGAAGCATTAAAAACATTAGGGTGTTTGTTTCCAATTTTCTGTACCTTTACCAAGTCTATAATCTACAGTTCATCCTTTGATTTTGTGGATTTTGTTTTTTTCTTATGTTAGTTTGAAATCTGTTTCTATCACTTGCTATCAAGATAGTCTTGTTAATACAGTCTTCTTAGTAAAGTCCAACAGTCTCTTCTCAGTTTTCTACTATCAATTCCTCTATGGGATCTGACACTGTTGACCAAAGCTTCTCTTTTTCTTGTTAAAAACTTTCTCTCCCTTGTTTCTTTATTAAAGTACTCAATTTTTCCTCCACGTTCTCTGTACAGTTCTTTTGGTTTTCCTTCTCTGACTCCTCTTTGCCCATATAGCAGTTAACTCCCCCGAACTTAAGATCTTGCTGCAAAGATTTGTTCCACCTCCAGCATTCTTTCTCTGACCAATGACATCACCAGATTTCCTTCTTCATTTTTAATGAAATATTTCAATATAAAGAAAAATACAATGAATGCCTTTGTATTAACCAGTCAACAAAGAATATATTACCAATACAGTTGAAGCTATGAACATCTCTCCTGACCCACCAGAAATAATCACCATCCTGAATAACTTTGTTGTTTATTTTTCCCTTACCTTTCTTTGTACTTTTAGAATATAGATACAAATGGACTCCCCAAACATATAGCAATTTAAAAACACTATTTCACATTTTAACAATCTCTGAAATTGTAATACGACTTCCCTTCCTAGATACTTGCTATTATTTAAACACATTTTTCTGTTAAATTGCATATTCTGTTGATTGCTGGTGAATATGAGTCCTAATATCTCAGTATATTATTGATCCAGCAATCTTGCTGAAATCTCTTATTAATCATAGTAATTTGTCTTGAGATTCTGTGGAGACAAGCATAACATATGGGAACTAATGATGGTTTTGTTTCTTCATTTCTAATAGATTTAACTTTCACTGCTGTCACTTATATTAATGTGCTAGTTAGGTACTCAAGTACAACAGCAAAGACAAACAATGATAGCAGGCATAGAAGTATTCTTCCTGATTTCAAAAAGAATGCATCTAACTTCTATCACTAAGTATGATGGCTAGTTCAGATTTTTGGTACACACCTTTTAACAACTGTTTCAGGTTTCTGGTAAACATCTTTTAACAGAATAAAAAAGTTCCCTGCTAGTCCTAGTTTGCTAAGATAATTTTTATCATGAACAGATATTTAATTTTATCAAAAAAATTTTTTACCTTTTTTATTATGGTATAAAACACATGAGATCTACTTTCTTAACCAATTTTCAAGTGTACAGTACATAAACTTCCCTCTTACAGCTGCTTATGCTTGCAGCCCATAAATTCAGGTACGTTTTCATTTTCATTTGTCTCAAGGTATTTTTTAATTTTCTTTGTGACATCTTTAACCCATTGGTTGTTTAAGACTGTTTGGTTTAGCTGGGGGTGGTGGCTTATGCCTGTAATCCTAGCACTTTAAAAGGCCAAGACGAGTGAATCACTTGAGGTCAAGAGTTTGAGACTAGCCTGGCCAACACAGCGAAACCTCGTCTCTACAAAAATACAAAAAATTAGCCAGGCATGGTGGCTCGTGCCTGTAATCCCAGTTACTCAGGAGGCTGAGGCAGGAGAATCACTTGAACCCAGGAGGTGGAGCTTGCAGTGAGCTGAGATCATGCCACTGCACTCCAGCCTGGGTGACAGAGCGAGACTCCGTCTCAAAAAAAAAAAAAAAAAAAGAATGTTTTGGTTAATTTCTACACATTTGTGGATTTTACAGTTGTCCTTCTGCTACTGATCTTTAGTTTTATACCATTATGATCAGAAAAGATACTTTGTATTATTTCAACCTTCTTAAATTTAATGTATGTTTTTGGCCTAACATGTAGTCTATCCTGGAAAATGTTTCATGTGCACTTGTGAATAATATATATTCTGCTGTTGTTGGGTAGAGTATTCTCTACACATCCGTTAGGTTCAATTGGTCCACAGTTTTGTTCAAGTTCTCTGATTACCTATTAATCTTGTTCTATCAATTGTTGAAAGTGGAGTGCTTATGTCTCCTATTATTGTGTTGCTGCCTATTTCTCCCTTCAGCTCTGTCAAAATTTGCTTATGATACATACAGGAGTTCTGAGGTTTGGTGCATAAATATTTGTAACTGTTTTATCTTCTAGGTGAATAGGCCCTTCTTTCAGGTGAATGTCTATCTCTTCTAATAGTTTCTGATTTAATATCCGATATTGGTATAGTCACCCCTTCTCTCCTTTGCTTTCCCTTTGTATGGAATATAGTTTTCCATCCCTTCACTATAAGCCTGTGTCATTAAAACTAAAGTGAGTCTCATGGAGACAGGATATAGTTGGATTCTGTTTTTTTAATCCATTTGGCAACTCTCCATCTCTTGACTGGGGAATGTAATCCATTTATATTTAATTATGGATGGTGAAAAAATTTCCTATTGCCACTTTGCTGTTTTCTGTCTTATAGCTCTTTTGTCTCTCTTTTCCTCTGTTGCTATCTTCCATTGTATTTCATTGCTGTTTTTTTTTTTTTTTTTTTTTTTGTTATTGTAGTGACATGCTTTGACTCCTTACTCACTTTCTTTGTGTATCTTCTATAGGTATTTTCTTTGTGATCACCATGTAGCTTACACAACATATATTGTTTATAACAATCTTTTAAGCTGATAACAATGTAACTTCAATCACATACAAAATATTCATACTTTTACTTCTCCCTTCACATATAATTTGGTGAAACAAATTACATCTTTTTATATTACGTATTCATTATCATATTTTTAGTTATGTTTTTAATACCTTTTATTGTAATTTCTACGCCAGAATAAAAAGTGATTACACACCACTATTTACCCTTACCAGTGACCTTTATACTTTCACATGCTTTTAAGTATTGCTATTTAGCATCTTTTTGTTTCAACTTGAATAACTCATTTAGTATTTCTTCTAAGAAAGGTCTAGCGGTGATGAAGTGCCTCTACTTTTGTTTGTCTGGGAAAGTCTCTTTCACTTTCATTTTTGAAGACAGTTTTGCCAGACATAATATTCTTGGTTGGCATGTTTTATCTTTTTAAGGTGTACACTTCTTTATTTCTTAAGCACGTTTAAGTTGTGCAATTACCACAACAGACTAACTGTAGAGTACTTCTAAAGAAACTCATGCCCATTTACAGAAACTCCTTTCCCATCCCCGGCTCTAGTCAACCACTGAATCCACTTTCTGTCTATGGATTTTGCCTTTTCTGGACATTTTACATAAATAGAATCATATTATATATGGTCTTTCATTATTAGCTTCTCCCACTTGGCAATATGCTTTCAAGGTTCATCCATACTGTAACATATGTTAGCATTTTATTCCCTTTTATTAATGAATGATAATCCACTGTATGGATACACCCCAGTTTTTTCTCCATTTATAAGTTGATGGACCCATAGGCTGTTTCCCCTTCTGGGCTACTATGAATAGTGCTTCTATAAATGAATGTACAAGGTTATTTGGTAACTCTATGTTTCACTTTGCAAGGATCTGTCAAACCATTTCCCAAAATGCCTGTGCCATTTTACATTCCCATAGCATTGTATGAAGGTTACAATTTCTCTATATCCTTATTAACACTTATTATCACTTGTTAATGTTTGTCAACTTACTAGTCTCAGTAATCCAGCTTTTGGATTTGTTGATCATGTCCGCTGCATTTTTACTTTCTACAATATCAACTCTGCCCTTATTTTAATATTTCTTTCTATTTTCTTTGGGTGTCTTAGTTTGGGCTGCTATAATAAATTATCACAGACTGGGTGGCTTAAATAACAAACATTTATTTATCATGATCTGGATGCTGGGAAGTCCAAGATCAAGTTGTGGGTAGAGCTGGTGTCTGGTGAGGCCATTTTCTTCCAAGTTGGCAGATGGCCATGTTCTCATCTATCTGCACATGGCAGAGAGCAGAGAGATCTACTGTTTCTTCCTCTTTTTTTTTTTTTTGAGACGGAGTCTGGCTCTGTCACCCAGGCTGGAGTGCAGTGGCACGATCTCAGCTCACTGCAAGCTCCGCCTCCCAGGGTCAGGCCATTCTCCTGCCTCAGCCGCCTGAGTAGCTGGGACTACAGGCGCCGCCACCACGCCCGGCTAATTTTTTGTATTTTTTAGTAGAGATGGGGTTTCACCGTGTTAGCCAGGATGGTCTCAATCTCCTGACCTCATGATCTGCCCGTCTCAGCCTCGCAAAGTGCTGGGATTACAGGCGTGAGCCACCGCGCCCGGCCTCTTCTTCTTTTTATAAAGGCATTAATTCCATCATGGGGGCCCCACCCTCAAGAACTAATGTAACCCTAATTAATTCTCAAAGGCTCCACTTTTGAAATGATCACATTGGGGGTTATGAATTATGGGGGAACACATATATTTAGTCTACAACACTGGGTTTATTCAATTTCTCATTCTTAAATAAAATGTTTAGCTCTGTGATTTTTAGACTTCTAGTCTTACTACAAGTATTTAAGGACATAAATTTCCATCTGAGTACCACCTTAGCCACATTCTAAATGTTTCAATATGTATTATTTTATTGTCATTCAATCTGAAGTATTTTTCATTTTCATTTTGTTTTCTTCTTTGACCCATTAGTTTTTAGAAATGCCTCTATAAATTCACATCAGATATTTTTAAGTTAACTTTTTAAAGTATGTTCTATTTCACTTCTGTTAGACAATATTATTCATATGATACAAATCCTTTGAAATTTGTGGAATGTTGTTTTGTGGCCTAATTATGTAAACATTTTTGATAAATACTTAGAGAAAGACTTTTTACTGCCCTGTTAATATATATCTTTAATGACTTTTTATCAGCATTACTTAACAGTACTGATATTATGAATAAATGAATTATTTATTTTGAGCCTAAGTTATTATGTGTTTATATTTTAGAGGCTCTCTGCTCACTTTTCCAGCAAAGCTCCTCAAAATAACTCTAAAATGTATGCATATTTAATTATATCCTCCAATTCCTCTCTTTCTGTTCCCATTCCTCAATTCCTCCTACGAACTCATTCTACTAAGCAGCAGTTGGTATAGAGAATGATAAAGTATATCATTCCCTTCTTGATATACTTTAATCATTTGGCTTCTAAGATACTCCTTTCTCTTGCTTTTCCCTTTCACTGGCTCTCCTTTCTGGTTGTTTCTCATCTGTCCAACTTCTAAATACTGGAGGGCCTAGAGCTCAGATCTTGGACCTTATCTCTTTTCTACCTATCTCCACACCCTTGGTGATTTCATTCACCTTCATTTTTAAATGCCATCTACATACTCATGGCTGCAAAATTTGTATGTCTAGGCCAGGCCTATCCCATGCATTTGTGAGGCTCTTTTTAATATTTTATTCAACTTTCTTAGTATTTTCTCACCACAATATTTAGTATATTACATTGTCACAAATATAATTCTTCTATCATCAACTTTCTACTCCCTTTGTTAAAAACCTGAAAAATATCTTAACTACCTCTTTTTTCTTTACCTTCCCATATGCAGTTAGTCATCAAACATTTTGTGTTATAACACTGCAAAGTCTCTTGTTTTTTAAAAAACTTCCTATTTCTATTAATATTGTCTAGATCTCTTCCTAATCATTCCTTGATATTTAAACAATAATTTATCTAGCTGCTTGCATTCAATCTCTAGTCTCTCCAGCCTTGGTCTCAGTCCTTATTCTACATCAGAATCACCTGAGAACTTTAAAAAACTACCAAGGTACAGGGCCTAACTCTTAGATATTCAAATTTAATTGGTGTAGGGTGAGGTCTTGGTACAACTAGTTTTCAAAGTTCCCCAGGTGAGGATAATAAGTGGTCAGGGCTGAGAACCACAGGCAAACCAGATTATTCACTATTCTCAACAAACTGCTATGTCAGTTAGACATCTTTTCAAGCTTTCTTTTCTTCTAATGACTTTGCTCAATGCACACAACTTCCAAAATTATACCAAAACTTAAGGTTAAGTCCAAATACCACTCCTTCAAAAGCCTTAATCAAGAATGACAACAATGAATGACTCTCTCTCTCCATATGCATTTAAACATCCATGGTATACATACACATGCACACATATACATATGTATCTCTATACCTCACAATTTCCTTTTGTTATTATACACATGTTCAACTCTGTTATTACAGGGGACAAGGATCATATTTAATTCATTGTTGAATATCCCATTATTATAGCACTTTACATGTGTTAGGTACATTAAACTAAATTGAACTGTAACAAACATACCTATCCATGTGCATACCAATATTCTAGTCATTTAAAACCAAACTCTAAAATATATGCATAATTAAATATTATATCAATTAAATAGTGATAAATATGCTATAATTTTTCACTTCCTGAAATATTGATACTGATGAGACATACCTACCTGAAAGTATGTTGATGTAAAAAATGAGGACACTACTAGAAATATAAAATTATGCTATATATTATAACACTGCTTTATTTTAAACAGAAAAGAAATTTCTAACTGATGCTATTCAGGTCACATATTCTCATATTAATATTTTCTTCAGTAAAATAAGAAATGAATCTGAAAAGAGTATAAGAATAACAATTTTATAGTACACAGTGTTCTAAGTGGTAATAATAGTTTCCTACAAAGTCTAATATAGGACACAGACATTCTGTTAACAAATACCACTTGCTTCATCTAGAATAGAAGACAGGACATAGGAATAAGACAGTCACGTCCAATTCCACATGGATTCTCAGCTCTGATCCTGGGTTTTGCACAGTTTACCTTGCGAACATGATCCAAGTGACATTTTGCAAATTCCTGGATAAATGTTGCTACACTCTGCTAGGAGAGAGACAGGCTATGTCATGCACAGATCAATAACAGCACTGTGTTTCATCAGCCTCAAAATCAAAAGTGCTTCATCTGGCAAAAGCCATGGCCCTAGAGAATCTGACGTATATAAACTGAATACCCTACAAGGAATGTGTACTACACAAACTATTGGGGTAAGGTAAAAGAAAACTCTGGAGATTAGCAATAAGGTACAAAAAAAGTAGTTTTCTACTTCATTATTACTAGAAGTGTGAACACAGATCACAAAAATGGAAATGAGGCTATTTAAAATTCTGCAATTCTTGACAGGAAAAAAATGGCCCCAGTACAGTGTAATATCTTTAATCCTTCAAATAAGAATTCTGTAAAGAAATATAAACCAAGGACAAATACAAGTTTGGATACAATAACAATCACATAACTCCAAATACATAAATTTTTAAAATGAAGATCCATGAAATAAGGCCCTTTTCATATTAAAGAGTTTGCTAAACGTCTCTTCAGATTTAGTAGTTTTCATACTCAATGTTTATATGCTACATCAACTAGAAAACTCAAGGCATTTGTTGAATGGGCTGTGCTCTGTTGTTTTTATTCCAAATTCTGACACTTGGCAAAAGTCTTTTACTTGAGGCTTGATTAAACTAATTTAAGATTATTTGGTTAACGTAATTGGACAACATATGAAGAAAACTTGAAAACTCAAATTCTAAAAAGGAAACTGCTTTAAGATTGCTATTGCCAAAAAAGTTTCTGAGGCAAAAGGTGCTATTGCAGAATTTAGCTGGATCTGACTCAGATGGTAGGGGAATCAATAATTCATCAAGAAATCAGAAAAGACAATGATGTTTAATCATAAACTAAACAGCAGTATATGTTTATAACATTTTTTATGAATATTGAGAAAATATGTAATATTTATCAAATTATGGTGTGGGCACTATAGAAAACATACAAAATTAGGTAAAGCATATTCTTGCTTTTAAATTGTTTATAATGTAAAAGGTAAATAAATATCACAAAAGGAGGCTAGACCACTACTTGGATAAGAATAAGGAAATATATTTATTTGTTTTGCTTGTATCCCCTAGCCTAGAGGCACAGCCACATTCTAATATAAAGATATGGAAATACCAGCTGGGTGGACGAGGGCTAGGGAATTTGTTACCTTGACAGGTCAGATGGGAAGTGTGCCCACAAAAAAGGAGCTACCCTGGCCAGGCGCGGTGGCTCACACCTGTAATCCTAGCACTTTGGGAGGCCAAGACAGGTGGATCACCTGAGGTCAGGAGTTTGAGACCAGCCTGGCCAATGTGGTGAAACCCTGTCTCTACTAAAAAGACAAAAATGAGCCGGACATGTTGGCATGCACCTGTAATCACAGTTACTCAGGAGGCTGAGGCAGGGGAATCCCTTGAATCCGGGGTGGGCAGAGGCTGCAGTGAGCTGAGATCGCGCCATTGCACTCCAACCTGGGCAACGAGAGTGTAACTCTGTCTCAAAGAAAGAAAGAAAAAAAAGAGCCACCCTTTAAGTACTCTCACTACTCTTCATAGTCTAAGGTCAAATTCCACTTCATATTTCAAAATGCTCCTCCTACCATCTTTTAATCATAGTCTTAACAGCCATTGTGACAGTGCATTATCTTAAAAGTTTAAAAGGTACCACTTTTGGAGGCGTAGTTATACCACTGGAATGCAAATGCAGTATAAAAATAAATTCATAAAAATAACACAAGTCCAGAAAGCATTATTGGAACAGTAAGGGCTTTGTAGAAACTATAAAGCAGATAAGACCAGAATGAGTGTCTCTCTTTCCAAAAATATCTCTTAGAAACAAACAACAACCAAAAAAAAAAAAAAAAAACCCACTGATTATTCCTGGTAGAACTCTAGGCACTAAGCTCCAGAACTGAGGCAAAGTGGGGCAGAAATAAGCCCAGAGTAATTAATTATTCAGACAGTTTCTCCAGTCTCATCAGTCAGGAAGAAAAAATATTATCTCTGCAATACAGAATACATTCTTAAAAACTTATTTTTGGAGAAATCAAAATTTGAGTAATGGACTACTTTTAAAAGTCAACTTTTAATAACTAAAGACAAAAAAATATTGAAAGTAGCCAGACAGAAATAATGCATTACTTATAGGGATATGCTAATTTGAATGACAGTAGATTTCTTAACTGAAACTATGGAGGCCAAAAGAAAAGTGGCACAATTGTTTTTCAAAACAACACAACAACTTTTTTTTTTTTGTTAAAGAACTGTTGTCTGCAAATTCTATATCCTTCAGGAATGAAGAGAGACTTCATAGACAATCTATTAAGTGTGCTATATCACTACACTTAAAAAAATACATACCTTAATTAAAAATACTTAATTGTTAGCAAATACTATAGAACACTCTATTCAACAGCAGCTGAAATCGTAATTTTGTTCAAGTTCCCATGAAATATTCAACAAGATAGACCATATCTAGACCATAAAACCAACCTCAACAAATTTGGAAATATACATAGACTAGCCTCTGGTCATAATGGAATAAAACAAAAATTTGATAACAAAAAAGGAATAGGAAAATCTGTAAACACTCATAAATTAAACAATATATTTTTAAATAATACACACATCAAAGAGGCAGATTCAGAGAAAATTTAAAAAGCAATAACGTAATGAAATATAAAATATAGTATATCAAAAGAATACGGGATGCAGCTAAAGCAGTGATAGAAGGGAAATTTATAGCACTAAACAGTTATATCAGAAAAGAGAATTCTAAGATCTTATAGCAAGCAGTTAGAAAAAGAGCAAAATAAACCCAAAGCAAGCAAAAAAAAGGAACTAATAAAGATAAAACAAGAAATAAATAAAACTGACAACAGAAAAACAAAGAAAATCAATGAAACAAAAAGCTGGCTCCTGAAAAATCAATAAAATTGTTGTCTCTAGCAAGAGTAAGAAAAATAAAAAGAGAGAAGACACAAATCCTCTTACCAGAAATGAAACAGGGAATATCACTACAGATCGTGCAGTTATATAATCTAATAAGAGAACAGTATCATTAAGTAGAGTTTACCTCCAGAATATAAGAATAGATCAGCATAAGGAAACCTATTAATGTAATTCACTATATCAACAGAGTAAATTGGGGAA
This sequence comes from Papio anubis, assembly GCF_008728515.1. Lineage (NCBI taxonomy): Eukaryota > Metazoa > Chordata > Mammalia > Primates > Cercopithecidae > Papio > Papio anubis. Next base: position 46,601,792 of record NC_044988.1, on the reverse strand, counting down.
AACTCTTATTATCATCTCTATAAATTTCAAAAAGTTATTTAACTAAACAATTTTTCTTAATTAAAAACTCTTACTGGCTGGGCATGGTAGTTCATGCCTATAATCCCAGAACTTTGGGAGGCCAAGGTGAGAGGACTGCTTGAGGTCATGTGTTCAAGACAAGCCTGAGCAACAAAGCGAGATCCCATCTCTACAAAAAATTTTTTTAAATAGTTGGGCATGGTGACACACACTCAGCAGTTTGAGGTTACAGTGAGCCATGATCACGTCACTGCACTCTAGCCTGGGCAACAGAGCAAGACCCTGTCTCAACAACAACAACAACAACAACAACAACAAAAGAAACAAACAAAACCACTGCAAACTTTTAGAAAGCTAAAAATAGGGCTGGACATGGTGGCTCACGCCTGTAATCCCAGCACTTTGGGAGGCTGAGGTGGGTGGATCACATGAGGTCAGGAGTTCGAGACCAGCCTGGCCAACATGGTGAACCCCTGTCTCTACTAAAAAATACAAAAATTAGCCAGACATGGTGGCAGGTGCCTGTAATCCCAGCTACTCAGGGGGCTGAGGCAGGAGAATCGCTTGAACCTGGGAGGCAGAGGTTGCAGTGAGCCAAGATTGTGCCATTGCACTCCAGCTTGGAAAACAGAGCAGCGAGACTCCATCTCAAAAAAAAAAGAAAGCTAAAAATAAAAGAAAACTTTCTTAACTTGATATGTTATCTATCAAAATGTACAGTAAGCATCATACTTAAAGCTTAACCTTAAAGACAGTTATAAGTCAAGCTATTTATCACCTTTTTTACTCTTTAATTTTATTATATCTCAGATCACTTTTACTCTAATCAAAGAGTTTCCTTTAAAGAGGAATTTAGTGGAGAATAATGTTAGATTTGGAGGTTAGACATTTTTTTCCTGATCCTAATCTTTTTTTTTTTTTTTTTTTGAGACAGAGTCTTGCTCTGTCACCCAAGCTGCAGTGCAGTGGCCTGATCTCAGCTCACTCACTGCAACCTCTGCCTCCCGGGCTCAAGCGATTCTCCTGCCTCAGCCTCCTGAGTAACTAGGACTACAGGCACACACCATCATGCCCAGCTAATTGTTTGTATTTTTAGTAGACACAGGGTTTCACTATGTTGGCCAGGCTGGTCTCGAACTCATGACCTCAGGTGATCTGCCCACCTCGGCCTCCCAAAGTGCTGAGATTACAGGCATGAGCCACCACACTTGGGCAGATCCTCATCTTAAGAAATATTTTAACAGAGAATAGAATTTATACTGATGCATTTTATTTCAGCACACACTGAAGATCTATTCCACTGTCTTACAGTTTCTACTATTGCTTTTGAGAAGTCAGTTGCCATTCTAACATCTCTTGAAAAAACAATTTTCACCATTTAATCTCCTATCCTTCAGGAGTCCTAATTAATGATAGACCCTCTTTTTACCTTCAGAACTCATATATCTTCTGTGTTTTTCATTTGTCTCTATGCCATATTCTGAATAAATTATTCTATCTATCATCTAGTCAAGTAATTCCCTCATCCAGTTAACTAATTCTGAAGCTCTCCCCCTGTATGTAATTATAGTCAGTGAACTTTTAATTTTACTTATTGTATGATTTCACTTCTAAACACTCTCTATGGTTTTCAAATATCAGGCCACTTGTAATTTCTTGTGCATTACAAATATTTTTTAGCATGTTGGCTGATCATTTAAGCTGTCATTCATTCATTCCATTGAAGGTTTTTTGTTTTTTGTTTTTTTGGTGCCTTGATAAATTTTACTTTTTGTCTTTAGTGGTCTGCTATTTCCCCCAATTTCTCCAGGTTTGGATTTACTTCATTTCATTCATGTTTCAAAGTACTGGGTCTCTCACATTGATAAAAGATCATCATAAGGATGAAAATAAATTTACCTTAAAACTAATGATTTAATATGGAAAACAAAAAGGCAGCAATTCTACTATTTACACAGAATGTAGAGGAATACTTTTGCAGAAGAGTTATCAGTATCCCTAAGCATGCAGAGAAGCGCTTCAATAAGATGCTTCCTAGTTTTCCTATGAAATACATTTGTTTGATCTCTTACCTTTTAACAGATAAGGAATTAATCACTTAGAAAACATGTTGCTTCCTTCAGGTGTTACACCTAGTAAGTGATACAGCTGGGTACAGATCTTAATCTTCTACACATTAAACAATGTTCCTAGGACTGTTAATTAATAGCTCACTGAAGTCTCAGGAATGGGTAAATAAATCAAAATGGATTAAAGACTTTAATACGAAGCCCACAACTGTGAAACTACTAGGAAGAAACATTGAGAAAAAACACTTCAAGGCATTGGTTTGGGCCAATATTTTGTGAGTAAGATCTCAAAAGCACAGGTAACAGAAGCAAAAATAGACAAATGGGATTATATCAAGCTAAAATGCTTCTGCACAGCAATGGAAACAATCAACAGAGACAACCTAAATAATAAGAAAAAAAACTTGCAAAGTTGTCTGTAAAGGGATTAATAACAATAATATACAAAGAACTCAAAACAACAGCAAAAAAAAATCCAATTAAAAATGGACAAAAGATTTGAACAGACATTTCTCTAAAAAAAAGACATAAATGGCCAAAAGGTATAAGAAAAAATGCTCAATGTCATTAATCATCAGTGATATGCAAATCAAAACCACAATGAGGTACCATCTCACTCCAGTCAAAATGGCTATTATCAAAAAGACAAAAATTAACAGATGCTGGTGAGGAAGTAGAGAAAAGGGAATTTTCATACACTATTGATGGGAATGCAAATTAGTACAGCCACTATGGAAAACAGTATGGAGTTTCTGCAAAAAAACTAGAAACAGAACTACCATATGATCCAAGAATCCCATTACTGGGTATACAGCTAAAGGAAATGATATTAGTATGTCAAAGAAATATCTCTATTCCCATGTTTACTGCAACATTATTCATAACAGTCAAGATACGGAATCAATCTAGTTATCCAACAACAGATGAATGGATAAAGAAAATGTGATATATATACACAATGGAATACTATTTAGCCATGAAAAGGCAATAAAATCCTGTCATTTCCAGCAAGATGGGAGTAACTGAAGGACATTATGATAAATAAAATAAGCCAGGCACAGAAATACAAATATCACACATTCTCACTCACATGCAGGTGCTAAATAAAATTGATCACATGAAGGTAGTAAGTACAATGGTGGTTACTAGAGGCTACGAAGGGTGGCAGGAGTCGGGGTGAAGAGAAGTTGGTTAATGTGTACAAAAATACAGTTAGGTAGAAGGAATAAGTTCTAGTGTTCAATAGTATAGTAGGGCAACTACAGTTAGCAATAATTTATTGTATGCTTCAAAATAGCTGTAAGAGAAGATCTGGAATATTCTCAACACAAAGAAATAAATTTTTGAGATAATGGATATTACAATTACCCACACAATGCATACAATTCACATTGTATGCATGTAAGAAAATATCACATGTACCCCATAAATATGAACAACTATTATGTATCAATAATTATAAAATGGGTAAATAAAGGGTGTGACAGAATACTAGAGAGTTTTCAAATAGTATGATTTAAAAGATAGGTAATTTTGGTAATATTAGTGATATTAATTACTAATGGGTGACAATTGAAAAGAGTAGTTTATTATAGGAAGTCTTAAGTCAGCTATAATAACACAGACTGGAATAGGAATATGATTCTCAGAAACAGTCTAGGGAGAATTTTAGGAGATGTATAAAATCACACACCTGATGAGAAGAGATAATTTATTTTACATTAGATATATTTAAAAGTTATAGAATCCGACTAGAAAATAAAGATTAAATATACAAGTACGGATGTCAATAACTTCATACTTTCAGATAGATGAACAATCAATTCAAACACGATATGGTCAGTTTTCAGAATACGTGTTCACAGTGTTTAGCTATGGAAATCACAGAAGCCATATTCTGAAGTTGAAGTTTTTTGCCAAATATTAAATGTCCATTCAAATGAAACTAGTAAGAGCATTAAAATTCTTTTGCTTGGCTAACCATAACTATATATGAATCTAAAATTTTGGGGTCAAATTATTATATTTTTAATATAATTTTGAAAAACTTCTACTATAAGTGGTAAAATGTAAAATATGTCGGTATTTTTATTTTCTTAAAAATCTGTGCAGGATGATTAGAGATAGATGACTCTATAGTCAGAACACAAGGTTCAAGTTTTAGACTTACCACTTACTAGCCACGACCCATGGATAAGTCATTTACTCATGCAGTCTCTTTTCTTTCTATATAAAAATAGGATAATAATTCTTATCCAATTAACTCATGGATATTCTGTATTTCTCAAATTGTGAAAGTATGTGAAATGCTTTGCAAATTTAAAGTGTCACAAAAATGTCATGATATTTCTAAGTGCCCTAAATTTAATTTGATATGAAATATAAATACATACTCAAATACTTTATTTATACATTCCAGCGTATGATATCCCTTGTTCTGAAGATGATTAATTGAAGAATGTTCCCATGTGTACTTTAAGCAACAATCACAGCTGTAGTGAACATAGACATATAACTGTTGCCACAGTCTACAATAGCTTCCGTTAACAATTCTTGAAACTATCATAGGGAACTTCCGTTATAGCTAAGAAGTCTCCAGGAACTTCTGTTATAGCTGAGAAGTCTTATGTATTAGCATTGTTGAGAAAAGACAAGCTCAGATAAATAAGGTATTGCTACTATGAATCTGCTTATGTATATTTTTATTGACTACTTCCACAGTTGGCTCAGATAATAAGTTTTAAGCAGATTTGTTTTTAATTATTACTATAAAGTGGTATTTTTACTTAAAACATCTATATAAATATACAAAGCCAAATATGTGATATCTGATGATATTTCTAGAGCATTTCTGTATTTTCAAAGGTTCTATAAAAATAACTCATGATAATAGACACTAACTGCCTCAAATTTTCAAGGAATGAGTTGGAATAAATTAACAAATGAATATGTTTTTTTAAAAAAGTAAATAACAAAGATCATCCAATGATTAAAGTTTTTAATCATTTAATATATATGCTATTCTGATTTTAGAACACTAAAATAACTTTCCTTCCTATGTGTGTATTATTGTGACCTTGAGAATGCATTTATTTGAAACATTGCATAGCAAAGAAGGCGTAATACAGTCAGAACACCGGAATTTGAGCAAAAGATCTAAAACATACTACTGAAATAAACATGGATAAGTTAACTAAACTCTCTAGATTTCAACTGAAATATTTTTGAATGAGAATAATTACATCACAGGTTATGAAGATCAAATAAGAAAAATACCCAGTTTGCAAAAGCTTCCACTGTGCAAAAATAACCTAATCTTATTACTGAAAAATAAAATCAGTTTTCAAAAAATAAATACAACAAATCAAAATAAACTTTTGAGAAGGCATCAGTAGCTGAGTCATTCAGTAGGCATACGAACTTGTATAGTTAATTTCTGTAACATGGAGATAAAAACAGTATCTCATCTCACAGGGATGTTGTGAAAATTAAATGAATGAATGCACATAAAGTGCTTAGAAGATGCCCTGTATGTAGTAAGCACATAAAGGTTAGCTATTCTCACTATTATTATTATCATAATCTATCTAGAGTAACTTTTCCCCATTAATATTTATTATCCTTCTTCTGTACTGCAGGACAGTGTACTCATGAGGTTGAAAAGTGCAAGAGGACTCCTAATAAACCTGAAAGTGATTCTGCTAATTTTGTTATACTACCTCTCATGCTTTGGGCCTTGGTGTCAATGTTACCTTCTCAGAAATGCCATTCCTTGACCAAGGTTGATCTAAAGCCAACCTTTCTCTCCTTTATCCTTAATTACAATGCACTCTCTGTAATCTTTAATTATTTTACTTATTCTGTTGCATGGTTATTATATTCTGTCTCTTACGACAAATAAGCTCCATGAGAGTAAAACCATACCTGTGTCTAGTTCACTGTTGTGTTCCCATTATCCTTCATGGACCCTAGCACACAGAATATACCCAATCAATGTTTGATGAATGAAATAATGATCTTAAGGGGTTACTATGCAGCCAAATTTGGAAATCTGAGACAAGAGGAAAGATGACTACTATGGTACAGATGTGATACTTCCACCATTGAGAGCCCCAACACTGGCTTACTCCAACTAAGGGCAATAATATTCTCAATGATCAATCCTTAAATGTTGGTAGTTTTAATTGCATTAGCCTCCAAATACACAGAATCATGAAGTAAAGAAAATACTAAGTGGGAAAAGGAATTGGAATAGTATTGAACTGTTATGCCTATATGTATTAGTATGATTTGTCTTTGTTCTTCTAGTAATTAACTTAGAAAAAAAAAGAAGATAGCCACTGAAAGTTCATGTGAGATTTATAGGCTATAATACATCCACTGTACTCTTTACTCATGAAATTTTAAATATTTTGTTCAATCTGTGATATCATATTTGATAGGAAATACAGTTAAAATTTTTAAAACTATCTAAAGATTGGCAGTCTGGAAGACAATATAACCTGAAAACCCTCTGTATCACATAGAAAATATACGATATCAAGTATTCTTTTTGAAGTATTGCTGAATAATCTAAAAAAAAAAAAAAGTGACTCAAGGGCTGGGATTATAGTCACCTATGGAGAGCAGCCAGCAGCAGAGCAGGGAGCATGTGACTGGATGTTTGGTAGCACCTGCTGCATGGAAATCACCAGGGCCAGCAACTTCAGGAATTGTGGGAGCAGGAGCTGAAACTTTGACCTTGGGCTTGGAGAGGCCAAATTTGAGAATCCTCTGGAGTGCTGCAACTCCAGTTCAAGGGTAGACTAAAAAATATTGCTAGGTTAGAAAGGTAATAAAGAAATACATCTCTGATTGGGACCAGGACAGAGTACAAAAATTTTCAGTTATCTCTACTGGTAATGCTTATGTCTGTGACTTTACCTCTTGTGGATTGAAATCTGAATTTTTCAGCGTAGGTCAGGAATCTTACTACCCTGAGAACTAATACAAATATTAAGTAGTGGTGGGTAGCAAAAGCAAACAGAAAACAGTCTGGATGAATGCTCCCCAAAGACAAGGTTCAAGGAATTATCACAGAGAAAAACACATCCACTAAAGCTGAGCTGCAAATCAAAATTGTAAACACATGTAGAAACATCCCATCCCGGCTGAGAGTAAGCAGAAAAAAAAAATAGGAAGATTGGAACCTCAAGAACATGTGACTTGAAAGAATATATAAGCTTGTTTAAAATGATTAAAGATATAAAAGAAGAAGTTAATGTCCAAGAAAAGAACAAGAGTTCATGAAAAAAAAATTCTAATCACTCAAATAAAATTATTACATATATAAAATGTATATATATTATATACATGTATACATGGATATAAATATAACATGACAAAAATTTTGAACTTTAGCTCTTTCAGATAACAATATGTAAGATGTAGGAAGAATATCAAAATAAGACAGAAACAGTAAATAGTTTTAGATTAATGGAGATTAGTCTACTTTTTATACTTTTAAAAATTCTATTTCTCACTACAATTTGGAAGTTATATAGTTTCTTTCTCTTTAAAACCAATGTGGAGGTAGCCCTAATCCCTGAGTCTTTGCACTCTGGGCCCATGATGGGAGTGGCAATATGGCAATACGTGAATTGCTTTTGGGGTCCTTCTCTTTTCTTGAAGGATTGTGCAGGTTTATAGTTAAATAGATCTATTGGCCCATCCTGAAAATCCAGGAAGTTTGACAGCTTTCCTTCATTGTCTATTTCTCCATTTCCCTTAGACCCAGCTGGTTGCTCCTGGCATAATCCAATCTCTGTTCCTGATTTCTGTTGAGAAGGATTAGGTCCCTGGTTCACATTCACACAAATCTCCTCATCAGATGATTATACAGCCACACTCTTAATGTTCTCTTCAAAACAACCTTTCTCATTATTTGCACTATCAGTAGGCTGAAAAATGTCCATATCTTCCAAGTTGTGGTATACTTATGCTTAACAATTTCTATTCAATTTATCTCTCTCCATTACATTTAACCAAGCAATCAGGAGAAATCAAGGCATTCCTGTAATGCTTGCTTAGAAATTTCAACCAATTTCATCACTCACAAGTTGTATCTTCTACAAAACACTAGAACACAATTCAGCCAATCCAAGGTTTTTTTAAAAACAAATATTTTATCATAAGGATTGCTTTTCCTCTAGTTTCCAGTGCGTGTTCCTCATTTCCATATGAGACCTCATTAGAATCACCCTTAACATACGTATTTCCAGTAAGCACCTCAAAAATCTTCTAGCTATTACCCAATTCCAAATCCACTTCCACATTTGATGTGTTACTGCAGCACCTCATTCTTGGCACCAAAATCTATATTAGTTTTCTCAGGCTGTCAAAACAAACCACCAGACTGGGTGGCTAAAAGAACAGAAATTTACTTTCTCACAGTTGTAGAGGGCTAGCCATCTAAGACCAGGGTGTCACCATAGTCAGGTTCTAGCGGCAGATCACTTCCTGGCTTGCAGATGCCAGGTGTCTTGTTGTGTCCTATTATGGAAGAGAGAGTGGAATCTGGTGTCTCTATTATTATTATTATTAGGACACTAATCACATGATGAGGGCCCACATGACCTCCTTTAAATCTAACTACTTCCCAAAGGCCCCGTCTCCCAACACCATCATACCAGGAGTTAGGGTTTCAACATATGAATTTTGGAGGAACACAATTCAGTCGGTAGCAATAATACAACTCTTGAAATCAATTTTGTTATTTAAACAAATACTGAGAGATAATCAATAAAATAACTCATCCATTCATATATAAATGAATGATAAAGATTATTCTGTTTTCTCTAGAGACATTATTTCAGGAGAGAGCTTTTTAGAACATATGCTATACAGAATGTATAACTCCACAAAAATTTCATGTGACGTCTGTCGTAGTTTGTTGTCTATTTCTATAACAGAATACCACAAACTAGCCAATTTGTAAGAATAGAGTTTTATTTAGCTCATGGTTTGGGAGGTTAGGAAGTCTAAGAGCATGGTTACAGCATCTGGTGAAGGCCTTATTGCCAGGTCATGAGATGGCAGAGTGCATTACTTGGTGAAAGAGCAAGAGTGTGCCAGTCAGCTCAGGTTTCTCTTGCTCCATTATAAAGCTACCAGTTCCATCATGGGGACCCTGCTGATGACCTTTTGTAATCCTAATTACCCTACCTCTAATCAACATAAGAATTTAGGGATTAAGTTTCCAACACATAAAACTTGGAGGACATATTCAAACCATAGCAAAATCTGTCAGTTGAAGTTTTATACATAGTTAGTGCCTAATATAAAACATTCAACAGACTTTCTAAAAAGTGTGCTATGGATAATGGCCACATTTTCTTTGATAATATGGATTCTGGTAGTTTGTCTCTGTGAGCTAATACTGTTTTAATCTTTAGGATGACACACATGTTACTAGAAAGAGGTATCCACAGCCAAAATACACTTAAGTAATATTATTGGAACAAAAAAGAGAGCATTTACATCTTATTAGCCTTAAAATTTGGGACTCATTTTCATATGTTTCAATTAAATTATGAGTAACACCTTTAAGTCAAAAATCTGATTATTCAAACTGGAAGAGTAAGTCAATATAGTCTGCCTTACCCTATTTCTATCCCTTGATGTGTACTTTTGCAATACAGATTTTAATATGTAAGGAGAAAAAATACATTGTTTTAATCAGAAGAACCCAGTTCTGGCACGATTCACTACCTGCTGACTAAAGAGTCCTTGGACCTCAAATAAACATCAGTGGTAGCCAGGCACTAGTTGCCACAGGTCTTGGGCAATAACCAATATGTTGCTAGCTTCAGGGGTGATCTAGCACAGCCTCAGCAGTGGTGGACATCGAAGCGACTGAGTCACTTCTCTCTTAACTCCAGGCAGCCCAACATGGAAGGAGAGACTCCTTTTGTTTGGGGCAAAGTGAAGGAAGAGAATGAGAGTCTCTGTCTGGCAATCCAGGGAATTCTCCTGGATCTTACCTAAGCCCACCAAGGCAGTACAAGTCTGCAAGAATCACAGTGTTACTGGGATTAGGGTATCCCCTAGTGGAGATGCGGCTGCAGTGACCCAAGACTTAGGTCACAACACTCAATTCCTTTGAATATCTAGAAAGCCTTCTCAAAAGGAAGAGTACAAAAAAGCCCAGAATCCAAAGATTAGGATAAATGCCTAACACTTTCATGCCCAGACACCAGCGAATATCCACAAGCATCGAAAACACTCGGGAAAACATGACCTCAATAAATGAACTAAATAAAGCACTCGTAGCTAATACCAGGGTGACAGAGAGATATGTGACCTTTCAGACAGAGAATTCAAAATTGCTGTTTTGGGGAAGCTCAATGAACCAAGAAAACACAGAAAAAAATCAGAATCCTATCAGAGATATTTAACAAAAAGATTGAAATAACTTTTAAAAACCAATCAGATATTTTGGAGCTGAACAATTCAACTGACAAACTGAAAAATGCATCAGAGTCTCTCAACAGCAGACTTGATCAAGGAGAAGAAAGAGTAGTGAGCTTAAGGATGGGCTATTTAAAACTACACAGGGGAGAATAAAAGAAAAAAAAGAATAAAACTTGCCTATAGGATCTAGAAAATAGCCCCCAAAAGAGCAAATGTAAGAGTTACTGCCTTAAAAAGAGGGACAGGGAGAAATCAGGATAGAAAGTTTACTCAAAGAAATAATAACAGAGAACTTTTCTAATCTAGAGAAAGATACTAATATTAGGTATCAGAAGGTCATAGATAACCTAGGTATCAGAGGGTCATAGAATTAAACCAAATAAGAGATTTAACCCAAAGAAGACTACCTCGAGGCATTTAATAATCAAAATCCCAAAGGTCAGGGATAAAGAAAGGATCCTAAGAGCAGAAAAAGAAAATAAATAACATATAAAAGAGCTCTAATACAGCAGACTTCTCAGTGGAAACCTTACAGGCCAGGAGAGAGTGACATGACATATTCAAAATGCTAAAGAAAAAACATTTATCCTACAGCAAAAATATCCTTAAAACACTAAGATGAAATAAAGACTTTTCCAGACAAACAAAAGCTGAGAATTTTGCCAACACTAGACCTGTCCTACAAGAAATGCTAAAGGGAGTTCTATAACTTGAAAGAAAACGATGTAGATAAGCAGTAAGAAATCATCTGAGGGTAAAAAAAAAAAAAAAACTCACTGGTAATAGTATGTACATACACAAATACAGAATAACAGAGTAATTGTGATGTGTAAACAAAAAAAGATATAAATAGAAACAACAAAAACTTTAAAAGTGGGGGATTGGATCAAGTTAAAATGGAGAGTGTATATTAGGTTTCTCTTTGCTTGTCTATTGTTTTTATAATCAGAGTTTAGTTGTCATCAGTTTAAAATAATCGGTTATAAAGCATTATTTGCAAACTTCATGGTAACCTGAAATCATAAAACCTACAACAGATATACACACACACCACGCATGAAATTAAAAACTACTACCAGAAAAATAACTTTTACACAAAGAAAAATAGGAAGGATGAAAGACAGAGAGGACCACAAAACAACCAGAAAATAAATAACAAAATGGCAGTAGCAAGTACTTGTCTATGAATAATAATACTGAATGCAAATGGACTAAACTCTCCAACCAAAAGATGCATAGTAGCTGAATGGATTAAAAAACAAGACCCAATGATACACTACCTACAAGAAACTCATTTCACCTATAAAGATGCACACACGACTGAAAATAAAGGGACGGAAAAAGATATTCCATGAAGTGGAAACCAAAAAAGAACATGAGTAGCTATACTTCTATCACATTTTTAAAATCTGAGACAAAAAATATAAAAAGAGAAAGAGAAGGTCATTATATATTGATAAAGGGGCTAATTTAGCAAGAGGATATAACAATTATAAATACCTATATATCCAGCGTCAGAGTACTCAGATATATAAAGCAAATACTGTTAGCACTAAAGAGAAAGTCAGACTTCAGTATGACAATACAATAATAGCTGGAGATCTCAATACCCTACCTTCAGCAATGGACAGATCATCCAGATAGAAAATCAACAAAGAAACATCAGACTTAATCTATATTATAAACCAAATGGACCTAATAGATATTTACAGAACACTTCATCAAACAGCTGCAGAATACACATTCTTCTCCCTAGCATATAGATGAGTCTCAAGAATACACCATATGTTAGGCCATAAAACAAATCTTAAAAATTTCAAAAAAGTTGAAATTGTATCAAGTGTTTTCTCTGATCACAAAGGAATTAAAGTAGAAATCAATAACAAGAGGAACTTTGGAAACTATAGAAACACATGGAAATTACACAGTATGTTCCTGAACGACAAGTGAAGAAATTAAGAAACAAGAAATTAAGAGGAAAATTTAATAATTTCTTGAAACAAATAATCGAAGCACAACATACCAAGACCTATGGAACACAACAAAAGCAATACTAAGAGGGAAGTTTATACCTAAAAGTGCTTACATCAAAAAAGAAGAAAAATTTCAGATAAACAACCTAATGATGCATCTTGAAGAACTAGAAAAGCTAGAGCAAACCAAACCCAAAATTAGTAGATGAAAAGAAATAGTAAAGATCAGAGCAGAAATAAATGAAATTAAAATGAGTAAAATATGAAAAAAATCAATAAAACAAAAAGTTGGTTTCTCAAAAAGTAAAACAAAATATACAAACCTTTAACCATACCAAGAAAAAGAGAAGACAAATAAAACCAGAGGTGAAAAAGCAGATATTACAACAGATACTGCATAAATTTAAAGCATTGTTAGTGGCTACTATCACCAACTATATGCCAATAAACTGGAAAATCTAGAACAAATAGACAAATTCCTAGACATATACAATCTACCAAGATTGAACCATGAAGAAATCCAAAACCTGAACAGACCAATAGCAAGTAACAAGAACGAAGCCCTAATAAAAAGTCTCCCAGTAAAGAAAAGTCCAGGACCCAATGGCTACACTTTGGGAGGCTAATGTGGGTGGATCACGTGAGGTCAGGAGATCGAGACCACCCCAGCCAACATGGTGAAATCTCGACTCTACTGAAAACACAAAAGTTAGCCAGGCATGGTGTTGCTTGCCTATAGTCCCTGCTACTTGGGAGGCTGAGCCAAAAAGAATTGCTTGAAACCGGGAGGTGGAGGTTGCAGTGAGCCGAGATTGTGCCACTGCACTCCAGCCTAGGTGACAGACTGAGACTCCGTCTCAAAAACAAACAAACAAACGAACAAAAACTATACTGCAATAAAAATAATGCTGTATATTATTTATCAATGTACATGTGTGTGCAGCAATTTTTTTAAATTATTGGAAAATTAGCATGAACACCTGAAAGTGTCTCCAGAGATGAGTAGAAGAGGATGGGGCTGTAGATAATGATTAAATAAAAATTTAGCTTTATTTATCACATTTTCTATCTTTAAAATATACAGTGGAAGGATATATGTTAATTTCTAAAGGGTATAAGGGTATTTCTTATATGTGCTTTCTATTTTTCTGTATCTCCTAACTTTGCAAAAATCCTTTATAGAAAACAAAGTTAATTTCTCATGTTTGAATGCCTAGTCTGAGAAAATATCATTCTTTTCCTACTTTTTGTCTAAATTAAATAGTGTATGACCTGCGAAACATAAATAAATCTATAAAATTAAACATTGTATGTGTATAACATTTTCCTCATATTAAAAGGGAGCTCTGAAGAATGGGGCTAGCATGTTTTTTACTCATATCTTTACTTGTGGCAACAGATATATATTTTGAACAAATGCAAAAGACTTATACTTAATTTTTCTTGAAAATAGCTGATGGCTATTTATATATTCCATCTATAGAATAATGCTTAGTATAGGGCTATAGTGCATTTCAAAATAGGTTTAAAATATTTTACTTTGATATTTACAGTACCTGCTTTTGGGAATCACAAATCTTTGTCATTTACCTAGTATACTATTTAGCTCATAGTTGTAAAATAGTATCTATATGTCATACATATCTTTAGAGTAGGCAAAATGTAAAAAAAAAAAAAAAAGAATACAGTTAAAGTGATGACAGCTCAATCTAAACATGTAAAAAATCTATAATCTTGGTTAAAATTTTCTTCCAAAACTTCAGCGGTTTGGCCTATACAGTTCATATTTCTTTTTCTAAGCTTTGTTGAGGAAATTCTATAATGGTTTAAAACACAATGCAATGAAACTGATAGGGAAAAAAATGCCAAAGAATACTTTGTGTTCCTCTTTTCAATCTCCTAACAAACAATGGTACTTTTAATTACATATGAAAAAGCTGAAAGTCTTTGAAAAGTTTTCCTGAATATAAAGTAATATTTTTAGTATGAAGCCTGCCCAAATATTGAAATCTATCTTAAATATTACTTATTAATGCACAATAAATTCAAGGCCTATAAGTTCAAAACCTATTGATGCCTGATTCAATACTTTGGAATAAAAAAAAATGTTGAGGGTTTTAAAATCACGAGAAACAGATACAAAATAATTAAATTAGAATATTTACCGAGCATACAGGAATTCCACCATAAATAGGCGGGAAAAGAAAGACTGAACTTAATCTGTTTTCCTAAGTTCCATTATTAAAAATATCACAGAAATCAACAGATGCTACCCAAATCCTCAAGTTGGTAACCTGAAAAATTTCTCAGTAGATGAGAATCTGGGATCTTGACATCTTCCATCCCAAGCTTTAGTTATTATGTGAGAGCCCACAAAGTCTATACCAATGTATTAACTAAAGATAATTTATCTGCATCTATGTAATACTTGGGGAGTTACTTTATCAGTAGAGAATTCTTAGTTACCACATCAGTTATTTCTCCCTATGTACAGAATATTCAAATTAAATCTAATTCTAGTTAATCACTCGTTACATTTATTTGAGTTCATAGCGATTTTTGAGATGGAAAATTTCTAAATTCTGATTCTTATTCTTTCCTGAAGTACTTTTTGAATATTAGATGTTCTTGGACCTTTCTATCATCTAAAGAAAATCTGTATTAAAAATAAAATTACATATAACAATGAAATATAAGTTATACCTATAACATAGTAGCAAAAGTAAGATATTTACCTTAGAATAGATAAGATTTGAAATAGCTAGAATTGAGAGTAGCTTCAGGGAGAAATTCATATTAAAGTAACTCATTTGATCATCTATAACATACTCTCTCTAAAATGCACATGAACCATATAGTAACTGAAGTGCTTTTTATTCCTCCTAATTTTCTCTTTACAAGTAGTTGAAATCTGTGCTAAAATGTGGATTTCTTACTTGATACTACCACGTATGGCATCTCAAAAATTATAAGAAAGGAAATTAAAATTGGTTGTGAAAAGGAAAAAAAAAAAGTATGTCTAACACAGATTTTTAGTTGAATCCCTAGTGTACTATTTTTATTTTTCTCATAGTGTATGTAATTTAAGAAAATCCCAAGAAGTAACTATACCACTACTTTTCAAACTCTCAACGAAGAAAATTCCTCTTCCAAGGAGAATAAGTAAAATGGTTTTTATAACAACTCTAACCTTTTATAATTTTCCTCTGACAATGTCAGAATTTACTCTTACGAAAAGCCTGTGGTCTAGTATATTATTTAAGAGAACACTGAAAAGTTCAATTGTTTTTTGTGTAATAGGATTGAACAATTAAAGCTGAGAATTTTTTCTTTCTTTTAAAAAATGTTCTTTCATGTCACTTTGCTATTTGCACAAAAAAAAAAAAAACCTTAGGAATACATATAGTTTATAATATCATGGTGAGATATAAAACAATGTCATTTAACTAGAGAAGAAAGAAAGGAAGAGTAGGAGAAAGGAAAAGGAAAGAGAAGAAAGAGAGGATATTAAAGAGAAGAAAAGAAAATACTAGCCAGTAAAATATATATGGGATGAAATCATTCTGGGAAACGTGGTTCCTATACAGTGGTTGTGGTATCAGTGACTGTGTCTAAATTGTAACCTGGAGCTCAGTCTCATCTGGTATCCCACTGCCACATTTCCAACGGCCAAGCCTGTAAAATCCAGAAACTTCTGGTGTAAGCTGGAATGCAGTTAAGGTTTGGGTACAAGGCTACTCTGGGAATAAAGTCAGAACACAATTCTTAACTGTCATAACACTAATCCTTCACCATTAAAATGTTTATATGGATTGTTTGAATCAAAGCACTAGATATTAGAATTAGAGAATTTAAGTGTAACTTAAAATTATGTGTGACAGTGATTTAAATACTGTTTTCTAATATAATGAAATATTTTTTTCTCTGCAAAATAATTTTCTAACAAATCATTCATTCCACAAGCAAATAACATAAAGAATGGAGACCTAAAGAACAAAAAATCTTTTCTTTTTCATTTGCTTTAAGTTCATCTCAAAGTGTAAGTTAAACTTATGCTTTAAGATTACCTTACCAGGAGTAAGGCATAATGTGACTATTTGCCTGAGTAAAAAGAACCATGCATAAGTTACTGGAATACATTAAAATAGATACTTATATTAAAATCTTCACATTTTATACTAGTATTTGCAAAGAGTAACTGATTAATATATTAGTTTAATAATGTAACTTATCATAAACACAAAGTTTCAAACATAGGGAAATGGGTAAGCTATATATATGTATGAAGCCTGCTTTTAAAAACTAAGATGTAACACAATACAAAACATGTAAAAATATTTCAAAGATGAGAAAAACTAAGTGGAACAGGAACGCTAGTAAAGTATCTTTTTGATTCAGAGTTCCCTCCCTCATCATTGTTATCCTTTAATATGAGCCTTATTAAAGAAGTCCAGTAATTAAACTAATTATATTAGTAAACAGTGCCTGGGATTTTTTAAAACTCATAGACCTGCCTAACACAAATATAAACTAAACAATACATGTAAAACAAAATATCCACTTTTACGATATAGTATACAATTATTCAATCTTAAAGTTCTCTTTACCTTTATTGTCTGCCTGCTTGTCTGAAATCGTTGATCAGATACTTGCTGTTGATGGAGGAGCTTTTCATTAACTTCTTTATATTCTTTAACAGACAATTCTGCTGTTTTCTTGGCATTCTGAAGTACGCTGTTTTGTTGTTGCAAGGATATAATCCGTTCTCGTAATAAAATAACATTGCTACTTGA
This sequence comes from Papio anubis, assembly GCF_008728515.1. Taxonomy (NCBI): domain Eukaryota; kingdom Metazoa; phylum Chordata; class Mammalia; order Primates; family Cercopithecidae; genus Papio; species Papio anubis. The sequence continues at coordinate 46,584,485 of NC_044988.1, read as the reverse complement.
TTTCTGGGCAGTTATATTTTTGTATTTTTCTCTGTTGACTATATAAAAATAATATTGTTCATAGTATTTGAAAAATTAGATTTAATTTTTAAAAGACATATTGTTAATTGCATACACATTCTTACCTCTAGTAGGAACTGCTGTATGTGAACTCTTTTGCATCTTATAATTCTTCTTTTGAAAAGTTGGTTTTTTGGCATTCTTATCATGAAAATAGTCCTAAATTTGAAGGTTTCATAATAATTGTATTATTCTTCAATAACAAGATCAAGTGAACTAATAAAAATAACATTTCTTCACTTAAAAATACAATTGTTTATGCAGAATTTTTTTTTAAAGTCTGTGGGAGGCCAAGGCAGGAGGACTGCTTGAGGCCAGGAGTTTGAGACCAGCCTGGGCAACATAGCAAGACTGTCTCTCACAAAAAAATTTGAAAAAAAATTTTTTTTAACTCTAGATGATAAAATTCTATAACTGATACCAAGAATTTACAAATATACTTACATACACTGAACTTAAACTAGCAGGCAGAAGATACAGATACAAAATCAACTCCAAAGAAGTAGAAATTTAATCTAGGGACAGCTTAAAAACTTAGGAGTAAATATGATAACATAACAAAAGTAAAATATGAATAATTGATAACTTATTCTCTGAAAATATAGGCCCTTTTCTCAAATACTCTATTATATGCTGACAAATGAAGCTAATAGCCTTCTGACAAATAAAGCCAAAAATAAGGCTGACAATAATAAATAACTTCCTGAAGCTGTATGTTTTCTTCATGGCACTCTAATACACGGAGGCTGAACAAAATGAAGCCTTTGTTGACTTTTGTTTTAAAATGTTTCACCAATTTAAAAATGTATATATTAGTAGTAAAACATGTGGTCTTAAGATTTTTTTTTTTTTTTTTTTTTTTAAACAGAGTCTGGCTTTGTCACTCAGGCTGGAGTGCAGTGGCACAATTTCAGTTCACCGCAACCTCCGCCTCCTGGGTTCAAGCGATTCTCATGCCTCAGCCTCTCAAGTACCTGGGACTACAGGTGCACACCACCACCCCCAGCTAATTTTTGTATTTTTAGTAGATATGTGGTTTCACAATGCCATCCAGGCTGGTTTCAAACTCCCGGCGTCCAGTGACCCACTTGCCTCGTCCTCCCAAAGTGTTGGGATTATGGGCGTGAGCCACAGTGCCCAGCCTTGTTTAAGAATTTATTGGCTGGGAAACAGAGATATATTCAATCTAGAAAATTATTTCTTATTTGAAAAAGAACTTTTTAAAAGATCCCAATCCAGCAACAAATCACCTGAAAGTCATGAAACCGATTAACACATACACCAGAAGTCTATATCTAAAATAAGGTTTTCTTTTAAACTGATTAGTTTCAGAAATTATAAAATCCTAACAATGTTTCATTTCTCAAAATATTTTTGAAATGCTTCATTTAAACTTATCTTCAGAACCGGCATATAAATTTTTAATTGCTTATTAAGATTCAATTAGTATTTAAGTATCAGCCATGCACTGAGCACTGTTAAAAAAAAAAAAATCCAAAATACAACTACCAATTGAATTACTAATATCAGTCACCAGATTTGGTATCCAATTAATAGTAGCTAAAATTAAATTACAAAGAAGTGGGCTTCTGTTTCCAGTACTATTACTGAACACAAACTCAAGAAAACTCTCATACTATGAAACAAACACACCTACAGTGTATTTCTAAAATGTCAAAAAATATAAGGGAAATTGTCAGAGGCCAAAAATGAAGTGAAAGCAGAAATTCAGAGACCATAAAAAAGTGACCAACAATGTAGCCAGCAACATGTAGAACAACCAACAATCCCTTGTGATCTCGAAATTCCACTTAAATAGCAACACAGAATGCAGAAGGCAAGAAAGAAAGCCTAGTTCCCAATCCAAGATGAGAAATTTGAGGTCAGAAAGCTATGGTATTGTATACGTCAATAGTTAGCTCCTTTCTATTGCTGAGAAGTTTCCTGTGTTACAGATGTACCACAGTTTGTTTAGCTGTTCAGCTACTGAAGAGAATTTTGGTGGTTCCCAGTTTTCAGCTACTACAAATAAAGGGGCTTTGATCATTCATGTACAAGTTTTTTTGGTAAACATATATTTTCATGTCTGTGGGATGTGTCTAAGGGTGTGATAGCTGGGTTGTATGGTAAATTTAGTTTTTTAAGAAACTGACAAACTTTTTCAGAGTGCTGTATTGTAGAATTTTATATTCACATGAACAATATATGAGAGATCCAGTTTCCCTGTCCCCTTGGTCAGCACTTGCTATTTTCACTAATTTTTACTTTAGCTGTTCCCTAATAGGGATGTTGAAAATCTTTACATGTGCTTATTTGCCATCCATATATCCTTTTTTGGTAAAATGTTTGCTCCTGTCTTTTGCCTATTTTGTAACTGGATTGTTTAATTTCTTCCTGTTGAGTTTTCAGCGTGCTTTATATATTCAAGCTATAAGACTTTTGTCAGACACATGGTTTTTAAATATTCATCTCGCTCTATGGCTTGTCTTTTCATCTTCTATGTAGTGTCTTTTGAAGAGCAAAAGTTCTTAATTTTAATGAAGCCGAATGTACTGACATTTTCTTTTATGGATCGTGCTTTTGGTATCATGTCTAAAAACTCTTCACTCAGCTCTAAGACTTGAAGATTTTCTCTTACATTTCTTTCTGAAAGTTTTATGATTTAATATTCTACATTTATATGTGATCCACCTCAAATTAACTTTTGCATAAAGTGTAAAGTGTAGGTATAGGTTCCTTTATTTTTTGCACAGAAATATCCAATTGTTCCAGCGCCATTTTTGGAAAACATTATCCTTCCTTTGCACCTTTGTCAAAAATCAGTTGTTCATACTTGTGTGGATCCATTTCAAGATTCTCTGTTCCATTATGTGAATAATAATGGTGGGTGTATGGTGCCATCAGTCTTGACATCAGAATCAATTTTGGGTGATAAAGATTAATGCCACTACCTGTGGGGCAAATATAGTTATTTAATTTTTCAGTCCTAAAATTTAGATTTGGGTATTTTTATATCTTCTACCTATTTGCTGAGACTTTCTAATTCTTTATTGGGATATTCTATTGCTTTTTGTTTTAGGCCTATTTTGTTTTGTTTAGGCCTGTCCATAATTGCTTGTTGAAGCATTTTGATGGCAGCAACTTTAATATACTTGTCACATGCAGATGCCTCCTAACATACAATGGGTATCCATTATTACATCCTGATAAACTCATTAAGTTGAAAACATCATAAATCAAAAATGCATTTAATACATCTAACCTAGCAAACATCATAGCTTAGCCTAGCCTACTCAGAACACTCACATTAGCCTATACCTGGGCAAAATCATCTAACACAAAGCTTATTTTATAATAAAGTATTGAATATGTCATGTAATTTATTTATTGAATATTGTCCTGAAAGTGATAAAAAGAACCGTTGTACGGGTACTCAATGTACTGTTTCTACTGAACATGTATCAATTTCACACCAACATAAAGTAGAAAAGTTTTAACTCAAACCATTGTAGTGAGTTGGGGACTGTGTGTAACTCCGACATCTGTCATCCTGCTGTTGGCTTCTGTTGATTGTCTTTTCTTGTTATAGTTAAGGTTTTCCTGGATCTTGGTATAAGGTGTGATTTTCAACTGTATCCTGGACGTTTTGGCTATTATATTTCAAGGTTCTGTATCTTACTTGAATCTTATTTGAAAAGGCCTCATCTGACACCACACTGATGGGGCAAGGAGCACACCATCTAATTACTGCCAGTTGGAAGTGGCAGTCTTAGTTGACAAACTGGTTGGGGAGGGCCACCTCATTACTGCTTGGTGGAGGCAGAACTTCAGGCTACCCAATAGGCATCTGCTGATACCATCATGGCTGGAAAATGGAGGGGGACCTCGTTAATGTTCCCCACTAGGCTTCCACTGACATCATGGGGAGGGGGTTGGGGCTTGTTAGGTGTGAGTGGTAATTAAATTCCCCATCTCTGCACTTGGCCTCTGAAATTATCTTGCTCAGAAGCGAAAGGCATTTCATGCTGAATGGAGATGGATATCCAGGTTCCCTATGTGATATCCAGTGACATGGAAAGGAGGGAGCCAGCGGTTCTTAACCTTTTTGGCACCAAAAATCAGTTTTGTGGAAAAACATTTTTGCATGGATGGGGGGTGGAGGGGGTTGGGGAGGTGGAGATGGTTTCGGGATGAAATTGTTCTACCTCAGATCATCAGGCATTAGATTATCACAAGGAGCAGCAACCTAGATCCCTTGCATGCACAGATTACAATAGGGTTCATGCTCATGTGAGAGTCTAATGCCTCCGCTGATCTAACGGGAGGCAGAGCTCAGGCCGTAACAATGGCTCACCCACCTCTCACCTTCTGCTGTGTGAGTCATTTCCTAGCAGGCCACAACAGGTACCAGTCTGCAGCCCAGGGGTTGGGGATCCCAGGAGGAGGTCATTATCACTAGCTCCACACTTGGTCTTCTCTGGCATCACTCTGATAGGAGGAGGAGAGGTGAAGAGTATCTACTTATTGCCAGGTAAGAGTGGGAATCTAAATTCCCATTAGGTCTTTACAGATGGGGCTGGAAACAGGGTTGCAATTTTTTCTGTGGTGTTTGCCTGGAGTAGGACACTTAACTGTGTAAGCTTCTCTGTCTTGCTAGGCTGGCCTTTTCCAGGTGACTTGGCTAAAAGAAGGGTTTTATCCGGGGCATGTATTGTCTGACCTACTGGGGTTTCTAGGTTGGGGATTTCAAGTATCCAGGCCAGGACACATGAAGCAAAATGAAAACCCAGAGAACTCACCACCATGTTGTTCCTTGAGTGATGAGGTACCTAGCTGGTCTGCTGCCTTCTCTCCACCTTTCAGCATCTTCTTCTTGTTTTATATTAATTTTGGTTAATAGAGTCACTATCAAAATCTCAAAAAAAGTTTTTGTAGAACTTAAGCTGATTTTAAATTCATTTTGAAGAGTAAAGGACCAAGAAGAGACTCTTGATGAACAAGAAGGTAGGAAACTTGTTCAACAAGCAATCAAGACTACTAAAATGAAACTAAGACAGCATGATACTGACACATTTACTGAAGGAATAGAAGAAAAAGCCTAGATAAATATCCCTATGTTTATGTACATTTGATTTACAATAAAGGTGGCACCTTTGAAAAAAGCAAGGAAAAAGTTCATGACAAACATTGGGGAAAAATTGGTAAAATTAATCCCTATCTTACATCACATGAAAAAAATCAACACTAGACATTGATGTGAAAATCAAAACAGAAAAATATAGGAAAAGATAACATGAAAGGTCATATAGGATATATCTATGTTACAGTAAGCAATGCATTATACAGAACACAAAATGTGCTATTCATAAACAAAAAATTAGTAAGTTTGGCCACTTTAGAATTGAGATGCTATATTCTTCAGAAGACTCCAGAAAGAAGAGTAAAAAGGCACACCATGGAGTAGGAAAAGATATCTACAATACATAACTAACAAAAGGCTATATATAGCATACACAAAAATTTCTAAGCCAGTAAGAAAAATACAGATAACTGATTTGGAAAATGGGCAGAGACTTGAAGACGCAATTTACTAAAGAATTCCAAATGGCCAATAACCATGAGAAAGTACTGAACATCGTATTAGTAATCACAGAAACTTAAACTCACAACGATATACCTCAACATACACAAAAAAGTAGCTGAAATGAGAAAGATTAACCTATCAAGTGTCAATGAAGAGCAGCAAAAATTTCTATAAAATCTATTTATCAATCAATCAGCAGGCATTCAGCATATATTCTTGGTCTGTACTTCATTCTGGTAGTAACTAAAGAAGACCTTTCCTCCAAAGTGCTGGCAAGAGCTCAAAAAATAAATGTTTTTGAATTATGTTTTAAAAGAATCTTATAGGTTAATTCAAAGACAACCTAATTTTTATAACAAAATAAAAATGAACTTTCCTTAATTTTTCACTGATTTATGCTAAATAGGTAAACATTTGGTGTCATGTTGTATCAGTAGTAGGAATTACTGAAAAAGTTGTATTAGAACTTCAATTTTTCAAAATTTAAAATACATTGAGAAGTTAGCTAAAATAAGTAATTTAAAGATTTAATCAGACTAAATGACTTTATCATTGCAAAGACTAATATACAAAAAGAAGTTTCCTCACTTGGAATATTTCAATATACCTGAAAACAATAATGAGCTTATTAACCACTTTTTTGCTGAGATATAAATATCTTAAGAATTATAATAATAGTATTTATTTTCATTTTTGTCTATGAAAAAGCTAACAAACAAGTACCTGAAAATTATTTAAAAGTGAATATTTTCACTGTATACTTCAAAGAAGATTTAACTTTTAAGAATTCAAATTAAATCAATAGTAACTTTTATTTACTTAAGTTATAAAGCATAAGATAAAATTTAAAACATAGCATACAATTAAGCAAAATTGTGTCATTTACCGTTGGGGTCTTGCCATCTATATTTAAATATGTCTGTACTATTTCTTTTCCTTTTGTTTGGCTGTCTTCTGTTGGATCACTTTCTTTCTGGTCTTTTCCATCTTCTGTAGGACTTATTTTCTGGGATGTTTCTACAATAATTGTTCCCAAAGTTTGAGAGGTCTGTGCTTCAGAATCACTGCTTTTCAGAAAAAAGTAGGGACATAAAACCCAAGAATAAAAGTTGTTACATGTGCTTGTCTTAAGTTCAAGACCAAATAATATTTTAGGATAGACTGTATATAAAGCTGCAAGTTTAATGTGGGCATTTACTGGTTCTCAATGTAAAAGGGAAAATCAGTCTAAATATATTGTGCAAAATTAAAGAATTCCATCAAGAAAACAGATTATCTAATTTCAAATCCCTACCAACATCATTTCTATAGTACTTCTACCAAGTGTTAACTCAGGAAGCATTTGCTATAACACTTCCAAGGTTGGAGCATGCATTACTTTCCCAACATGGCCAGAAAAGTTTAATATTTCTAACAAAGTTTTTCCTTCACCTGAAACAAAATTTGACTCGCTGAAGCTTTCACCCACTGATTCTAGTTCCATCCCTTATGGCTATTTATCATTCAATAAAATACTTCTTAAGCACCAACTATGGGCCCAGGCACTTTTTTTTTTTTTTAAAGACAGAATCTCGCTGTGTCACCCAGGCTGGAGTGCAGTGGCGTGATTTCAGCTCACTGCAACCTCGGCCTCCTGGGTTCACGCCATTCTCCAGCCACGGCCTCCCCAGTAGCTGGAATTACAGGCGCCCGCCACCACGCCGGGCTAATTTTTTAGTAGAGACGGGGTTTCACTGTGCTAGCCAGGATGCTCTCAATCTCCTGACCTCGTGATCCGCCCACTTCAGCTTCCCAAAGTGCTGGGATTACAGGCGTGAGCCACTGCACCCAGCCAGGCCCAGGCAATTTTGTTGGCATAAAGGCTAAGGTAGTAGTGAACAAAGTAGAAAAAAAATCCCTTCCCTCATGTAACCTTTATCCTGGTAAGGGTAGAGGGACAGGAAACAAGAATAAGGAGTAAAATACATAGTATGTTAATAGTGATGTGTTAAAGAGAAAAAAATAAACAAAAATCTACAAGGGTAGGAGACAGGAAGTGTTGAGATTGTGTGGAACATATAAGTAAGTCCCTTTCCCGCATAGATGAGCTTTTAACTATTTAGACATTGTTATATGCTGCTTGAGATACCATGAAGAATAACATCCCTAGCTTGTTCAAATGTTCCTAACATATATATTTTTGAGATGCCTTATCTCCCTGGTCAATCTTTTTTTTTTTTTTTTTTTTTTTGAGATAGAGTCTCACTCTGTTGTACCCAGGCTGGAGTGCAGTGGCACGATCTTGGCTCACTGCAACCTCCGCCTCCCGGGTTCAAGCGATTCTCCTGCCTCAGCCTCCCGAGTAGCTGGGATTATAGGTACCCGCCACCATGTCCGGCTAATTTTTTGTATCTTTAGTAGAGATGGGGTTTCACCGTGTTGGTCAGGCTGGTCTCGAACTCCTGATCTCAGGTAATCCACCTGCCTCAGCCTCCCAAAGTGCTGGAATTATAGGCATGAGCCACCACGCCTGGCCTCCCTGGTCACCCTTGAACGTGTTTCAGCTCATCATGATGGAGCATCATGTCCAGAATTCAGTTTCATATTCCTGGGACACTATGAGAGATACTGAGTAACACTCTTGGTAGATGCAGACTAAAAGTGTGTAAGCTTCTTTAGCATGTACATCATGCTACAGACTCAACTAAGATTTAACAAAACCACCTAAAGTATTTCAAATAAGATTTAACAAAATCACCCAGACAACTATCAAAGCCACATATTTCTCCCATCGTACAGTGCAACTGGTATTTTACAGCCAAGTAAACTATCCTGTAGGTATTTGTGTAAATATATTCCCGGTCTATTGAGATCTTTGGGGATTTTGATTCTATTGTGTAACATATTTTACATCCCTTTCAACATCATGTTAATCACAATTTGATAAACATGCTTCAATGGAATTTAGATGTTCTGTATTTAGTGTAATTCTATTTTAAAAGGTTATTGGTTAGTCTGATAAGAATTTCCCTTGAAGAACCGATACTGGCTTTGAGAAATCACTATTTCTTTTAAGAAATATTCATAAAGTATTCTTTGATAATGTCCTAGAACCTTATTTAGGATTTATTTCAAAAACATCAACTGTAGAATTATCCTTGTGTTTTTAATATCACAACTACACTTTTCTGTTTTCCATATTCTCATACCACTTGGGTTCTCCTTCAAAATACCAATAGCAATTGATCAAATCTACAAGTTATTTCAATATCCTAGAATTCATTATTTCTGAATCAGAATACTATAATTTGCTTATGTTCTACTATAATTGTTTACCTCTTTTTGTGTTCTATTCCTCTTTTTTGTTTGGCCAAAACTTAGCAGAAATTCAATATGTAATGCCCAAAATGGTATGAAAGGTGTCATAAAAAGCAGTATATTTCATAATAAGACACTCTCAAAACAAACTATTTAGATTTGATTGGAGAGCCCTTGTTGGGGGGTAGGCAGGGGCAGCAGCAGGGAGGCGTGTCTCTTAGTGATGGGGCAGAGTGCTTCCTTCTCTTTATAATTCTTTATTCATTCATTATTCAAAAAAACATTTATTGAATGGCTACTATACCCTATGCATGTGAAAGAATTGATGAACAAATTCTACAAATAAGTTTCCAGTCTATCCACGAAGAAAACAATAAGCACAATAAATCTGAAATATGATATAGTATGTTATAAATTATTAAGTGCGACTGGGGAAAAAATGAGCAAGAGGAAGGAATCCAAATTATGGGAGGTAAAATGGCAGCAGGGTGAAATCTGAAATAGATTGATCATTAGTAATACTGAAGCAAAAACTTAGAGGAGAGGGAGTTGGTTGTTTTAGATATATGGCTAAATACATTCCAGGCAGAAGACACCATCAAACTCAAATCCCTAAGGTAGAAGTTCCTGCTTTCAGGGAGCAACAATCAGCCCACTGTGGGTAGAACACAGTAAATGTGGACTAAAGACAAGGTTGAAAGCAGAGAGGGTGGTTAGGAAAGTTCTTTTCATATTCCAGGCAACTGATGATAGATAAAAGAGTGATGACAACCAAACTGATAAGAAATGGTCAACTTCTGGATATTTTTCTAAAGAAATCCACCAAGATTTCCTGATAGAGTAGATGTAATGACTGACAGAAAGACCGGAATCAAAGATGGTATCAAGCTTTTGGTCAGTGCAACTGTAAAGATAGAATTATCATTAGTGAGAAAGAGGAAGACAGCAGATGAAATAGGCTTGGTGGGATAAAGCCCAGGAGTTTGTATGAGGCTATTTGATATCCAAGTATGATGGTAAGTTGACAGTTAACTTCACATGTCTAAAATTCAGAGCCTGACCAACATGGAGAAATCCCATCTCTACTAAAAATACAAAATTAGCCGGGCATGGTGGCGCATGCCTGTAATCCCAGCTACTCTGGAGAATCGCTTGAACCCAGGGGGCAGAGGCTGCAGTGAGCTGAGATTGCAACATTGCACTCCAGCCAGGGCAACAAGAGCAAAACTCCATTTCAAAACATAAAAATAGTAATAATAAGATAAAATTCAGAAGTGAGGTCTAGAATGGATACATACATTTTGGGGTGCCTGGAATATAGGTGGTAACAATGATGTTAATAAATACTATGATATCACAAAACAATGAGTGTAGGTTTTAACGTGTCCTCCAAAGTTCACATCTTGGAAACATAATCCTCAACGCAACAGTGTTGGGAGGTGGAATCTAATAAGAGGTGATTAGATCATAAGGCCTCATGAATGATTTAATGTTATCATGGGAGTGAGTTTGTTATAAGAATAGGCTTGTTATAAAAGCAAATTTGGTCCCCTCTTGCTCTATCAGGCTCCTTGTCCTTCCACGTTCAGCCATGATAACACAGCTAGAAGACCCTCATCAAATGTGGTGCTCTCAACCTTGGACTTCTCAGCTTCCGGAACTGTAAGAAATAAATTTCCTTTCATTATAAGTTGCCCAGTCTGTGGTATTTTTTTTGTGTTGTTACAGCAACACAAAATGTCCAATGACTGAAGACAATATGAGGGAATGAGGGGGAATGCCACAAAACTAACAAATGACACTGAGGTTAAATATCAGTAAGAAGAAGAAAATAAAGAGTATGGTATGGCAAACTATAATAACAAGAGGTATAAATCAACTGTGTCAAATGCTGCTGAGAAGTCAAGTAAGGTGGGGACTGAGAATCCACCTTTGAATTTGGCAAAGTGGTAGTGACCCTCAAAATAATTGTTTTAGGCTGGGCGCAGTGGCTTGCGCCTGTAATCCCAGCACTTTGGGAGGCCGAGGTGGGCAGACTGCGTGAGGTCAGGAGTTCAAGACCAGCCTGGCTAACATGGTTAAACCCTATTTCTACTAAAAATACAAAAATTAGCTGGGGGTGGTGGCGCAAACCTGTAGTCCCAGCTACTCGGGAGGCTGAGGTAGGAGAATCATTTGAGCCCAGGAGGCAGAGGCTGCAGTGAGCCAAGGTCACACCACTGTACTCCAGCCTGGGAGACAGAGCAAGACTGTCTCCAAAAAAAAAAAAAATTTGTTTCAGAGGGATGATGAAGGGATGAATGGAATTTGAAACAAGGATTGTATACAACTTTTTAAAATTTCACTGTCAAGGACAGCAAATACAGAGGACTACTAGGTAAAGGGGAACTAACAGGTATATAATGAATTCTCTGGTTTCCAAACATGGTCCTCCTAATTTTACCTCAATAATTGGGATAATTGCTCTGGCTAATACCATAGCTCCTTTTGACAGTTTTTATTTCAGTATGGAGAATCCAAAATGGCCAGGGTACAATCTCAGCTTCTACCTCTATAGACCATAATTGTGTTCCCTCAGAGAACTTTCCTATCTTGGGCATCAGGACTCTCAAATCCCCTAGCCCAAGGTCATACTAATGAGAAGCAAAAATTCCTCCAGTGGGTTATTTGGTTAAATAATTACAGAGGCCACTCCAACGTAAATACTTTATTCCTGGAACTATGCATTCTTGGAGATAAAATAATAAACTGTCAGTTTAAGGCATATATCCTAACTTCAATATTGTCTACTAGCTGGTGCCATAATGGAGCCTACTGATCATCTACTGTCCTATACAGCCAGTTGCCTTTGAATAATGAAAAATATGGTAATACCAGTGAATTCGAAGACACAGAGCATTGTCATACATCCCTTGCCATAAAATGTGTCTTTTAGCTGGGCTTGGTGGCTCATACCTGTAATTCCAGCACTTTGCAAGGCCAAGGCGGGTGAATCACCTGAGGTCAGGAGTTTATGACCAGTCTGGCCAAAATAGTGAAACCCCATCTCTATTAAAAATACAAAAATCAGCCGGGTGTGGTGGCATACACCTCTAGTCCCAGCAACTTGGGAGGCTGAAGCACAAGAATCGCTTGAACCCGGGAAGCAGAGGTTGCAGTGAGCCAAGATCACACCACTGCACTCCAGTCTGGGCAACAGAGCGAGACTCTGTCTTAAACTGAAAAGAAAATGTGTCTTTCAGTCTGTTTCTCTCGGAAAACCATGACGAGGCCACCTCCCTACCTCCCAGTCCTACCCACAAGGTTGAGATCAAGGTTGAGCAAATGCATCCAAGGAGGCAATTTTCTACAATATCATAGGGATATATAAGTCATTTTGTAAATCTAAGAATGGTGATATTGGTAAAAATACAATAGACAAATCCATACCTAAAATATTTGAACTATTGTAAAAAAGAAATTGATGCCTCCTCCATGATGGAAGAGGCCTACTGTAATCAACCTGACACTAAGAGACTAGTTGGTTTCCTCAGGAGAATGAAGCTTTGTTTGGGATTTTGAACTGGCCTCTTCTGTCAACAGGCTGATTCAACAGTGCCAGTAGCCCAGTTGCCAGATAAGTTTTGGTGAAGGAAAGTCAATTTTGTTCAAAAGTTTGGAAGGAAAAATTGGAAAATTAGTGGCAGGACACCTGTGTGGTGTAGAAGCTATACCTGTTGCCATAGCCACTTTGTTCATGAGCCCATTAAGCAAGCCCTCAGATAGCTGTGAAATAGGCAAGATCCATACCATGGGTCATTTTGTTCACAGAATGGGCTTTGTGTGTATCTCTTCCAAAAGGTCCATCCGCCGACCTCCCCCTTCACCTCCGTGCCACCAATCTTCTGCCAACCTCCCCACAGACCTCCCTGCCACCAATCTTCCAACTTTTCTTTCCAAGTTTTTGATATACTGAAAAATGCCTCCTTTGATGCACTCCCTCAACATTGATCTCAACCTTCACTACTTTCTTTGGAGTGGGAGTGGGAGGTAGAGAGGTGGATTAGTCAGTGATTTTCTGGAGAAACAGAACCAACAGGATGTATGCATGTATGTATGTATTTTTAGGAATTGGTTCACATGATTGTGGAGGCTGGGAAGTCCAAATCTACAGTATGGTCCAGTAGGCTAGAAACTCAGGAGAACTAATGGTATAGCTTCAGTCCAAATGCCAGCAGGTGGAAACCCAGGAAAGTAAATTTTCTAATTCTAGTGTGAAGTCTGGCAGGCTAGAGACCCAAGAGAACTGATGGTGCAGGTTAAATCTGAAGGCAGTTTTCTGGAGAATTCCCTCTTGCTCACAGAGGCCATTCTTTGTATTATATTCAGGCCTTCAATAGACTAAATGAGGTTCATCTCCATTCTGGAGGACAATGTGCTTTATCCGAAGCTCACTGATTTAAATGTTAACCTCATCCAAAAACACATAACAAGTTGACACATAAAATTAACCAACAGAGGGGGCTACTGTCCCTATAACTCAGTTTATTTTCACAGTGTCATCCTCTCCAGGTGGGACTTAGTTCATCAGGGAAGTTCTGGTCTTGTGGTATATACAGATCATAGAAGAACTACATTTTTCTTTTCTCAGGACACCAATTTTCTCTCTCTTGATACGATGCAAGTCATACAGCTGCTGATGGCTGTCCCGACCTGTTGGGTTTGTCATCAATTCTATTATAGATGCTATCCTTGAGATTTTGGCTATGCCTTCCTATTTGTTTTGTTTATTTTGATGGGGGATTTGTGGAAATAAAATATCCACCACTGCCGCAGCCTCTTCCCAGTAGTACTAGCTTTTTAAATAGAAAACAGCTGTCAACAGAAATCGCATAGCCTTAGGTGTCTACATGTGGTTCTTGTCATGCTTGTCAGGGATTCCATATACCATGTCTGTCTGCTACAAACATATTCATAATCTTTGGTTCACTGAGTCATCTCCTCAAACCATTAATATTTCCTGTCCATAGCACTGCCCATTTTCTATTGATATGTCTTTTTATATGACAATTTGTAAGTGATCTTAAAATCTTCTGGATATTAGTCCTTTACCTTCTTTATGTGTTGTAAATACCTTTTCCTGGTTAGTCATTTGACTTTTAACTCTTTTTATATATCTGTTATTATACAGATGTTTAAAGTTCTATTAACATTTTTTCATATCTGGCTCTGTATTTTCATCTCTTGCTTAAGCATACTTCCTAGAGATGCTCCAAAGTTATAAACAAAGTAATCTTGTAATTTCTTGTAATACTTTAAAAATTTTCATTGTTTCATTAAACCTCGAATCTAGGCCAAGCACGGTGGCTTGCACCTGTAATCCAAATACTTTCTAAGGTCAAGGCAGGAGGATCACTTGAGACCAGAAGTTCAAAACTAGCCTGGGCAATGTAGCAAGACCTCATCTCTACAAAAAATTTGAAAAATTAGCCAGGCATGGTAGCACATGCCTGTAGTCTCAGCTCCTAAGGAGACTGAGGTAGAAGGTAGCTTGAGCCCAGGAAGTCGAGGATGCAGTGAGCCATGATTGTGCCACAGCACTCCAGCCTGGGAAACAGAGCATGACTCCATGTCATTAAAAAAAAAAAAAAAATCTCTATATGGATTTTGCTTTAATGTACCATACTATATTAGGTAGTCAGACAATGCATATTGTTTAATGATTCAAGAAATGTATTTGTTCACTTCTTCTTCACAGTCTGCTATGTATATAGTCTAGTCCTCCATCAAAAACTTAACAACATGAAAGGAACTCCACTACTTTATCCTAAGATGCAGTGTCAAGAGACTAACAATATGCAAAGTTCTATGGAATCTAGATCTACAGTAACCTAGGAATCAAATGCTACGAACCTAAAGCAAGATTGCTATTTTGAGAAAGTATAGACAAACCTATTTTTGATCAATGTAGTGGAGAACACAGCAGAATCAGGACTTCGATGAGGACCAAATGAATGTACAGGTCATTAAAAAATAGCAGTATAAAAATTTCCAAGATTAAAAATCTTTGCAATCATAAAACTAATAGTTCTACTAACTCCATGGAAAAAAATCTGGGTACAATTAAAATCAGCTTGAAAGACAGATAATTTTAGTTGAAACAAGTTTATGAAGAGATGTTCATGGAACCTTTGTGTGTGGAATCTATAAACAGGAACAAAATGCAGGCCTAAAAAAGACCTGTATTCACAATTTGAAAAATAATTCTTTGTTCAATGTGAGACTATACTGTTTGATTGCAGAATTTTTCATATTCTTAACCACAATTGGAAATGAATGAATTAACATATACATTTCGCATATACATACAAATATCCTGAGGATGGGGTAAGGGGTGTTTCAGATAGCCAAAGAAAATGATTCCTTGTAATAATAATAAACATACAGTACTGAACATGTTTTAGGTGCTATTTTAATGTTGTATCCTATTTCTTTCTCACAACGTATCTATGAATATGATCCTATCACTATGCCTATTTTATGGATAATGAAATTGAGGCATAGACAGGTCAAATAGCATGCCTATGGTCACACAGCTAGAGGATGAGAGGATTTGAACAAAAGCAGTTTGGTAACAGATCCCATGTTCCTAATCCCTAGGATATACTCTAAATAATGGTAGAGTTGGCCGGGCACAGTGGCTCACGCCTGTAATCCCAGCATTTTGGGAGGCCAAGGCAGGCAGATCACGAGGTCAGGAGTTCAAGACCAGCCTGGCCAACATGGTGAAACCTCATCTCTACTGAAGATACAAAAAATTAGCCAGGCATTGTGGTGCGCACTTGTAATACCAGCTACTCGGGAGGCTGAGGCAGGAGAATTGCTTGAACCCGGGAGGTGGAGATTGCAGTGAGCTGAGACTGAGCCATTGCACTCCAGCCTGGGTGATGGGGCAAGACTCTACCTCTAAATAAATAAATAAATAAAGGTAGGGTTGTGTTGGGGAGAAAAAATATGTTTCTTTTATCCAACTTATGTTCTTGGCTGAGACACTGTAAAAAATGCAGATTAGCAAAAGAAAAGCAAGCAAATTTATTTAATGTAAGTTTTACATGACAAGGGAGCCTTCATAAGGAAATGAGGACCCAAAACAATGGTTACATGTAAGGTTTGATGAAAAACAGAAAGTCACGGGAAAATGTGGTAAGACAAAAGAGTATGAGCTAAGCATAGTAAACTGGGGGACACTTAGCATGGCTGTTCATTCAGATTCATCTTGGTGTTCCTCTGTCTTTTGAGATAAGGACGTTCCTTTCCTCTGGTATAAGGAAGCCACCTCTCATATGAGGATCTTATAATCTGTTTTAGGGGAGAAGGTCACAGAGTCATTCTCGCACCTGCCATTTTTCAAATTCCTTCAACTATATTTTGGGAGGAGTATGTCCTGAACGCCATCAGTTGTTACCATCTTTTTACAAAGGGTGGTAATGTGAGTGAATATACTGCTTCATAAAATGGGAGAAGATGGAAAGGGCTTTAAGACTGAGGTTGAAAACTTTAAGGATCAAAATGCCATATTCCTGAAGCAAAAAGAAAAGTCAAAGAGCATCAGTTTCTTGTAAAATAATTTTGAATGAGAATAAAATGCACTAGTAGGGAGAGACTGAAGTCAGATAGGCTAAACACACAGAATCAAGGAAGTTTATGTTGTGTTTGGGAAATGTGACCAGGCAATTAAAGAAATAACTTAATGATAAGAGAAAATAGAAGTAGAAAGTATAACTGTAGGGATGGAAAAAAATGATTTTCCTTCTACCTAAGTTCTCGTTTGAGACCCCTGTAACAAAAGACAGATTAACAAGGGAAAAACAAGTAAGTTAATTAACATGTGTATCACACATATAATAAATACGTGGGACCACCTGGAAGTGAGTAGCTCAAAGAGGTGGCTTAGAACTCCAGTTTATATAGCATCTTCAGCAAAGAACAACAACTATTTAAATAAGTGATAACGGAAAGGAAAGGACTTGCGTCCCAAGGGGCAGCAAATTGTAGGAAGGCAAATATGTGGAAAACTAATGGTAGATGAAGGCTAGTTGGTAAAATGTGTTACGTAGCTTCCTCTGGAGCTACCTCCAGGCTCATTAGGGATTCAAGTTGTATCCAGTGATTAGCTTTTATCCTTTTTTGGCAGAGAGGGGAGAATGAATACCTTTGTAAATGTATGTACTGCTTTTAGCGGGAGATAAGAGAGCTTTTCTTGTAACTGCTTTTTCCGAACTGGCTTCAGTTTGAAATAATCCTTATGCCCAAATTGCTTATTTTGGCATGGCATATTTTGCAACCCTTTATAATCTACTCAACACATTCTTATTTCTCTGCTTCTGAAACCATGCCTCAAAGAGTTAAAGAAACCAATGATAAACAGAAATTCTTGAGTTTGCAGGATGGCAGATTAAAAAAGAAACAACTTAATGAAACTCCCTCTGCTTATGAGATAAAAGAACTAGCTGAAATCAGTTGGAACCAATGTGGTTGACTGGAGTCTGCACAGAACGAGCTTGCTGATGTCACAGTCTGAAATTCCACTGCATGTTTCATATGATCCCAGAATTGCACATGCAACTTACAGCATGAAGAGATAACTGCTCAAGGACTTTGCAGATCTCCCCTTTCCTTTCACCAATCACCTATTAATCTCAGAATTCCCCCTCCCCCATCACTTTCTAAAAATACTGCTTTGAAGCCAGCCTGGAAGACAGATTTTAGCTTGACACTCCTGTCTCCTTGTGAGTCAACTTGCAATATAAAGCTTTTCTTTTCTCAAAAACCCAATGTCATAGTATTGACTTCTAGCATAAGGCAACAAGCCCCTTTTATTCAATAACACTCCAAACTTCACTTCTCTTTAATTTGCTTGGAATACTGAAATTCTGTTTTTCTTCTTGAAGATACAAACAACTCCCCCTGATAAAACCCATCACTGAAAAGGCATGCTCTTGTCCATACTATTCAACTATGGAAAATAAATACTGATAAGGTGATAATCATATAATATAGTATTTTATATATACTAAATTATATATATACATATTAAGTTCTATTTTTTTCAATATCCAAGTAACTCTTATATTTTTGTCTCTAAAAATCTAAAAGAAAGAATCTTCTGAAGTCCCTAAAGCTCTACTGCAAGAATTTCTAGCCGTTTGAGAATTATTTGCACCTAAGGGACTCTTGAAGGTATTCTGTCAGGCAGGAAATGTAACACTAATCACAGTATAAAATTGAGTTTTACTGCTAAGTAACATAAATGACAATCCTATATTTTAAGAGATATTGTATGATATGTCTCTCAAAAGATGTGACCTTGTGCACATGCACTAATGTCAGAGGTGTTTGAAACAGAGCAACTCCATTTTGAATAGGGGCTGGGTAAACTAAGGCTCAGTTCTGCTGGGAGGCATTCCCAGTAGATTAGGCAATCTAAGTCACAGGATGAGATAGGAGGTCAGCACAAGATACAGGTGATAAAGACCATGCTGATGAAACAGCCTTCAGTAAAGAAGTTGGCTAAACCCACCAAAACCAAGACAGTGATCAGAGTGACCTCTGGTCATCCTCGCTGCTATACTCCCACCAGTGCCATGACAATTTACCTATGCCATGGCAACGTCAGTAAGTTACTCTATATGGTCTAAAAAGGGGAGGCATGAATAATCCACTCCTTGTTTAGCATATAGTCAAGAAATAACCATAAAAATGGGCAACCGGCAGCCCTTGGGGACTGCTCTGCCTATGGAGTAGCCATTCTTTTACTCCTTTACTTTCTTAATAAATTTGCTTTCACTCTACTCTATGGACTTGCCTCAAATTCTTTCTTGTGTGAGATCAAAGAACCCTCTCTTGGGATCTGAATTGGGACTTCTTTCTGGTAATACTAATATGATAAAATTAAAAGTGTGTATTAGTAAATTACCTAACTATTGCTTATTTATTCATACATACATATTTGCACATAAGTAAACGGCACCACTTTATTATGAATAGTGTGGTAGTACCAAGTGGTTAAGATAGAATTAGTAGCTAGCACTAGACTTTCCTTGCAGATATAGACAATGCTTAGTGGGTGTGAAGTAACTTTTTACCTCTAATTGCCATTGAGAGAAGGAAAGAACAACCTGGGTAACACCGAAATGGGAATGCAGATTTGGTCCTTTGGCCTTTCCTTCATAAATATGTTTTCTGAGTTTCTTTAACTGCCTGAGGACAAGGGGCTTGAGTACATGATGTTTAAAAACAGTGTTTTTCAAACTTGTCTGCACATTGGATTCAACAGGGAAACTTGAAAAAATACTTAGGCCTGTATCCCACTCCAAAGGTTATAATTTAATTCGTCTGGGGTGTGACCTAACCTTTGGAATTTTTATAAGACCACCAGGTGCTTCTAATATGCAAACAAGTTTGGGGACCACATTTTAAGGTAATTTTCAGTTCTATGTCTGTGATTAGGAAAAGTATCCGGAGACATTCCAAATCTAAAACAGAATCACTATTAGGGATTTAAAAGCAAAACAAAATAAAAAACTAGGGAAAATCAAAGGACATATGTCATTATGAAACACGGCAGAATTTTTAAAATTATGACAAATTGGGCAATTTGTTAGCAATTATGGCAATACTGAACTTCCCTACTGTCTATATGTAAAAAAGAGGTGTCCTATCATTCGTCTTTGTGGTTTTGTTACAAGAAAGGGGTCCTGATACAGACTCCAAGAGAGGGTTCTTGGATCTCGCACAAGAAAGAATTCAGGGCAAATCCACAGTGCAAAGTGTAAGCAAGTTTTTTAAGAAAGTAAATTCCTAATTTTTCCTAAATTAGAAAAATATAATTTTAGTAGTCATGTGGTCCTCAGTTTATAAGTAAGCCATAAAAGAATGGCTACTCCATAGACAGAGTAGCCCCGAGGGGTGCTGGTTGCCCATTTTTATGGTTGTTTCTTGATGATATGCTAAACTAGGGGTGTATTATTCATGCTTCCCCTTTTTAGACCGTATAGGGTAACTTGCTGATGTCGCCATGGTATTTGTAAACTGTCATGGCACTGGTGCAAGTGTAGTAGTGAAGACAACCAGAGATCCCTCTTGTGGCCGCCTTGGTTTTGGTGGGTTTTGGCCGACTCCTCTACCACAACCTGTTTTATCAGCAAGGTCTTTAAGACCTGTGTTTTGTACTGACCTATGTCATCCTGTGACTTAGAATGCCTTAACCATCTGGAAATGCAGCCCGGTAGGTTTCAGCCTCATTTTACCCAGCTCCTATTTAAGATGGAGTTGCTCTGGTTCACACGCCTCTGACAGTTTTACTGATGTGTTTCAAGTGCATATATGAATGTACAGCCAGGGGTAAGAGAAAGAAGCATTATAGATTTTTAGTATCCTTCTGTTGCTGTTCACTAGGGGTACATATCTTAAGACTAGGAATCTGTAGAGCTATAACTTTAAAGAACTAATTTTTAACCACCTTTCAATTAAAGTTAGTACAATGACTTTGCATAATACATACATAAAATAATTAGTGAAGATGGTTCTTAATTTAAAGGATGTTAAACAGCTTGTAGACATCTGGTAACAAGCTGAAATGGGTCATTCAAAATTTATCTAACTAAATTAAGGGGGAAAATTGTTTCTCCTCCCAGGTTGGCATGTCACAAGATAACTAAACCGACTTAGTAGGCTTGCCTGGGAATCCTTAGCTGTCAGTGGTGAATATGCAAAGGGCCAGCAAATTAAATCAACCTGCCAAACTGTCAATTTCAAGCCTCATGACTGCATGAAAATAGCATCACTGGAAGAAATCAAGCATTGCCTTCTTTTGGGTTTCCTGGCACCTATTCAAATACTCATGCAGTTGTGGCTAATTTTGCATGCAAATTTCAGTCAATAAGCTCAGAACAAGACCTCCCAAGATATTTCAAAGGATCTGACAGTATTTTTTCTGAATACCAAATCGACAGTAGTTGAAATTCAATCTCCATTTGCTAGTGCTTTACATATGCACAGTGTCCCCACCACAGAGCTAAGTTAATAAGAGCCTTACCTGCTTTCACTCACATCCTCCCAGCCGTCCTTGCTGAGGTTCTCAAACACATTGCTCATAACCTTGATGGAGTGATTGAGAACAGTGTGGTGACGACCCACAGAGCAATTTTTCTTGGCAGCTTTAAATTTAACCTTGGTCATAGTTGTCTTACAATCATATCGTCCAGATCTCACTTTCGTGGTAGCTGTCTCGGATTTAGCTTTGTCTGCTGACTGGTGTGATTTCTCCATTGGGTTGATCAGCTCTTCATTTTCATTTCTCAATGCATTAGCTTCTGCCACTTGTCTCTTCAGGAAAGTGACTTCTCTCTCCAGCTCACTGATTTTTACTTGAAGTTCAGTATTTTCTTTTTCTGCATCTTTACTCCCCTTTATTATCTGTTCTAGCTCTTTTTCTCTGGTCTCAGTATCTTCTTGTTGCTGTTTTAAGAGGGATTTCAGAAAATCATTTTCTTTCATTAATTTTTTATTCCCTTCTTTTAATTTTCTCGACCTTTTCTCAAAAGATTTCAGCCGATTTTCCAACTCAATGACCTAAAAAGAAAAGTTTATTCTTTCAAGAATCCAAAACCATAATCCACTATACTTTATTATCATTTCTAACTTATGAAATAAAAATTACATTTAGCACAAGGACAAAACAAATCTAAAGTACTTAATTTCTAGATAATTCTAAGGCGGTATAGATGAATACATTCAAAAATGCAATAATATATCTGTTGAATAAAGGACAGATGGTAAAAGAAGGTAAAATTCTACACAGTGACAGAACTAAGTATGCTAATAAACTGCAGTGTCTTCTGAGATCATAAGTGCCGTGGCTATATATTCTATTCATTGTGGAAAAAATATTACAGAGAAAAATAACATACACAAAAAGGCAAAAAGTAGACACATAAACTGTATTAATAAATAAACTTTTTTCAATATTCAACAATCACATGAAAAAGGAATGACAATACAAAGTAATCTACTGAGGCTGCTTTTTTCCTAAATTAGAAAAATATAATTTTAGTAGTCATGTGGTCCTCAGTTTATGTGATAAAGGAACAGTTTACCAAAATAATAAAGTCTAGCAATTTTAAATTACAATGATTTCAAGATTGCATATAAATTAAAATTTTACCATTTATTTCAATAAACAATGCTTGTGTTGTAGGACATAGCAATGATAACACACACTTCCTAATCTTAAGGAATTTCAAAATCATTTGGAAAGACAGACATTTGCATAAATAAACCTAATAAAGGATATAATCTAAGTGTCATAAGTGTGGGCAATTAATTCCAATTCTTAAGTTCAAATATTTCATGGAGGAGTTGACTTACATTTAGATCTTATTAATAATAAGCATTATTGTTTGTAAAGTACATTCTACTATTTACAAAATAGTTTCAAAAACACGATCAACATGATCGCTTCTGGCCATCTCAAAATATGAGGTATGTGGAACTAACAATTATCTTTCCAGACAGGAAAAAGAGGTTCTGAAAACTTAAATTTCACAGAGGTAAACCTTTCTGGGATTGAACTGGGATCCAAATTCAGGATTTTGTGCCCCTCCCACTATTCAACAAGGCATATGAGAAAGAAGAATTACTCAGATATGTATGGAAAATGAACAAAGATTTGGACTCAAGAAAAAACTGGAGACAAGCAAAACAATCTAAATGACTGAAAAAGTATATGAACTTATTTTTACTTGTAAAACAAAATTCTTCAGAGAAACATGTTTGATGCACTGACAACTCCAATGATCTGACTACTTTTGTCCCTCACAAAATTCATTATGTTGAAACCTGATCACTAGTGTGATGGCATGATGAGGTGGAGCCTTTGGAAGGTGATTGGATCATGAGGGTGGGGCCCTCATGAATGGGATTAGTGGTATTAAAAGAGACCTCAAGGTGAGGACACAGCAAGAAGGCACCATCTACGAACCAGAAAGAGAGATCTTACAAGACACTGAATCTTGGATCTTGGACATTTGGATCTTGGACAACAAGTTTCTATTGTTCATAATCCTCTCAGTTTTAGTATTTTTTATAGCCAACTGAAGAGACTAAGACAATAACCAATGATTCAAAATAATAATATTCCAGAAATATACAAGATAAAACATACATATTCTTAACACTTTCCAGTTTACGAAACTTTACTTATAATAGTGAAGATGTAAATTGTTTCCTAAACATGAGTTTCAGTCATGTCTGATTTACATATCCTTCTATATTATCTTTTTTTTTTTTTTAACGTTCAACCCCTTTCATTTAAATCAACATTAATTTACTAAGTGACTATACTATCCTGGGGCATGGGTATTTCTCAACACAGTATGAAGAATCTCACCTAATTTCAATCACTTCTATTCCATGGTATGATATATTAACCTACTATTGGACATATGTCCTTAAAGGACCTACTCATGACCTAGAATAAAGGTATCTGAAAAATTTTGTCTCAAACTATTGTAGACTTCTGCATATTTCTGTGAAAGAGATTGTATTGTTCCTTCTCAATGTAAACACTTTACTGGGTAGCTGATTAATGTGACAAAAAATACAGTGTTCAAGAAAAAAATCTATGCCAGAATCCTTTTCACTTTTTCCAAATCACTCTACTTCTAAATTTTATTGAAGGATTTTTAATCACTGCCCAAATCAGTATACTTTTCATAAATATATTTTAAAATACTTTTGCATATTAGATTCCAAAGGGGAGTGAGTAAAATATACTGTATTCTTTAAATACATATTTGATGCAAATAAACAATTACACTTTCTTTGAGTCAAGATCTCACTTTATTGCCCAGGCTGGAGTGCAGTGGCCCGATCATGGTTCACTTCAGCCTTGACCTCCTGGGCTCAAGTGATCCTCCCACCTTAGCCTCCAAAGGAGCTGGGACCAGAGGCATGTACCATCACACCTGGCTAACTTTTTATTTTTTGTAGAGACAGGGTCTCATTGTGTTGCCTTGACTGGTCCACACTTTTTTTTAAAAAGTGACTTTGGTGATACAAAAATATTAATAAGAAGCAGTGTGTTTTAGGGGAAATAGAATTTTGAATCAGGTCTATATCTCACTTCCAACTCTACTTGCTTTAGTTGGTAAAATATTAAAGGTATTTTACCTTTAGTTTCCTCATCTGTGAAATGAGGATAGTAATACCTATACCTTACAGTTTTGTTGGGAGTATTAAATGTGATCATAAACCATAATTCCTGACAGACAGTAAGTAATAAACAATTTACTATCATTATCATTATTACTGTTTCTATTATCATTCACCTTAACATCTACCTAATAAAACTGCTGTAACTAAAATATAATTACTTGTGATGAATATTCTGAATTAGCCATTAAATCAGCTGTATATTTCAATTCAATTAAAATATGTTACAAATAAATATAACTAATAAACATCTTAAATTTGAGATTCCAATTCTGGAAATTAGCATTTTTTTTCTTTTGACTAAAATCCACTTAAGTTTGGGGACAACTCATTAACATTTTACATACGTTGGGGCTCAGAATACAACACACCAAAATATGCCACTTTGGCTTGCCAAGTACCTTGAATTGAAGGTCACTGGAAGTGCCTCAGAAGCAAGATCTCCTGCCCTCCTGTCACCCGCCCCATTTTCTCCCATAAAGTAAGTCACATCAAACATAATTCCTCTTCTCTAAGGCAGGTCATACAAACTAGAACTCTTCTCCCCAAAAGCAAGCCATAAAACCAAGAAAGGTAACTTTCTCCCTTCTCAGTTCTCCCTTGAAGACTTTCATTCCAGAGGGGTCCTGTCCCATACCCGGGAAGGAAGGAAGTCTACACAGAGGGCAAGAAGAATCTGAGCAGATAGGCCTTGCTTGGTTTGCCCCTCCTTAGCCTATTACCATAGACATACCCTTTTGTATAGATACATTTCTACATGGCTATCCTTTCTTTATTGAACCTAAGCGCATAAATAGACAGTTTTCTCTGGGTCTTTGTTTTTGAAGCCTCCTGTGGCACATAAAACTTTGATTAAATAAATGTTATGTATTTCTCGTGTTAAACTGCCTTTTATTATAGGAGTGTCAACTGTGGCCCTTATGATAGATGAGGAAAGATGCCACAACTTTCCACCTCTATATACATACCAATTGAAGATGTCTGTGGTTTTAAGGTCTGTTAACTGCATAATGTGAATGTATGTTTAATCATGAGAACTGGTCAAAATTATTTGAGTTTAAAATGGAGGACAAATAACAAAACAGAGACACTACTTTTAAACATTTTGAAAAGGGAAAATCCATAGCACTTATTAAAGTGTTATTCAAGGTATACTCAAAAATTGTTAAACTGATTTTAATCCTTCAAAAATAGGAAAGTAAATTTTAATACATACTTGAGAATGAAAGTCTGGGGAACTGTTAAAAGTATTCAATTTGTGGATTATAATTCAGCTCAAGCCCACGTTTTCTTATAGTATTGAACATTTAAAATAATACACCAAATAGATGACTCTTTTCAGGCCAG
The DNA here is from genome assembly GCF_008728515.1 of Papio anubis. NCBI lineage: Eukaryota > Metazoa > Chordata > Mammalia > Primates > Cercopithecidae > Papio > Papio anubis. The sequence continues at coordinate 46,558,945 of NC_044988.1, read as the reverse complement.
GTGCGGTGGCTCATGCCTGTAATCCCAGCACTTTGAGAGGCTGAGGCAGGCGGATTACTTGAACCCAGGAGTTCAAGACCAGCCTGGCCAACATGGTGAAACCCCACCTCTACAAAAAACACAAAAATTAGCCAGGCATGGTGGCACACGCCTGTAGTCCCAGTTACTTGGGAGACTGAGGCACGAGAATTGCTTGAACCTGGGAGGCAGAGGTTGCAGTGAGCCAGCATTGCCCACTGCACTCCATCCTGGGCGACAGTGCAAGACCCTGTCCCCCTCCAAAAAAAAAAAAAAAAAAAAGAGGCTCTTTCCAAAACTGAAATAAAATACCTGACATTATGAAGCTATGAAGAGTGTAGTTTGCTAGGTTTGCCATAACAAAGTATAACAGAGTAGGTGACTTAAACAACAGAAATTTATTTTCTCACATTCCTGGAGTCTAGAAGTCCAAGATCAAGGTGTCAGCAGGGTTGGTTTCTTCTGAGGCCTTTCTCCTTGGCTTGTAAATGGCTATCTTTTCCCTGTGTCTTCACATGGACTTCCCTCTGTATTTGTCTGTATTCTAATTTCCTTTTTTTAAATAAAGACACCAGTCATGTTGAATTAGGGCTGACCCTAATAGCCTTATTTTAACTTAATTACCTCTGTAAGGACTCTATCTCCAAATGAATGTAAACATTCTGAGATAATACAGCTTAGGACTCTTAATATATATAAATGTGGGGGGTAGATCACAATTCTGCCAATAACAATGTGAAATGTTAATATATTATTTTTAAAATAATCTGCTCATATGTTTCATTTCTACTGTATACACATATTGTTTTCACCTTATTACTGTTTTTTAAATTTATTTTGAGTGAGTTTCATATATAACCTTTTAAAATAATGAAACTCAAACATGAGGAATTAACTTGTGATTGATAAAACTACATTAGGTAAATATAAAAAATAGTATACTAATGAAAATAATTTATATTGGCTGTTCAGGTCTTAAAATGGATGTCTGGATCTACTATTGTAGCATTCATTTATGGCAGATGGAATGAAATATGGCTTTCTTTAGGGTTTCTACCCTAAGGCAAGAAAAAGTAGCATAGTATTACATATCCATAGATACAAAAATCATATAAAACCCGGCAAATAAAAATATTATTCTGAAAAAAAGATGATAAGCTAGTGTGAACTGTATGACATCCTACCTGGTAGTGCATAGATTAATTCAATTAATCATTTTACCTAAAGACAAATAAATGTAAGCATTTCTAGTTCTCTGTGTTACTATGTTAACTTGATATGTGTCATTCAGTAATAATGAGATGACAGCCTTTGTGACCTGACAAGTTGTTAGAAGTATGAACAATCACATCATCTGCTGTAAATCACTAGATTTCCTACAAGTCAATTCAGAGATGTAACGAAATATAAGCAACTATGTTAATATTTTTGTTTATATATTTATACATTTTCAGAGTTATCTAAGTATTAAGGTTTTGTAAAAAACTAAAATCAATCTAATGCAGCCAAATGACAATCACTTACAAGAACAAACTATTTAAAGATTATTTTCTTTATAACAAAGTGTTAATAATTAGATCCACTTAACTGAACTTGATAACAATGTATTTACTTATAAAAATACAAATTAAGTATAAAATTATAAAAGTAAATGTTAATATTTTAAAACGGTATTTTACTATTAGTGATAGACATGTTATAACATGACTATAAGGTTTACATGGATGGTCTTACTAAAACATAAAAAGCTGTACTAAATTATATTGGTATAATTTTTTATCTAAAATGAGACGAACCATGTACATTTTCATGTTTAACATTAAAACTATAAACATATTACCATTTTACTGAGGTAAAGTTATAACTATGCTCAGTGTTTTAGTTCAAATATTACAAATCTCTATATTTCTGGAAGTATAGCAGTCTTATTAAAATATATTTTAAACTTAAACTAAGTTATAACTAACAAGCACATATAGTCTACATTTCTACAATTTCTATTTTTTTCATTTTCTCCATTTCACCTTTTGAAAATAATTTTAATCTACGTCAATGGAAGCACAAGTGTTTACACATTTATTTCACTAACATTGATTTTTTTTTTACCCCATTTTGGCAAGCCAATGATTTTGAATTATGAATTTAAATTAAGGATTCACACAAGGTTTACATTCATAAGCCCTCGTTTTAAAATATAATCCTTTACGTTAAAATTCAGATTTAACTTGCTCAGCTCAATATCTTAAAGATTAGACTACCTTCTGCAATGTCTGCTCCAACATTTCTTTTCCATTCTTCTCTGGAGTACTCCTCTTGACCTCATCATCTTCACCAGATCTAAAGAGCTGTTCTAGTAGAGAATAAATAATATATTATGATACCACATGTGCTGCTGAAATACTGTCCTGTCATTTTAAGGAAAAGCGTTCTATGGTTTTCCAATTGTGAATAATCTAGGGTATTTTCTTGTCAAGTATTTGACCAGTAACTAAACAATGACCCTTTTCAAGATTTTTAGTCACACAATTAAGTATCTTTGTAGTGTCACTTTTTTTTTTTTTTTTTGCAGTGTAAGATTTTTTCAAAAGTACAATAGATCTTCAGGTTAACAATGCTACACTTTTATTCATATTTTCATTCTTTTGTAGACCATTCCCCCTTTGCCTTAAAAGCAGAATTCATTGCCTTTTTATCTACACAGTCACTACTAGTTTTGTTCTCTGGATCTTGTTCCCTGCCAGGAGGATCACAGTGATTGCTGAACAAAGCAAACAGTAACAGAATTAGGGTGGACTGAAATCGTAACACCCCCTACCACAACCTTTTTTTCAAGAGAAAGATCATGCACTGGGCAAGGTAAACCATACAAATAACTCTTCTAGAAATACTGTGACTTCATAACAAATAGAAAGCTAGGTATATGGGTGAGGTTATAGCTACAAATCATTCCTACACTAGCTATACATTTGACTACCAAAACCTTTTCAACCAAGCCAAAACCTACAAGTAACTTAACAACCTTAAAGAAAAAATGAAATAATAAAACTTCAGTTAATACTAAAACCAAAATATATCAAATCCTATAAATAACTTTTTTCTGCAATCTTTCACTTTGTATTCTTCTTTAGATAAATTACTATGACAAATTTTACTAACATTTTCTTAGTGAATTACTTTTGGAATATAACATTTCTTAAGGAATAAAAGGGGGACAAAAAAGAATATATAAAACTAAAAGGATATATATCTGTGTTAGCCTGAGATGATTTTGCTTTAAAGTATGCTTGGCTGCTGTAGGTCAGTATAAAATTTTGATTTCTCAACAAAGGAAAAAGAAAAGAATATTATTCTCTGTAGAGTAGAAATCCTCCTGGTATAAACAGTGACTAACAAGTTTGTTAGAGTGAATTAGGCATTTCTTTTGTCTTTGAAAAATGACATACCCAATTAAAACTTCTGTACTTATGAAATAAACAGAACACTATCTTAAGGATAATAAAAGCTAGGATAGGTAGAATTTGTCACCTGGGGAATAAGTACCTTTACCTTGATAATAATCTATCAGTTCCCAAGTTTCTTCTTCTAGTCCCCTAACACCATGGTGCTGAATTCATTTACAACAATCTTTCAGCAATATAGAAATAATATGCAAATACAATTCATCCTTTGTAGTCATTTAAATATCTGATATACTTCTGAGTGAAATATTTAATCTTAAAAATAATAGTTCTATATTCAAACAGCATGGGATGCCAACAATAGCTAAATACTTCCAATAAAATAAATGGTGAAGACTGATTTAAAAATGAATCTGTCTGCTGCTTATTTGCTCCTGGATGTGTGCAAGGTCCACTGGTGGATTGTCTAACCATGTTCACCTGTACTTATCTGCTGAAGTTTGTTTCTTCCCTTCACAGGTTTATACAGAACGCTCAAGAAGCTAAGCTCATGCCATGGAAAGAAATGAGGATCCAATTTTCTGGCCCTTGATTCTCTTTCTCTTCAAGGATCTCAGGATTTGGGAAATAAACCAAGAAGACCTAGTTAGAGATACACACTCCTATTTCTTTCCTATGGTAGACATGTGAGCATATGCTTCACTTTACTGGAGATTTAATTTCAATACTTTAGTTTTAAATGCTTTACATTCATTCTAATTTATATTCTTTCTCAGGAGTTCCTTCTCTCCATTTTTTCTTTTTTGCATTAACTTTTAATTTTGCTTACTCATAGTTATTTAAGCTTATTATATTCTATTTTCTACATTTTTTCTTTTAATCTTCTTGGCTTAAATAATATAAAGTTTTCTGCAATCTTTTACTTTGTATTCTTCTTTTAGATTCTTTCTTTTAATTAACAAATGATTTTAAAAATCTATTATCATTGTTTTTTCCCTGATCTTAATATGAAGCTTTGTACACAAACTTTCTTAAAGGTCTGTTTGTGATTATATCAATTTGAGAGATTTAGAAAGGAAAATAGTTATCAACTTATTGTATTGGCAATTTCCTAAAGAATACTGCTATTTTTATTTCACTTTTAGGAAAAGAAAATGAGAATCATAGTGGGTAGGTTTTACGTCAGAAGGTACTTGTGATACGATAAGAAACATATACAGTCGTTTCTGTTGCAGGGACCTTCCTGGGATACCTAAATCCAACCATGTTCACGTCCCTGATGTAGCATTTGCATATAACCTATGCACATCCTCCTGTATACTTTAAATAATCTCTATATTACTCAGAATAACTAATACAAAGTAAATGCTACATAAATATTGTTATACCATATTGTTTAGAGAATAACAAGATAAGTCTATACATGTTCAATACAGATACAATTCTTTTTCAAATATTTTAGATCTGCAGTTGGCTGAATCCAGGGATGTGGAACCCATGGATACAGAGGGCCCACTGTATTTGGATTTTGTCCCCAACTCCTGAAACATAGTTTCAAAAACCTTTGAAATTTCTTGAGTAATAGGAGCATCCTTTGTTATTACAAGCAAAGCATAACAAGCTCCTTTCAACCATATCAGAGTTTATGCTTAATAAGATGATTCCCGGTGAGCCCCTAGATAGGTTCAAGATGAGGACTGGCTGCAAGAGGAGGCAACCGTGTGATTACATGGTTTTAACATCCAGCCCCACCACCAGGTCTCTGCAGAGGGAAGAGGAAATGGAGATTGAATTGAATCACCAACGGCCAATGATTGAATCAATGATGGCTACTTAATGGAAGCTCCATAAAAAACTCTATGGAGTTTGGAGAAATTCCAAGTTGGTAAACACATTGAGGTGCTGAAGATGGCACGCTCAGAAAGGACATGGAAGCTTCTTGTTCCTTCCTCCATACCATGAACTATGCAACTCTTCTATTTGGCTGTTTCTGAATAGTATCCTTTATAATAAACAAGCAATAGTAAATGGAAAACTTTTCTGAGCCATTCTAGCAAACTAACAAATCTGACGAAGGACTCCTGGGAGCCCCCAATTTAAACTCGGTTGGTCAGAAATACAGGTGGAAATGTGGGACTTGTGATTGGGATCTAAAATGGGGGCAGTCTTGTGGGACAGAGTCCTTAATCTGTAGGGTCTGCACTAATTCTAAGTAGTTACAATTGAACTGACTTGCCCAACTGGAGTTTGGAGAAGCAAAGAGTTGGTTGTTGGGTGGAAGAAAAAACCTGTATAATTGGTGTCAGAAGTATTGTGAGTAAAAATAACTCTGAACACTGTTTCAGATAAGTGAATTGGGGATAAATAGGCAATAAATCAGCAAGACCTGCCATGAAAAAGTTTTTGGTTTTTGTGTTAATTAAAAATCATTGCCTTAGGCAAGATAAAGTCAGATCAGCCAACTATAATTAGAATCCATCTCCTCTGGAAGTAACCATAAGCCAGTGAAAACTCAACTCCCATTTCTGATGAATGAAATGGCAAGAAATAAATCTTGTTTCTGATGAGTAGGAGAGAATTTCATTCATTTGATATGACTGTTACACTTGGCACCTCTTTCTGGAGACCTAGACCATCTCCTTTGAGTTTACCTGGGCAGGAGGCCTGGGAAGAATCTATTCAATCAGTAAAAGTTCAAAGACAAGTAGTCCATTTTTGTTATCAGCCACAAATATTCTAAAAAGGAAGTTACCAGGACAATGTAAGTATCTTTTTCTAAGACGAGAGGTAGGAAAACAGAGGGATAAGTAGGTTTTGTGGTGTTTTTTTTTTTCATTTTATTTACTGTAAATTATACCCAATAAATAGGCTTCCTTGCCTTAAAAATAAAATGTCTTTAAGCTGGGGACTTGCTGGACTCGATCCTATTAGCTCACTGGATGAATCAGGGGAATTTGAACCTGCTGTCTTTAATTCCTCTAGCTAGCTTGAAAGCCATGTGTAACACCCCCTTTTTATTTTATGCTATTCCTTAAGCCCATACTTTTAAAATATTTTAGACTGTTTATTTTCTATTTCCGAGTGCTTCATTATATTTTAATTTCTATCTTTATATTTAAATGAATTAGGTTTGTGAAGTTTAACACTGTAATTGTGTTTCTGATTTCATATAAATTTCCTGTTACAAGCTGGGCACGGTGGCTCACGCCTGTAATCCCAGCACTTTGGGAGGCCAAGGCAGGCGGATCATGAGGTCAGGAGATCGAGACCATTCTGGTTAACACGGTGAAACCCTGTCTCTACTGAAAATACAAAAGAATTAGCCAGGCATGGTGGCGGTCGCCTGTAGTCCCAGCTACTCGGGAGGCTGAGGCAGGAGAATGGTGTGAACCCGGGAGGCGGAGCTTGCAGTGGCCCGAGATCACCCCACAGCCCTCCAGCATGGGCGACAGAGCAAGACACTGTCCCCCCACCCAAAAAGAAAAGAAAGAAAATTTCATGTTACGAATTACTTCTTGCAATTAACTTTTGTTTCAATTTACTTTAATATTTCCTCTATATTCTTAATACTCCTTTGGCTTGTTTTAAAAATAATTTTTTAATTTTAAAATTCCCATTTTTTTTTTTAAGACAGGGTCCTGCTGTATCACCCAGGCTGGAGTGCAGTGACACGATCTCGGATCACTGTAACCTCCATCTCCAGGGTTCAAGTGATCCTCCAGCCTCAGCACCCCAAGTAGCTGGGGGTACAGGTGTGTACCACCACACCCAACTTTTTTTTTTTTCCGGTAGAGACAGGGTTGCCCAGGCTGGTCTCAAATTCCTGGATTCAAACAATTCACCTGCCTCAACCTCTCAAAATTTTGGGATTACAGTGTGAGCCACCAGTGCCATGTTGGTAACAACTACAAAGAAGCATGACTTTAAGCATAACAGAAGCAACCAAAAACTGTATAAATCATTTATATAGATATATTTGTGTGTGTATATACATATACAATGCATATGTTTTATATATTATACATATATTTATATATGTTGAGGGTACAAAAAAAGAGAACAGAAAAAGGCTTTATATAGAGGTCACACCCCAGTTCTATTGTTAAAAATGAGGAGGTGTTTTCTACATGGAACCGACAAGAAAGGAATACAGTACTGTGCACACTGGTCCAGAGGTATTAAACGCTAAAGCACTTTGGGGTTTTATTTTGCTGATTTTTCAGTTCCAGGGAGGAAAAAATAATGCTAAACATATGAAAGATAAGGCTAATGAGGTAGGCAGGGGCTAGTTTTCAGTGGAATAAAGGAATTTGGGCTTTATTTTGTTATTAGCAGGAAGTCACTAAATAAGAGAATAATATAAGATCAGAAATATTAACATAACAAGAGTAGGGCTGGAAGGAATGCCCTTATGCTAGATTGGATAGCAATTATAAGTAGCATAAAATGAAACTGCAGTCTGACCTTCCTTTCTTTATAAAATATACTGCATGGGTTTAGAACAGTTTTTGTTATTCTCCTTAAATGTTTAGGTACTAGGTATATGCTCAATAGATTAATGACTGTGCATTAAATTATAGTCACAAAGAATTAGTTAATATTAATCATTCCAAGAAGTAAATATTTCAACATTTTTACTGCTGTTGAAAAGTTTTTGGCTTTATTGGAGAAAACCTGAATATGCCTAAAAGGTTTTCCTTTTCGTTCCCAATATGTTCCCTTGATTTGGCTCTAAGTTAAAGTAAGATGACCATTTCTGAAGGCTTGATTTTTTGGTCATGTTCTTTTTGGTATGTATCCAACACAATCTATTCTCAATAGTAAGTACATTTGAGTTACTTGCCAGAAATCTGGAACTTAAATTGTATGCTGCCCAGCTATTATGAGAGTCTGTACTTTTTAAAATTAACATTTAATAAGGACAATCTGAAATTTGCAGTCCATTTACTCCATTCTAAATGCTTTATTTCTGGATTGGGTCAGACTACCTAGAAAACCATATGCTCATAACATACACTAACAGCTCCAGCATACTTTTGCCCACTGGCCTATGATTTTATATCATACTATGGTAGATTATTACTCAGCAAATGCTTACTTCTTTCATGGATACCTTCATGGATAGAGTACAGATCCCTGCTCCATTAATGTTGAGTTTGGCCATGTGACTTGCTTGGACTAGGGAAACATGGGTATAAATGACAGCATACTTGTTATGAGCCTAGAACTTAAGAAATTGTATGCTTCTGATCACCCCTTGGAAATTTCCAATATTCGCCTTGAAAAGAACACAGTCAGGTAGTCACTGCCCCTTCAGCCTGGAACTGGGATTAAGAAATATGGAGCAGACCTAAATCCAATATTGCCTCAAGGTGAAGCACTCCAGCCAACCAACAGACCTGCAGCCTGCAGCACAGTTATCCCAGCTGATAGACTCATGAGCAAGAACTAAATGTTTGTTACTGCATGCTAGTGAGATTTTGTGGTTGTTTATTCTGCACCAAAGCTGATGGGATACAGAAATTGGTAATTTTAAGTGGGGTGCTGCTATGATAAAAAGCTAAATTATGTGGCATTGATTTTGGGACTGGGTGGAAGGCGGCAAAATATATGTTACAGGATGCTGAGAAAATGGCGACCCATGTTATGTCGTTACAAAACATTTAGAAAACTGCCACCTGGCATAACCTGGAAGGCAAAAAATGTACCTAATAACCTAATAAATTTTACACTGAGTGAGGAGATGTCAGCGCAGAATGCTGATAGTATGAGTTTGGTTATTGCTGGCTGCACTTGACTAGCTACTCTAAGAAAGATTCGAGCTCAGAAAGGCACTGGCCATTGAAATATGGGAAGTGTATAAGTTCCAGTACTTTCAGAGTTGGAAAATGAAATTGCTTGTCACCATATCAAAGGAGTGGACACTGAATCACTGGCAGCATAAAGACCAAATCTCAGATGTTGACATTAAAACATGGCTCAGGATTTGGCTGTCATGCCTGTAGCTAATAATTTGTGAAAGGAATAATGCAAGGCCTGGTAGACTCTGGGTAAAGGCCTAAAATACTCCCCCAACCCTCCATAGAAACTAACACTGACAGTATGAATTGTTGGCTGTATTTAATAAGATGACTTGCTTTAGCCAAAGAAATCTTGGGTGGAGGTTACAGTGTGCCAGTTCCAAACACAGGCAAAACAAGCTCTTCATGTTTATACTTGTTGCACTGTGTTCAAGAATCAGACACATGGAGCAGAAGTGGAATTAACTTGCAGCCTGAAACAGAGCTGGACCAGAAAACCTGCAGCAGTAAGAGCTGCTTCAGCCAACACACAGACCCATATGCAATAAATAAATACTTGCTATTGTTTATGAAAGAGTTTTCCCATTTGCTTGTTTCTTGCATTGTCTGATACACAAGCCCTCAACTTTCAATGACAAACATGGTAAGAAACGGTTTTGTGAACATACTCATGCACTTGTGACTCAGTAAAGACTGAGAAATCTAGCTCCTGGCCAAAACTTACATGTGATTCATCAGGCCTGACCATAGGTGATTACCAAAGTTTTACCTGGCACACCGCATGGGGCAAAGCTGCTCTCCCCAACCAGACTTGTAGGTCAATGGACTGCAGTCTCTGAAGGGAGTTACACTCAAGGACACAGGTTCCCCTGGTCAAGGACACTAGTTTCCCTGGCCAATCACACTCTTACACATATCTGTATCTCTACCATAGATGTCTTGATACGGAGGCATTTTTATTGGGGGCTTTGGCTGAGGTTTGCTTAGGTGTCTCTGCAGAAACCTCCTTAGAAGACCGGGAGGAGGCAGTAAACTTGAAGATATTTGTCCTAATTCTGACTTTATACTTTTCCTCTCCCAGCCATCTTCCCACACCCTCCCCCCATGCCTCAGGTCTATCAGATGGCAAGAACCTTTTGTTTGAGGATCCACTGGCAGTGAGACAACCCTCATTTCTATGTGGATCCACTTGACGCATGGGGGAAAATAAAATATGGGGAGCTGGCACTTTTTCCCCTTTAGCCTCTTGCTTAAACTATCTCAGTAATTAATTAAAGGTGGCTGTAACTTTCATTTTGGTTTGTTCTCTTAGAGCAGCTATTCATACACCTGGCATTTCGGCTCTCTCTAGTTCAGCTAAGCTCTTGACAGAGGTATTGTGGGACTGTATTAAAGACTCATTATACTATAAATTGCAATTTTCAGTAAAGAGAAATCTAGCATGGTAGGGGCTTAAGGTATTCATTTGGGAAGCCTAGAGGAGATTGAACTCATTTGAGGGAAAAGGCACTGAGTTTTTTTGGATGACATGCTTAACTTTTAAGATACTTGTAAAAGCAGCCAGAAGGAAACAGGTGTCAGAAAATAGGAAATATACATTTGGAACATGGAAAGAGTTTTGGGATTTAATCCAGAGAAAACATGTTCAATAAAAAGAAAAGTAAGTTAGAGGGACCAGATTTTCCCTTCTATATGGAGCAACTAAAAACTAGAAAAAAATGTATGAAAAATGGTTTTTAGATATTGGGCATCAGACAATGTCATCCCTGGAGAGGGCAACAAATAAGGTGAGTTCTATGATTATCCCAGCTTACTACTTACAGAGAGCTTCCAAGCTACAGCACAGAAACAGGAAACCTAAATGGAGTCCAGTAATCTTCCTAAATTAAGGAGACATACCCTGGGTTCCAGCGAGGTCAAGGGAGCTAGAGTTTGCAGGGCAAAGTGTCATAGAGGAAAGATCTACTCAGATACAGGGAGATCTCTGAAGATCTACAGACCTGAGGACCTTGTCTTCAGCCAAGTACTAATCAGCACATGCATTTAAGGAAACTACCCAAGTATAAGAGAGAGAGAGAGAAAAAAAAAAAAAACATCCAAAAGGATTAGAGAAAACTTAGAGGAAACAAACTGCAAAGCTCATACAGTTGTAGTGGTAGTTTATGCTCTGACTAGCCGAGGGATAAAAGGGGGGCACATTATATAAAGGGGAACAAAGTAAGAATGACAGCAGAATTCTTATCAGAAACAATTCACATTAGAAGATAGTGGAGTAATTAACTGCTAAAGAAAAAAAAAATCTGTCAATGTAGCATTCTATACTTACTGAAAATACCTTTCAAAATGAAGAAAAAATAGGGATATTTTTTCAGGTGTATGACAGCTGAAACAATTTCACTACCAGCAGATGTGCACTCTAAGAAATATTAAAGGAAGTCCTTCAGACAGAAAGAAGATAACACCAGATGGAAATACGGATCTATAGAAAGGAATGAAGAGCAGCAGAAATGGTTCTCAGCAAAAAACACAGAGAACTACCAGGCCTGGTAGTTCCAACACTCTCTGCTGAAGCCAGACAACAATTTAAAACCCTGGGTCACCCCTTCTAGAATAGAAAACACTCTGTAGTTGGTGGAGCAAAGTGTACATTTAACAAAACAGATTTTGAATCCAAATTGAAAAAGAAAAGCCACAAAGGAAGAAAAGAATTTACCAAAAATCTGAATTTAATAAAATACAAGCTCAGAAAAGAAATAGTAAAACATCCAAAAATAAGAATTTGAAGAATTGAGGCATTAAATTGAGAACAACAAGAATAACAAAGAACATTATTACAGATTAAAAAGAAATGTAAGAAAGAACAAAAGAAGGCCAGGCGCAGCGGGGCTCCCACCTGTAATCCCAGCACTTTGGGAGGTCAAGGCATGCAGATCACGAGGTCAGGAGATCGAGATCATCCTGATCAACGTGGTGAAACCCTGTCTCTACTAAAAAAAATACAAAAATTAGCTGGGCGTGGTGGTGCATGCTTGTAATCCTAGCTACATGGGAGGCTGAGGTAGGAGAATTGCTTGAACCAGGGAGTCGGAGGTTGCAATGAGCCAAGATCGTGCCATTGTGTTCCAGCCTGGTGACAGAGCGAGACTCCATCTCAAAAAAAGAACAAAAGAAAAATAAAACATGGCTAAAACTTGAATTACTGATGAAGGAAGGTCTTGAGATAAAATGAATGCAGAAGAAAAAGAAAAAAGATTAAAGAATTGTTAAGAAAATAGATATGAAGGCCGGACCAAAAAAAAAAAATCTAACATAAAGACAACTTCCTTGAATTAGAGTATAAAAAGTGGAATAGAAAAGTATGCAAAAATATATGCAAAAGAGAAATCCTTGGAACAAAGTAATATTTTAAATGCATAGGTATTTCAGGAAAATGTGATCTAGAACAAATTATATTGACATATTCTATTTAAGTTTTTGAATATCAAGTTGAAAAAAGTATTTTCAGGCATCCACTTAGCAAAGGCAAGCCATATCCACAGCAGAGGGTGATAAAGGGGAGGTTGGGGAAATCAGACACCTCTCCGTAACACATCCTCACAGCAACCACCGATTCTATAAATGAGTAACATCTAGAAAGTTCTAAGGAAAAAAGGGTGTAACCCAATAAAATTATACCCAGCCCATTTAATCCCTGTTGAATCATATTCTCAAACATCTAGGTTCTTAGAAATATGGCTATTTTCATTCCTTCTTGAAAAAATGCCTTTTTTTTTTTTTTTTTTTTTTTTTTGAGATAGAGTCTTGCTCTTTCACCCAGGCTGGGGTGAAGTGGCTCCCAGGCTGCAATGCAATGACGCAATATCGGCTCACTGCAACCTCTGCCCCCTGGGTTCAAGGGACTATCCAGTCTCAGACTCCTGGATAGCTGGGATTACAGGCGCACACCACTACGCCCGGCTAATTTTTGTATTTTTAGTAGAGATGGGGTTTCGCCATGTTGACCAGGTTGGTCTCGAACTCCTGACCTCAGGTGATCCACCTGCCTCGGCCTCCCAAAGTGCTAGGATTACAGGCGTGAGCCTCCTCGCCTGGTAATACTTTCAATTTTATCTGGCTAACCAAGAAATATATGAAAATAAACAATTCATAAATAGAAAAGCCATGGCTTTTAAAAATGTGATGAGTACTGAATTTGTTATATAGAGAGACAAGACTTTAAAGCTGAGGAAATTATTCTTGTAATATATAAAGTTACAGACTTTGGTAAAATTTTTACAAAGAAATTGAATGAACAAAACTCAAGATGTAGAGGAAACAAAAAACTTTTACAAACAAGTTTTGTAAAAATGCTGGGTTTTCCATCTTGCATAGCAAGGTGTTAATTTCTTTTTGTAACCTTTCTTTTAATCTTAAAGAAATTAATTCTTTTGAAGCAGAGAAAACATTTATTTAAAGTTTAACACCTCATTTACATTTACTTCTGTTTCTCTTCATTTAGTTGGTTCCAAATAAATATGATAAATGTAAATCTCTTTTTCAAAAATATTACACTCTTTTTATATAATTAATCTACCCATCTAGTCTTCTCTGTATCTGGCCATTAAGAGATGGTTATATGATAATATTAAAAATTTTTATCTCTAACATGTGAACTAGTTTTTTCTTTGCTTTCTTCTTTTTATTCTTTCTTACTGCTTGAATGTAAGTATGTATAACTTTTCAAAAAACAATAAAGTCATTGGTTTTGAAAAGTAAACCAAGGATAAAGTCTTAGCAAACTCTAATTATTCAAAGGGAAATGAAAAGATGCTCCACTGAAAGAGACAGGAAGATAACAGCAAGAGTAGGACGTAAAATATGACAATGTGATTCAGAAGTTGATAAAGAGATAAGCTTGAAATATGATGAAAATTAAAGGTGTTAAATGGAGGGGTTCAAATATTGGCCTTAACAAGTTACCAGTAACCTGAGTGTGAGCAATTGGAGCAACAAGAGTAACTGGGACAAAAGCCAAGTGAGGGGTATATGAAAACTAATTATTAAGTATAAATTGTCAAAACCTGCTACATTCTACAGAGGTTAGAATGCAGCAAGTTAAACAACAAAATATCCTGTCATATCAATCTCTAATTTTTCTAATGAGGTACTGAAGATACATACAAAATACAGTTATCTTGACTTTAATAAAGAGATAATCCTTTTGCAATTTGAGCAGTGAGACATTCCCCGTTACTGGCCATATTTAAGCTAGCTGTCAGGGAGGTTGCAGATCTGAAGATCTCCAAGTTTCCTTCTAACTCTAAGATTTTGATTCCAGGAAAACAGATGAGAGTTAAATGATTTCCCAAAAAATGTAATGCCTAACCAAAATGTTAGTGAATTATTGATACTGAGCATAACACTATAGTATCTACAAAACTGTAAACGAACAAAACTAGGAAAACTTTATCAATGAATAATAAAAATGAGTACCATTTATCCTTATAAAATATCTCTAGAATTTTTGTGTGTGGGGACATGGTAGATGTATCTATAGGGTAGATGACATGTGAAACACACAGGCAATGCATAATAATCATATCAGGGTAAATGGGGCATCCATCACCTCAAGCACTTAACTTCTACATTACAGACAATCCAACAATTAACTTATTTTTTAATACAGTCACCCTATCATGCTAGCAAATACCAGGTCTTATTTGTTCTTTCCAGCTATTTTTTTTGTAATCCATTAATTATTCCCACTTCCTCCAGCTACCCTTCCCAGGCTCTGGTGACCATCCTTCTACTCTCTAACTCCATGAGTTCAATTGTTTTAATTTTTAGCTCCCACCAATAAGTGAGAACATGTAAAGTTTGTCTTTCTGTACCTGGCTTATTTCACTTAACACAATGACCTCCAATTTCATTCATGTTGTTGCAAATGACAGGATTTCAATTCTTTTATGGCTGAATAGTACACCATTGTGTGTTTGCACCACATTTGTTTTATCCATTCATCTGTTGATGAACATTTGGGTTGCTTCCAAATTTTGGCTATTATGAATAATGCTAAAATAAACATGGAAATGCAGACATCTCTTCAATATACTGATTTCCTTTCTTTTGGGTACATACCTAGCAGTGTGATAGCTAGATCATATCACAGTTCTATTTCCATTTTTTTTTTTTTCTCCCTGAGACGGAGTCTCACTCTGTCACCCAGGCTGGAGTGCAATGGCACAATCTTGGCTCAGGACAACCTCCGACTCCTGGGTTCAAGTGATTCTCCTGTCTCAGCCTCCAAAGTAACTGGGATTACAGGTGTGTGCGCCACCACACCCCTCTAATTTTGTATTTTTGGGAGAGATGCAGTTTCACCATGTTGGCTAGGCTGGTCTCAAACTCCTGACTTCAAGTGATCCACCCACCTCAGCCTCCCAAAGTGTGGGATTATAGGTGTGAGCCACTGCACCCAGCCTATTTCTAATTGTTTGAGTCACTTCCAAACTGTTCTCCATAGTAGTTGTACTAATTTACATTCCTACCTACAATGTATGAGAGTTCCCTTTTTACCCACATCTTTATCAGCATTTGTTATTGCCTGTCTTGTGGATAAGAGCCATTCAGGCTGGGATGAGATGATATCTCATCTTAGTTTTGATTTTTATTCTCTGATGATCAATAATGTTGAGCATATTTCCATATATCTATTTGCAAATGGTATGTCTTCTTTTGAGAAAAGTCTACTCATAGCTTTGGCCCATTTTTTAATTGGATTATTAACTTTTTTCCTACAGAGTAGTTTTTAGCTGCTTATATATTCTGGTTATTAATCCTTTGTTAGATGGGCAGTTTGCAAATATTGTCTCCTACTCTGTGAGTTTTCTCTTTGATTTGTTGATTGTTCCCTTGCTGTCCAGAAGCTTTTCAGCTTGATGTAATCCCATATGTTCATTTTTGCTTTGGTTGCCTGTGCTTGTAGGATATTACTCAAAAGATCCTTGCTCAGTCCAACATCCTGGAGACTTTCCCCAATGTTTTCTTTTAGTAGTTTCATAGTTTGAAGTCTGAGATTTAAGTGTTTAATCCATTGTGATTTAATTTTTGTATATGGCAAGAGATAGGGGACTAGTTTCATTCTTATGCCCATGGATATCTAGTTTTCCCAGCAGAATTTATTGAAGAGACTGTTCTTTTCCCAATGTATGTTCTTGGCAACTCCATCAACAATTAGTTTATATGGATGTACGAATATATTTCTGGGTTGTCTGTGAGGTTCCATTGGTCTATGTGTCAATTTTCATGCTGTTTTAGTTACTACAGCTTTATAGTACAATTTAATTTAAGAAATGTGATTCCTCTAGTTTTGTTCTTTTTGCTTACAATAGCTTTGGCTATTCTGGGTCTCTTCTATTCTATATAAATTTTAGGATTGTTTTTTCTATTTCTGTGAAGAATGACATTGGTACTTTTACAGGGCTCGCATTGAAGCTGTAGATTGCTTAAGGTAATATGGTCATTTTAACAATATTGATTTTTACAATCCATTAAGAGGGGATGTCTTTCCATTTTTTTGTGTCCTCTTCAATTTCTTTCATCAATGTTCTGTAGCTTTCATTGTAGGAAGATTTTTCACTTCTCTGGTCAAATCCTAAGTACTGAGTTTTATGTGTAGCTACTGCAAACTGAATTAGCTTTCTTGATTTCTTTTTCAGATTATTTGCCATTGGCATATAGAAATGATACTGATTTCTGTAGGTTGATTTTGTATCCTCCAACTTCACTGAATTTGTTCATCCTTTCTAATAGTTTTTTTATGGAATTTTAAGTTTTTCCAAATACAAGATCATATTATTGGCAAATAAAGATAATTTGACTTCTTCCTAATTTGGATGCCCTTTCTTTCTCTTGTGTGACTGCCCTAACTAGGACATCCAGTACTATGTTGAACAATAGTGGTGACAGTAGGCATTGTGGTCACATTCCAAATCTTTAACGAAAAGCTTTCAGTTTTTCCTGATTCAGTATGATACCAGCTATGCCTTTTATTATCCTGATATATGTTTGTTCCAATAAACCAGTTTTTAAAGAGATTATCTCATGAAAAGAATGTTGAATTTTACTGAATGCTTTTTCAGGACTAATTGAAATGATCATATGGTTTTTGTCCTTCATTCTGTTGATAATATGTATCACATTGATTAATGTGCAAATGTTGAACCATCCTGGCAACCCTTGGATAAATCTCACTTGGTTATGATGACTGATTTTCTAATGTGTTGTTGAATTCAGCTTGCTAGTATCTTGCAGAGGTTTTTTGCATCAATGTTCATCAGGGATATTTAACTATAGTTTCCTTTTTTTTTTTTTTTTTTTCATGTGTCTGTGTCTGGTTTTGGTATCAAGGTAATACTGGCCTTGTATAATGAGTTTGAAAGTATTCCCTCCTCTTCTACCTTTTGGAATAGTTTGAGTAGGATTGGAATTAGTTCTTCTTTAAATGTTTGGTAGAATTCAGCATTGAAGTCACCAGGTCCTGGTTGTTTCTTTGCTGGGGGGCTTTGTATTATGGCATCAATCTCATTACTTATTATTGTTCTGTTCAGGTTTTGGATTTCTTCATGGTTCAATAATCTTAGTAGGTTGTATGTGTGTAAGAATTTATCCATTTCTTCTAGATTTTCCAATTTATTGGCATATAGTTGATATGTATTTGGCATATAGTTGGTGATAGTAGCCACTAACAATGCTTTAAATTTCTGCAGTATCTGTTGTAATGTCTACTTTTTCACATCTGATATTTATTTGTGTTCTCTTTTTCTTAGTCTGGTTAAAGGTTTGTAAATTTTGTTTAGCTTTTTGATAAACCAACTTTTTGTTTTAATGATGTTTTCATATTGTTTTATTCATTTTAATTTCATTTATCTCTGCTCTGATCTTTATTATTTCTTCTACTAATTTTGGGTTTGATTTGCTCTAGCTTTTCTAGTTCTTCAAGATGCATTGTTAAGTTATTTGAAATTTTTCTTCTTCTTTGATGTAAGCATTTGTAGCTATAAACTTCCCTCTTAGTACTGCTTTTGCTGTATCCCATAGGTTCCGGTATGTTGTGCTTCCATTATCATTTGTTTCAAGAAATTTTTAAATTTCCTCCTTAATTTCTTCATTGACACACGGGTCATTCAGGAGCACATTGTTTAATCTCCATGTGTCTGCAGAGCTTCCAAAATGTTTCATGTTATTGATTACTAGTGCTATTCCATTGTTGTCAGAGAAGATGCTCAATATTATTTCAATTTTTTTTTAATGTTTTAAGACTTGTTTTGTGGCCTAACACATGGCCTATCCTCAAGAATGATCCAGTGTGTTGGGGAGAAGAATGTGTATTCTGCAGCCATTGGATGAAATGTTCTGTAAATATTAGCTCCATTTGGTCTACAGTACAAATTAATTCCAATGTTTGTTGATTTTCTGTCTGGAAGGTCTGTCCAAAGCTGAAAGTGGGATACTAAAGCCTCCAGCTATTATTGAATTAGGGTCTATAATATTTGCTTTATATATCTGGGTACTACACTGTTGGGTAAATATATATTTACAACTATGATATCCTCTTACTAAATTGACACCTTTATCATTATATAATGACCTTTGTCTCTTACAGTTTTTGCTTGAAATCTATTTGGTCTGATATAAGTATAGCTATTCCTGCTCTTTTTTGGTTTGTACTGGCATGGAGTATCTTTTTCCATTTATTTTCAGTCTATATGTCTCTTTATAGATGAAGCATTTCTTGTATACAACAGAGAGTGGCTCTGATTTTTATATCCTTTCAGCTACTTTATGTATTTTGATTAGAGAGTTTAGTCCATTCACATTCAGTGTTATTACCAATAAGTAAGGACTTACTCCTGCCATTTTGTTATTGGTTCCCTGGTTATTTTGTGGTCTTCTTTTCCTTCCTTCATTCCTTCTTGTTTTCCTTGTAGTGAAGGTGATTTTCTCTTACCTTCTTCTCCTAAAATAAAAGAATATTTTATTTCTTCCTTTTTATTTTTTGTGTAGCCATTGTATAGTTTTCGACTTGAGGTTACAATGAATGTTGCAAATACTATCTTATAACCCATTATTTTAACTGGATTAACTACACGGCTTGCATAAATAAGCAAAAAGAAAACTGATAAAAATTATATAACTTTGTCCAGCCTCTTTTTAACTTTTTATTGTTTATATCTTGTTGTACTATGTCTTGAAAACTTTTTATAGTTATTTTTTGATTGGCTCGTCTTTAAGTCTTTCTACTTAAGAGTAGTTTGTATACTGCTGCTATGGTATTACAATATTGTATGTCATACTGTGTACTTACTATTGCCAATGAGTTTTGTACCTTCAGATGATTTCTTATTACTAATATCCTTTTTCTGATTGAAGTATTCCATTTATGCCTTCTTATAGGATAGGTATGGTGTTGATGAAATCTCTAGCTTTTGTTTGTCTGTCAAAGCATTTCTCCTTATTCCAGGGCAAAAGTTTGTTGTTGTGTTTTCCTTCAGCACTCTAAGTATGTCATGCCACTATCTCCTAGCCTATAAAGTTTCCACTGAAAAGTCTGCTGCCAGCATATTGAAGCTCCATTGTATGTTGTTTGTTTCCTTTCTCTTGCTGCTTTTAGGATCCTTTCTTTATCCTTGACCCTCAGGAGCTTGGTCAGTGCCTTTAGGTTGTCTTTTTTGGGTGAAACCTGCTAGGTGTTCTACAACTTTCTCATAGTTGAATATTGTTATCTTTTGCTAGGTTTGAAAAGTTCTCTGTTATTTTCCCTTTGAACAAACTTTATACTCCTGTCTCTTTCACTAACTCCTCTTTAAGGCCAGTAAGTCCTAGATTTTCCCTTTTGAGGCTATTTTAACAATCTTAGCATGTAGGCATGCTTCATTGTTTTTTATTCTTTTGTCTCCTCTGACTGTTTTTTGGTTTTTTGGGGTTTTTTTTCCAAAATGGATTCTCACTCTGTCACCAGGCTGGAGTGCAGTGGTGCGATCTTGGCTCATAGCAACCTCCGCCTCCCGGGGTCAAGCTATTCCCCTGCCTCAGCCTCCCAAGTAGATGGGATCACAGGCATGTACCACCATGCCTGGCTAATGTTTATATTTTTAGTAGAGAGAGGGTTCCACCATATTGGCCAGACTCATCTCGAATTCCTGACCTTAGGTGATCCTCCCACCTGTCTCCTAAAGTGCTGGGATTACAGGCATGAGCCACCACACCTGCCCTGACTGTGTATTTTCAAATAGCCTGACTTCAAGCTCACTAATACCTTCTTCTGCTTGATCAATTCTGCTATGAGGCGACGCCAATACATTTTTCATTCCATAATTTCTGCTCAATTGTTTTTTATTTTTTCAATCACTTTATTAAATTTCTCTGATAGAATTCTGAAATCCTTCTCCATGTTATCTTGAATTTCTTTGAGTTTCCTCAAAACTAAAAAAAAAAATTTGGAATTCTCTGTCTGAAAGACTACATATCTGTTTCTGCAGTATTGATCCCAGGTGCCTTATTTAGTTTGTTTGATGAAGTCATGTTTTCTTGGTGTATTAGCCTGTTTTCATACTTCTGTAAGGAACTGCTCAAGACTGAGTAACAAAAGAAAGAGATTTAACTGACTCACAGCTCAGCATGGCTGGGGAGGCCTCTGGAAACTAACAATCATGGTGGAAGGTGAAGGGAAAGCAAGGCACCTTCTTCACAAGGCGGCAGGAAGAAGTGCCGAGCGAAGAGGGAAAAAGTGCCTTACAAAACCATCAGATTTCATGAGAACTCACTCACTATCATGAGAACGGCATGGGGGAAACCACCCCCATGATTCAATTACCTCCACCTGGTCTCTCCTTTGACATGTGGAGATTATGGGGATTATAATTCAAGATGAGTTTGGCTTGGGGACACAAAGCGTAACCTATAACTTGGATAGCCTTGATCCTTTGGATGTTTGCTGGTGTCTGGGAATTCAAAAGTTAGATATTTATTTTAGTCTTTGCAGTCTGGGCTTGTTTGTACCCAATCTCCTTGAGAAGATGGGTACAAAGATGCTGGGGCAGTAGGATTGATTCAGCCCAAAACTTCCAGGTATTTGAAAGGACTTGGGTGTTGTGATCTAGTCCATATCTGCATTAGTGGGCACCCCAAGCCCAGTAACACTGGGGTTCTTGAATTCCTGGGCAGTCTTGGATAAGATCCTGAAGAATTCTCTGGATTACCAGGCAGAGACTCTTGTCTTCTTTCCTTTCTTCCAAACAGAGTCTATCTCTCTTTGCTGAGCCTTCTGGAGCTGGGGATAGAGTGACAAATGCACCCCTGTGGCCATGACCACTGGGACTCTGCTGGGTCAGAACTGACACCAGTATATCCCTGAGTCTCACACAAGGCCCACTGTAACCACTATCTGGCTACCACCTATGTTTGCTCAAAGCCCTAGGGCTCTGCAAAGAGCAGATTGTGAAGCCAGTCAGGCTTGTGTCATTCCCTTCAGGGTAGCAGGATTCCTCAGGCCCTGGGTGGGTCCAGAGATGCCATCTAGGAGCCAGGGAGTAGAGTAAAAAACCTTAGAAATCCACCTGGTGTTCTAGTCTACTGCAGCTGAGCTGGCACTCAAACCACCAGACACAGTCCTTCCCACTCTTCCCTTCCCTTTCTACAGGCAAAACAGTCTCTCCCTGTGGTCACCACCACTGTCCTATAGGGAACACTACCAAGCCACTGCCAATGTGCCTTAAGGGCCAAGGGCTCTTCAGTCAGCTTGTCACAAATGCTGCCAGGCCTGAGACTCACTTTTCAGGGCAGTGGGCTTTCCTCTGGCCCAGAGCAGGTCTAGAAATGCCAACTAAGAGCCAAGGCCTGGAATCAATGACCCCACAAGCTGCTTGGTGTTCTATCTCATTGTGGATGAGCTGGTACCTAAGGTGTAAGACAAATTACCCTTTACTTTTCCCTCTGCTTTTCTCATGCAGGTGTTTCACAGCCACCACAGCTGGGGATGCACTGGGTTTCACCTGAATCCAGCACATCTCAGATTCTCCGCCAGAACCCACAGTGTACCATCTGGGTATTGCTGCTGGTTATTTAGGGCCCAAGTGCTCTTCAATCAGTAGGTAATAGATCCTGCCAGGACTGCATCCTTGCCTTTAAGGCACCATGTTCGTTTCTAGCCCAGGATGTGTCCAGAAATGTCATCCAGGAGCTAGAGCCTAGAATAAGGGTCTCATAAATCTAACTAGTGCCCTATACTACTGTGGCTGAGCTGGTGTCCAAGATGCAAGACAAAGACTTCTTTACTCTTTCTTCTCTCCTCCTCAAGCAGATAGAAGGGGTTCGTTTCAGAGTCATGAGCTGTGCTGCCTACGGTTGGGAGAGCAGTGGCACAAATACCCCATGAGCTGCCCTGACTGGTGTCTCAGGAGGTCACATGCCACCCAAGTCCACTGGCTCTGAGCCCAACTCAGCACTAGGGCTCGCCTAGGAGTTGAAGTCATTTTGGCCTAGACTATCTTTTAAGTTTATATAGAGCCCCAGAATCCTGTGGTGACGAGGCTTGCCCAAACTCAGGTTCCAACCACTGAGATGGGTGATTGTCCTCTGGACAGGTCTGGTCTAAATGCTCTTTCTGTGGGCAGGCATCAGATACATTTGGCCCGGTTTTGCTCTCTGCTATGACAGGGCAAGACTGAGTTCAATGCAAAGTCCAACAGTCACTGCATTCTCCCTCCCCCAACTGCACAATTCTCTCTCCATGTCACATGGCCACTGCTAGGAGATCAGGGAAGGGTGGCATTGGTAATTTAAGACTATCTTTCCTACCCTCTTCAGTGCCTCTTTCGGCCATTTGAAGTTAAAACCAGGTACTGTGAGTGCTCACCTGATTTCTGATTCTTATGTATGTGTTTTTTTGTGTGTGTAGATAGTTGTTAAATTTGGAGTTCCCACAGGGTAAAGTCTTCCATTTGGCCATCTTGCTGTGCCTTCTCCCTAGATTTTTAAATAAATTATAAAGCTGACTTTTAGATGTTCTATTTATTTAATTTTCTCATGATGAAAATATTAGCGAGTTATCAATGAATAAAGTGTTGGAAAAAGGAATAAAAAGGGTAACATTCTTAAGAGAAATTGAAACTAAAATATCAAGAATTAGATAATTTTACAATTCCTCTGTTAAGTATTTATTTTCTGAAAATTTACCTTCTCTTCTCTCTGCCACACATCTCTTCAATTCTTGTATCGCTTCCTTATCAATAGATATATGTACTTTAAGTTCATCTAATTCTTCTTCAAGATTCATCCTATGAAAAAGCAATAAACATTTACTTAAAACCATATTGTTTTATTTAAAAAACGATATATCAAACATATATATTTAAATACATTTTAAATAATATATCAAACCAAGTCAGTAAAGATATTTTAAAGTATATAAAATGGAGAATAGTAAAATGAAAGCAAAAATACATCAATAATATTCACAGGCTGGGCACAGTGGCTCATACCTGTAATCCCAGAATTTTAGAGAGCCAAGGCAAGAGGATCACTTGAGACCAGAAGTTCAAGACCAGCCTGGGTAACACAGAGAGACCCTGTCTTTACAATAACAACAACAACAACAACAACTAGCCCATCACGGTTATGCACACCTATAGTCCTAGCTACTTGGGATGCTGAGGCAGTAGGATTGATTCAGCCCAAGACTTCAAGGTTACAGTAAGTTATAATTTCATTGCTATACTACAGCCTGGGCAAAAAATTGAGCCCTTGTCTCCATAAAACAAACAAACAAAAATAATAATATGCACAAATCCTAAAAATTACAATTGAATTTACTGAGGACCTAGAAAATCAAATATTTTAAGTAAGTTATTTCTGTTAACTTTATCTCAATAAACATGCTAAACATTTAAAATACAGACTATATAATTTAAAAAATTATGTATTGAATTGCTCAACCACTTCTTGGTTGTTTTTAGACAAAGTCTCACTCTGTCACCCAGGCTGAAGTGCAGTGGCACAATCATGGCTTACTGCAGCCCCTACCTCCCAGGCTCAGGTGATCCTCCCACCTCAGCCTCCCAAGTAGTTGGTAGTACAGGTGTGTGCCACCATGCCCAGCTAATTTTTTGTACAGTCGGGGTTTTACCAAGTTGCATAGGCTGAACTACTAGACTCAAACAACCTATTCATCTTGGCCTCCCAAAATGTTGGGATCACAGGCATGAGCCACCACACCCGCCCTGCTCAACCACATCCTAACTCACAGATATTCTAGGCAAAATAGTAATGAAAAATGTTAATACATAACACTGAAAACAAGAATGGTAAATTCCTAGATGCCAAATAAAGGCAAAAAGACTTCCCAGTAAAACAGAACTGAGCTACCCTGGTGAGTATTTGACCAGGATCAAATACTGCCCATGGGGACCTCAGAATGTGAGACCTGAGTAGGGATGGTGTATTAGTCTATTTTCACTTTGCTATAAAAAAACCTCCTGAGACTAGGTAATTTATAAAGAAAAGAGGTTCAATTGACCACAGTTCCACAGACTGTACAGGAAGCATGGCTGAGGAGGCCTCATGAAACTTACATTCATGGCAGATGGGAAACGGGAAGCAGGCACGTCTTACGTGGCTAGAGCAGGAGGAAGAGAGCACAGGCGGAAGTGCTACACACTTTTAAACAACCAGATCTTATGAGAACTCATTCATTATCACCGGAACAGCAAGGGGGAAGTCCGCCCACATGATCCAGTCACTTCTCACCAGATCCCTCCTCCACCACTGGGGATTACAATGCGACATGAAATTTGGGCAGGGACACAAATCCAAACCATATCAGATGGACATTTAGACCCATGGCCGTACCTGGCTGACAGATAAAAATGAGCTAACTACAGGAAACTGGGAGATAACAATCTGCTGATTGAAAACCTGAATATCTGAGCTTATCTGGTTAGAGTTTCATTAAAATAGTTCTCCAGCCCTCGTATGGGGACAGGACAGAGTCAACCACATGGTATCAGAATCCCAAGCCAAAATCAATAGGTTCAAAACTGAGCCATATAATTTGCAGAAACATGAACAATCAAAAATAATATAAAAACTGGACATACGGCCAGAGTATACTGGAGGGTTCAGGAAGACACCATCATCCCTAAAGGGAGGCTTCCACAACCTAAGAAAATGTATGGGAGAAAAGACACTACAGAAAATAATTCTCAAGTCGAGCATGAAGACAATAATAAGTATATAAACAAGTTCAAAGCCATGAATGACAATCTAAATATCCTACTGCCCAAAATAGGATAATATACAACAATAAAATGGAGATAACAGAACAATCAAAATTACTTTCACTATTAAAGTGTTTTAAATGTTTTTAAAAAGATAAACAAGTGATAAACATATGTTAAAAAATAACAGGGGTTTATAAAACGGAAAATAGATAAAAAGAATCAAATAATATATCTAAAAATACAAAATAAAGCAATGAAAATTGATAATAATAACATAATACTAGAAATTTAAACTCAATGGATGGGTTCAACAGCAAGTAGAGAAAGCTAATGCAAATTGATAAAATGGAAGACAGCAGAAGGAGGTAAAGGAAGGAAAACAGTAGAGGTATAGAAAATATGTTGGAATAAGAAGTATAGAAAGCATTTAATAGAAATTATTCAAGGAGAGAACTGAAAGACTGGGGGAAGGAGTATAGATGGGAGATGACAGTCAAAATATTAATACCTCAGGATTTGACAACTGATGAAGACATGAATTAACAGATTGAAACAGCATCAAAAAATGGCAAGGAGAGTAAATAAAACTGTTCACACTTAGAAATATCATAGTGAAACTTCAGGACACCAAAGATAGAGACAATCTTTAAATCAACCAGATTGAGAAGAAAACATTTCTAACAACTAAAGGTCTCTACAATAACAGCAGAGTTCTCCTATCAACAAGAAAAGTCAGAAGGAAAATAACTAATATCTTTCACATGCCAAGGTTTACTACTCATAGATCCTAGATGAAAAAATCATTAATATATTTTAAGAAGAAAATAAACACAAAAGCAAGGTATAGAACAAAATAAGCAGTGATGAAGAAAGACACTAACAAATATATACAAGGAATTAAATAAACATTTATTATCTAAAGTGATCATAACAATATCTGAATGAAGACAGAGCTAAAATAAGGTAGAAATAACATTCTCAACAACAAAATGATATTGGATCGTCAAAGAGATCAGAGTTAAACATTTTAAGGTCCTTATATTGTAGGAGGATACAGCTAGTGATAAACTTTAGACTTTGTCAAATGAATGATGTGTTATAATTTCAAGAATAATTATTTAAAGAATGAAAAACAAATATAAAAAAATAAAAATTAGAGGAGGTCAGAAGAGAAATGAAAAAAAAACTGTATCAAATCAAAGGCAAGAAAGTCATTTTTAAAAAGGAGCATAAGTCAAAACCACAATGAGATACCATCTCACGCCAGTTAGAATGGTGATCATTAAAAAGTCGGGAAACAACAGATGCTGGAGAGGATGTGGAGAAATAGGAATGTTCTTATACTGTTGGTGGAAGTATAAATTAGTTCAACCATTGTGGAAGACAGTGTGACCATTCCTCAAGGATCTAGAACCAGAAGTACCAGATAACCCAGCAATCCCATTACTGGGTACACCCAAAGGATTATAAATCATTCTACTATAAAGATACATGCACATGTATGTTTATTGCAGCACTGGTTCACAATGGCAAAGCCTTGGAATCAACTCATATGCCCATCAATGATAGACTGGATAAAGAAAATGTGGCATATATACACCACGGAATACTATGCAGCCATAAAAAATAGGATGAGTTCATGTCCTTTGCAGGGACATGGATGAAGCGGGAAACCATCATTTTCAGCAAACTAACACAAGAACAGAAAACCAAATACCACATTTTCTCCACTCATAAGTGGGAGCTGAACAATGAGAACATATGGACATAGAAAGGGGAACATCACACACTGGGGCCTGTTGGGGGATGGGGAACTAGGGGAGGGATAGCATTAGGAGAAATACTTAACGTAGATGATGGGTTGATGGGTGCAGAAAACCACCATGGCACGTGTATACCTATGTAACAAACTTGCATATTCTGTACATGTATCCCAGAACTTAAAGTATAATTTAAAAAAAACAGGAGCATAAGAAAATAAAATGTACAGGAAAAAATTAAAAATAAAGATAGTCATTACACAATGATCAAAGGAATGATTTACCAGGAAAATAAATCAGTTCTAGACTTTTATGTACTCAACAACTGAGTTGTTGTAATCATTGGTATAATTAATAAAACAATAAAAAGTTATTTAAAGTAAAAATTAGGTGGTCTCTCCTTCCCCTCACTAAGTATGCTTCTTGGAAAAAAAAAATAATGTTTATACTTTGATGTGTATACTTTCATTTTTTGTTCATATATTATAAACATCAATTCACACACATAAGGATTTTAAAAACTGGGATCTTATGATATATATTGGCAGCTTCCCAGGTCCATTACAGATTGATAGGAGGAACACATACACATGCACACACATACACTCAACCACACAATGATTAAGCTTGGATTAGGGTCCTGATTTGTTATTTAAGAACGTGGAACATACTGAAGCAAGATGGCCCCACAAAGAAAAAGCAGGTGTAACTTAACTCAACTTAGTTTTCCTTGGCTCTCAGATCACTAACCCAACAGAAGGTAATGCTACAGTTGTTGGAAAAGTTATTTCTTGCTTCTTAAAAGATACTTTACACTTACAGCTTGTTTCTTTTGGAAAGAACACACACAGTCCCTACTTTTAATAAATATGTATAGACATCAGGGACCACCTTGTTCTTGAGTCAAAATAAGCACCAGCAAACCACATCTTAGTGGGTGCTTGCGGGAGGAACTGACAGAGGCAGAGCCCTGGTACCCCTGACCAGGATGAGCATTGGCTATCTACTGACTCTGATTTACTATTCACTTACATTGGTGTTTCTTATACTGTGGTATAAGGACCACAATTTAAAATCTATTTCTTACTGGACAAATGATAGGAAACAACTCTATGCAGACACTGGACAACAGGCAGCACAGAATTGTAACCCCTGAGAGAAAGTAAATAAACAGAGCCCTTAATGATAGCTCGATTTCTGCCTGGAAGCACCTTCCAGACAGGGAGAGGGGTCCCAAGAAGAACATGACAGCCTCATTGAGTTGAAACAAGAGACTGGAGTTTAGGAAGTCTAAAACAGCCAGAATTTGTGAGGCATACTACCCAGTGAGGAGGAATCTACAGTGGAAAAGAGCTAAAGAAATCTGCATAAGAGGCCGGGCGCGGTGGCTCAAGCCTGTAATCCCAGCACTTTGGGAGGCCGAGACGGACGGATCACGAGGTCGGGAGATCGAGACCATCCTGGCTAACACGGTGAAACCCCGTCTCTACTAAAAAAATACAAAAAACTAGCCGGGCGAGGTGGCGGGCGCCTGTAGTCCCAGCTACTCGGGAGGCTGAGGCAGGAGAATGGCAGGAACCCGGGAGGCGGAGCTTGCAGTGAGCTGAGATCCGGCCACTGCACTCCAGCCTGGGCAGCAGAGCAAGACTCCGTCTCAAAAAAAAAAAAAAGAGAAATCTGCATAAGAATTCCTTTGAGTATGTGGCTAATCTTTTTTTCTTTTTTTTGCATCATAGTATGAAACACAAGGCCAGGCAAAGAACAACAGGAGCTATAAACAGAACATTCCCAGAATATTTCTCACACAGGATTGGGATACATTTGAGTTGTGACCAGTCAGAGAAGAGAGAATCTTAGTTGAACATCAGAGGCATTCAATAGAGAACACAGAAGGGTCATTCTAATGAGTAGAGATAAACAAGCCTCTAGTAAATGATACTCTAAACCTGTGCTAAAAAAGTGTTTTAAAAAACTGAAAATATTTAAACTGAGATTTTAACACACCTCTCTCAGTAATTGATGGAAAAAGTGGATAGACATAAGTAAGGATACAGAACATTTGAAAAACACTATCAAAATGCTTTACCTAACTGAATGTTTATAAAACACTCCATACCCAAGAACAGCAAAACAAACATTCTTTTCAAGTGCCATGGAACATTCACCAAGATAAGACCACATGCTGGGCCATAAAACAATTCTCAATAAAGCTAAAAGCATTTTAAAATTATGCAAAGCATCTTCTATGACCACATTAGAATAATAAAATTAAAAATAAATACGAGGAGGATGTCTGCAAAATCCAAAAATATTTGAAAGTAAAGAACTTATTTCTGACAAAGAGGCTCTGCTTAACCAATCTTTAGTCACACTCCTGAACCCTCTCCTAAGCCCATCTGTGCACTTCCTTGTAAAATCCAGTTTTAGCAAGGAACTCCACTAAGTCAGTTTAGCAAGAATCTCTTCCACCACAATATATAAATCAAGGTTGATATATAATTGGGTTCCTCATCCTCCACCAACCCCTAGGTGGTATCTGATCACCCTGGCCTGTCTTCAGTCAAAATCCTGATAAGGTCAGTTTAGCCAGAATCTCCCTTATCCCCGATGTTTCCTCTTAGTAATTTTCCAATCCAGTGGCCTCCTCTACCTTAGCTATAAATTCCCACTTACCCATGCATATTAGGAGTTGAGTCCAATTTTCTCCTCAACTGCAAAATCCGATTGCAGTGGTCCCTACCTATGATGATGGTCCTGAACAGTCTTCTGTACCAAATTTTAACAAGTTTCACTGAATAACATTTTTCTATAATGCTTCTAAATAATTCTACTTTCAAAGAAGAATCCAAGAGGAATTAGGAAATATTTTGAACTTAGAAAAATTTAAAATACATTTCAAAATGTGTAAGGCACAGCAAAAGCAATCCTCAGATGGATATCTATATTGCAACATACAATACTTAAATTGGAAAAAAAGAAATATCCATAATGATGTAAGCTTCCAATTTAAAACTTAGAAAAAGAAGACACATCAAGACGAACGCTTTTTCGTATGCTTATTGGCCATTTGGATGTCCTCTTTTTTTTTTTTTTTTTGAGACGGATTCTCACTCTGTCACCCAGGCGGGAGTGCAGTGGTGAGATCTCATTTCACTGTAAGCTCCGCCTCCTGGGTTCACGCCATTCTCCTGAGTAGCTGGGACTACAGGCGCCCGCCACCACACCCGACTGATTTTTCTTTTTTTGTATTTTTAGTAGAGATGGGGTTTCACCGTGTTAGCCAGGATGGTCTCAATCTCCTGACCTCGTGATCCACTGGCCTCGGCCTCCTAAAGTGCTGGGATTACAGGCGTGAGCCACTGTGCCCGGCTGGATGTCCTCTTATGTGAAATATCTGTCACAAAGTATGTTGCTCCTATGTTTTCCTCTAAAAGCTTTACTGCTTAACCCTTCACATTTAGACTATAATCAATCTATAACTGACTTTTGGGTTTGGAGTTGGGCAAAATATTATATTAAATGGCTTTTTTTGGATTTTTAGCTATGTAGTTACATCATCTGCTATTTTGGTTGTCTCCAAATTTTCATAATTACAAACAATGCTGTAGTGAGCAGTCTTGTATATGTGCTCTTATACAAGATTCCTTTTAGTGTTTCTAACTAGAAGTAGAATTATTACTTTAGTACATACTTTAAAAAATAGAAAGCATATTTCAAACATTAAAAAAGTATGGAGAATAACATAATCAACATTAATGTAACAACAGCTAGATTTTAAAACACTCACATTATGCCATATTTAATTCGTCACTTTTATTTTTGAGAAAGAATGAATTTGTAAATAGTATTGCCCCATAAAATAATCTACCTTCTTCCTTCCCTGGAAATAATCAGTATCTTAAATTTGGTGTTTATCTTTCCGGTTCATGTTTTAATACTATATATGTATGTAGTATATAAATATATAGTATGTATGTATGTGTATAGTGTCTATGGAGTACATGCACACGTGTATGTCTACATATGTGTGTAGTTATGTGTCACTATATTTTTACGAATGTGTATGTCTACATATACATCTACAAAAATATATAGTGTCATTTTGTGATTTCTAAAAATTATAGTGTCATTTTGTGATTTCTAAGTTTAGATCTAGTTTATACATGTTAAATGCAGTAGAGTATCACATTATATTAATATATCATGATGTATTTGTATCATGATGTATTTGTATCAATCGCTGAGACATTTAGATTGCTTCTAATTGTTCACTATTACCAAGCTGCTGCAGTGAACATCCTTATTCATGTATCCTGTTTCACTACCTTTAAAAACATCATAAGAATCTCTTTAAGAGTAAAATTTTTCTCTCAAGGGTTTTTATATTCCCTAGATAAAATTAAAATATTGGAAAATATATTACCAAATTTAAAACCTTTTTATGCCTGAAGATAACTTCACCTATAACATTCCCACATTTGATTATATATAATATCATTCTTTTCTTCAGAACAGTTTCTTAAGAAGCAACTAATCTACACTGAAAATAAACTATTCTAAAGCCTGAAATACTTCCCAGACTAAGCAAACCCTTTGTATGAGTTTCCTGTCATTCAAAATAAATTTTATTATTTAGTAATTAGCATTCAATTCAGATGTTCAAACCCAACACTGTTAAGGTTATTTACCCTAAAGAAAAAAATACTATAAAATAGAATGAGTTCATGTGACAGAATTGACTTACGGAAGATAACTTCGATATCTTTTCACAAAAAAAATCAAATGATTATAACGCTCAAGATTTTCCTATATAATTCTTTAAGAAAATTTTAAAATGCTATATATATATATATAGTGCCCAAAATATATGGAAACAAATTATAGTAGTAAATAAATTTAGAACAATATATGTATGTCCTTAAAAAATAAATATCATATGTATATGGACTCACGTCTGAAAATAACCTAAGGGATAAACATTGAAAGTTAATCTCAAGAGTTATAAAATAAAATTCCAAAATATACTTGCCATTTATTCAAGTGCCTATGGAGGATGCAAAGAATCCTGTTGACTTTGTAGCAAAATACAAATTATAATACAAATAAAAAATATAAAAACTAGAACATAGAAAAAACCCAAACATCCATCAATGGCTGAATAAACAAAATGTGGTATATACATAAAATGGAGTATTATTCAGCCTTAAAAAGTAAGGAACTTCTGGCACATGGTTCAACAAAGATAAATCTTGAAGAAATAGTAAATGAAATAATTCACATACAAAAAAGACAAATATTATATGATTCCACTTATAAGAAGCACCTAGAATAGGCAAATCCATAGAGACAGAAAGCAAAAATAGACAGGGGCTGTGGGAAGTAGGAAATGAGAAACAAATATATATATACACACACACACACACACACACAATCAAAATACACACTCCCCTACAGTGTAAGCTAATTATACAGCAAACAAATGTGTAAATCATTTCTATATTTTAGATATATGGGGAGGGCAGGAAAGAGGGGAAAAAGTGGAAAGAATAAGGGGAAAACAAAAATGGAAAGGCACAGAAGAGCTTTATCTTCATATTAATCACAATTTTGAAATACGTATCTGTATGCTTATTGATTACTATTTGCATTCTCCAATAAGTTGAAGCTCTATGAGGCCAGGAGCCATGTGTGTTCTGTTAAATACTTTACTTCCAGTGCCCAGCATATTTATTGAAGTAACAAAGGAAAGCAAAAGCAGCACAAAAGGTCACACAGATTCAGTTACATGTAACTAATATTATAAAACTCCATAGTTTAAAAGCATTTTCCACATATATTATTTACTTAGCTATAATGGTTTACCTGGTCCCAAGCCCTAGTACTTTTAGAGCATCAAGAGTCACTGCTCAAAGCCTATCTATAAGTCATGTTGCATTAGACTCTGAAGCATTCAAGACATAGAAAAGAGGAATACAATTGACCATAGGCTTCAGGGCTCTAACTTAGCAAAGAATTAGGTTTTAGGTTAATCTTATTCTGAAACTTTTCACACTCTTACCTACAGATAATTAACAGATGAGTTTACGTCCTCTGAGCTACAATCTTAGTGTATGAGTTTCTTGTGCCTAATTATCAATCACAAAGTAACTAACATTCAAAACCTTTTGCCACATAGCCTTGAAGTTCATTGTATTTCTTTAAAACAGACCCGATAAGAAAACCTTACACAACTTTTGATTAAACTATTGTATCTGACCTTAACATTCTGATTTGCTCTTGACTTATGATACACAATGCTCTTTCCTGTTGGACTGATTTCTTAAGCACAGATACATTCAAGTTCTTATCTTATTAATCAATCTCATTAATTATTGCACATAATCATACAGCCTGTTTTCTAAACCTACAGAAATTATTATTTGGGATAACTGAATATCAACCTGTAAAAAATGAAACTGGACCCCCTACTTCACACCACATATAAAAAATTAACTCAAAGTAGATGAAAGACCTAAGTATAAGAGTTAAAACTATTAAACAACTACAAAAACATGAGGATAAATCTTTGACTATGGGATTTTGTTACGGATTCTGAGATTATGACACCAAAAGCATAAGCTACAACAAGAATAAACAAACTGAACTTCATTAAAATGAAAAAAATTCATGCATCAAAGGATACTATCAAGAAAGTGGAAATACAGCCTACAGAATGGGAGGAAACTCTTGCAAATGTCTAACATCCAGAATATGTAAAGAACTATGGCCGGGCACGGTGGCTCACACCTGTAATCCCAGCAGTTTGGGAGGCCGAGGCAGGTGGATTACTTGAAGTCAGGAGTTCAGGACCAGTCTGTGTTGGCAACATGGTGAAACCCCGTCTCTACTAAAAACACAAAAATTAACCAGGCATGGTGGCACATGCCTGTAATCCCAACTACTCAGGAAGCTGAGGCAAGATAATTGCTTGAAACCAGGAGGCAGAGGTTGCAGTAAGCCAAGATCACACCACTGCACTTCAACCTGGGCAACAGAGCAAGACCCCGTTTCAATTTAAAAAAAAAAAAACTATCACAACTCAATGAAAAAAGATAAACAACACAGTTTTCAAAATAGGTAAAGGACACAAACAGACATTTCTCCAAATATGATAAACAAATGGCCAAAGAAACACATGCAAAGATGGTCAGCATCATTACTCATTAAGAAAATGCAAATCAAAACCCACAATGTTGGCCATAATAATAAAAAAACAAAAACAGACCATAACAAGTGTTGGTGAGGATGTAGGGAAATTAGAACCCTCATAGACTGCAAACAATATAAAACTGTGTAGCCACTGTAAAAAAAAAAAAAAGTTTGGCAGCTCCTTAAAAAATTAAACATAAAGCAGGGCACTGTTGCTCATGCCCATAATCCCAGTACTCTGGGAGGCTGACATGAGAGGATCGCTTGAGGCCAGGAGTTCAAGACTAGCCTAGGCAACAAAGTGAGACCCT
Source organism: Papio anubis (assembly GCF_008728515.1). Classification (NCBI taxonomy): domain Eukaryota; kingdom Metazoa; phylum Chordata; class Mammalia; order Primates; family Cercopithecidae; genus Papio; species Papio anubis. The sequence goes on along the minus strand of NC_044988.1, from coordinate 46,524,213 downwards.
GACTCTACAAAAAATAGAAAAATAAAAAACAAACATAGATTAGCATATGGCCCAGCAATTACACTGATAGGTTTATATCCAAAAGAATTGAAAACAGGTATTCAAACAATCCCTTGTATACGAATGTTCATAGCAGCACTACTCAGAGTAGCCAAATGTGGAAGGAACCCAAATGTCCACCAAGGGATTAATGGAGAAAAAAACTGTGGTATACATATACAAAGGGATATTATTCAGCCATAAAAAAGTAAGAACTTCTGACACAGGCTCCAATGTGGATGAATCTTGAAAACATTATGCTAAGTGAAAGAAGTCAGACACAAAAGTCACAAATTGTATGAGTCTATTCATATGAAATATTCAAAATAGGTAAATCCATAGAAACAGAAAGTAGATTAGCGGTTGCCAGCAATTGGAAGAAGGGACAAATGGGGAGACAGAGACTGACTGGTTAATGGGCATGGGGTCTCCTTCAGTGGTGATGAAAATGCTTTTGAATTAAAGTTCACTGCTAAACAATATTGTGAATGCACTAAATGCCACCAAACTGTATGCTTTAAAATACAACTAATGTGATATTTATATATTGTTAATGGTTACCTGAAAATACATTTGTTTTCAAAATATGTCATCACTGGCAGATATTTTTTGCTAAGCATTTTATTTCCATCTCAGAGAAATGCAGTTCCTAAAATCTTCATTTCTACATACCAAAAAAAAAAAAAAGAAAATTATATTCTAGCTTGAGAAGACTGGGAGCCTTGCTTTGCAGAGGAAAAAAAAATGGCTGAACTTTCCTAGGATAATATTTTGATTTTAGCTACTTAAGCAATTATTATTGATTTTATAGGATATTCTTTAAAACTATGGCCAACACATATTTAATATTTAACCCCAAAGAGAAGTAGTACTCCAATCTGAGTTATGCCACTGATCTGTAGCTAACATTTTATCATTAAGGAAAAATGACCGAAAGATCATTGAAATAAAGAAGATGTATCTACTTATAATATATGGGGGTAAAATTTCCTACTTCTATAAAATAAAATGGAAGTTTTTGGATTATGAATTCAAAACCCCTTTACTACTGACTCCAGCTCAACTGCCTTCATTGACAAACTTACCAGAATTCTCACTATCAACTAGGAAAACATTAGTAATTCTGTGCAAATATTTTGCATTCTCATACTTATTTTTAGATATGAAACAAAAGGGAGCGCAGAAATTTAAAAAAAAAAAAAAAAGGGAGGGGGCTGATATTCAAGTGTGTTATATAATGAACTCAGATTTGTTTAAAGAGCAATGGAAAGATACTAAAAGTTTTTAAACAGATGAGAGACATTCTCAGAATTATAGTTTAAAAGGTCAATCTGCAGCACCGTTGAAAATAGATATGAAGAGATAAGAGTGGATGCAGATGTTTATGAGTTTATTCGAGTTGACTAGGGAAGAAATGGTGGTGGTGTGAATAAGGGCTTAACAGTGAGGATGGAAAGAAATAAGATACATACTAAGGATGTTTGTGATGTGAAATATTAAGGCTTAGTATGGACTTCAGTGAGGGGAGGTCAGAAAAAAAATAATAAATAAACTTATTGCACCCTAGGTTTCTGGTTTGAGGAAACTCATAGATTATAATACCATTTATTAAGATTTAGAATAATGGATGGGAATAAATTTGGAGATCATGAATTTGGTTTCAAACATGTTGAATCTCAGTGAGACATCCAAAAGGAGATGTTGTGTAGACATTTGGACATACTTAGTTGCAGTTCAGAAAGAGGGGTCTATACTAGATGCACAGGTCTGAAAGTCAATCGGCGAGAAATTACTAAAATCACGGGATGATAGATGAGATTGTCATAGGCAAATATGCAAATGAAGTACAGAGAATGCTTATGACAAAGTTTAAAAATACTGCAACAGTAAACAGCTGATTTCAGGGGAAAAGGTAACAATGGAGAATGTGAATAGGTGGCCAGAGGTACAGAGATAAAACCAGAAGAGACAGTGCCAGAGTGTTGAAGAAAAAATTTGTTTTAAAGAGAGTGTGACCAGCTTTTTCATATACTGGCAAGAATTTGAACAAGTATCCTTTAGTTACCTCCTGGTTATTTAACAATTTGCCTAGATTTTTTCTGTCCTTGCTTTAATTATCCTTAAATCATAGTCTAAAATATTGATTGCTATGGACTTAATCAGGTCCCCTCAAAATCCGTATGTGACTCATGTGTTATATATGACATATGTCAGTCAGCTATAACTGTGTTCATACATCAGATTTGAACTCAGTTGAAACTCTAACCCCTAATGTGATGACAGTTGGAGATGGGGACTTTGAGTAGCAATCAGGGATAGAAAGGGTTCCTCATGATGGTTTGAGTGGCTTTTTAAGATGAGAAATCTGAAATGTGATAATACACTGAGAAGGCAGCCATCTACAAGCCAGGAAGAGAGCCCTCATCAGGAACCTAATCCACTGGCACCATGATCTTGAATTTCTCAGCCTCCAAAACTATGAGAAATACACGTCTGTTAAGCCACCCAGTCTACGGCATTTTGTTATATCAGAAAGATATTTGCTTTAGCTCTTTTTCCACTTGCAAGCAGAATACAGCTTTCCCTGCCTTGTGTCCTTAATATTCTATTATGGCTTTTAATCACACTTTTGCTTGTCTTCTCTATTAAGTTATGAGGACCTGATAAAAGGGGTAACATATTATTTCTCTCTGTTTACCTGTGCCTAGAAAAGTACCCAGCTGAAGCATTTTACATAGGCTACAGATTACTATAGAAAAACCTATTACTAAAACTACTGTACATTTCTGATTTATTTAGCCAAGGACACAGAAAACACACAATGAATGTCAGCACACCCAGGATTCCTAGCAAGATTATGCAACTGTGGTTGACAATGTGTAATATATAATTTGCTGGATTAGAAAAGCTTAATTTTCTGCTGTACTTGAGCCCCTTATTACAGTTTTATATCACGATTCTGAAAGAATATACACAAATTTTTTTTTCTAATACTTTCACTTGGGAGAATGGTAGCATATGTTGGACTCTGTTAGCTACTCCATCTGATTTAGCATTGGTAAGGCAACAACTTCAACTGAGTGAGAAAGCTGACTAAGACTGCTGGCATTTCTGAAAGCTTGCCTCTTACTATCTAGCTTCCAAAGAATGGTTTCACCTCACTAGCAAATGGCAGATACCCCTACTTAAATTAAGTCTTCCTAGAGCTTGAAACTATTAATCTTTACTATATGTTCAGCCCCTAGTTAGTGCCTGGCTCTGAATTATATTGTTTAAATACTGAATGAATGAATAAATGAACACATGAATGCTCATTAAATACTGAAGGAACCAGCCAATTTATCAGTTCACAGATTACTAAGTTCTTGGTCTTTTTATTGAAATATAGTTATGATATAATAAATATATCTTATAAATATAAATGAAATATTATAGGAACTATATTCCATGTAAGTTTTTTAAGTTATCAGATTCTCATGTAATAGCAGCAACTAATATTTCTAACCATACTCAATGGTAGAAACTCTATAATCTCAGTCAGTGGTAGCATTATATTTTTAACCGTATTTTGTAAATTGATGTACAGTTGCCATACAATGTTTTATAAAAGTCTTTAAAAGTTAACTTTTAAAATTGGATTTGGAAGTACTATTTAAATTCGGTTTAAAGGTAGTATTAATAGTATATCCTTTTTTTGTAGATTCTAACCTTACATTTAAAAGAAACTTATTACTACAGAAAAAGGGGTAAATCTTATTACTTAAATAGTTAAGACTGAGTATGAAAGTAGATATTAATGAATTACTGAAGTAAGACTCCCTGGCCCATAGAAAAACAAGCTGAAACTTCTGTTTCCCAACAAGGAGTAGATGTATTTATCTCTATTCCTCCTGCTAATTAATTATAAAAACCCAGAAAATAATACAACAAACATGAGACTTTGAAAAGCAGGGAAAAGGATAGAATATGGAACTCAGGAGAAGAGGAACAACATTAGAGAAGTGACTCACAGTGGTGAGTTCCTTGAGTTTTCTTCTTTCCTCCTACATACCCAAACTAGTTCCCAGAGAAACTCACCTCCTAGAAGTGCCAATGAACACAAACAAAAAATGCTTCAAGGAAAGCCTACTCTCTCTAGCCAAAGGACCAGGAAAGGGGAGGACCAGTAAAACAAAAACCCTGCTCATCATGCCCACCCTACCCCAACCATAATCAACTGGGGGGAAAAACAAAACAAAAAGCACTCTGTCAATGAAAGCAGAGTGAGGGCCAGGCATGGTGGCTCACACCTGTAATCCCAGCACTTTGGGAGGCCAAGGCGGGTGGATCACTTGAGGTCAGAGCTCGAGACCAGTCTGGACAACATGGTGAAACCCTGTCTCTATGGAAAATACAAAAATTTGCTGGGCATGGTGGTGCACACCTACAATCCCAGCTATTCGGGAGGCTGAGGCAGGAGATTACTTGAACCCGGGAGGCGGAGGCTGCAGTGAGCCAAAATCACTCCACTGTAATCCAGCCTGGGTGACAGAGCAAGACTCCGTCGCAAAAACAAATAGAAAAAAAGAAAGCAGAGTGAGAAGCCTGTTCTTTCACCAACACTAAGCAGTAACCCCTTCATACTCTCTCAATGCAATATCAGCAGAGGAAAAGCTAAGAGGTAAAAGGGAGGAGTAAGGCTCCCACCTTTTCCTAGTAGTATTGAGGTGACCTTTTCCCTCAGGCATGGTATCATCAGAGGCCTGTTAAAATAAAAGATTTAAATAAGACCCAGAGTCTCAAAATATAACACAGATAATCACTGACTTACAATGCTTCCCCTTACGATTTTTCAACTTTATGATGGTGTAAAGCTTTCGCAATTTTAACGTACTTCAAATTTTGAATTCTGATCTTTCCCCAGGCTGGAGATAAGTGACATATGAGATACTCAGTACAATGGATTTTGGCAAGGCGCAGTGGCTCATGCCTGTAATCCCAGCACTTTGGGAGGTGGAGGCAGGCAGATCACTTGAGGTCAGGAGTTCAATGCTAGACTGGCCAACATGGTGAAACCCCATTTCTACTAAAACTACAAAAAATAGCCAGAAGTGGTGGCTAGCTCCTGTAGCCCCAGCTACTCGGGAGGCTGAGGCAGGAGAATCCCTTGAACCCGGGAGGCAGAGGTTGCAGTGAGCCAAGATGGTACCACTGCACTGCAATCTGAGTGACAGAGCGAGACTCTGTCTCAAAAAATATATATAAATAAAATAAAATAAAATGGGTTTGTGTTAGATAATTTTGCCCAACTGTAAACTAATGTAAGTGTTCTGAGAATTTTAAGGTAGTCTAGGCTAAGCTATGATGTCTGATAGTTTACATGTATTCAATACATTTTCTTTTCTTTTCCTTTTCTTTCTTTCTTTTTTCTTTTTTCTTTTTTTTTTTTTTTTTTCTTCTTTGAGACAGAGTCTTACTCTGTCACCCAGACCCAGGTTGGAGTGCAATGGCATGATCTCGGTTCACTACAACCTCCACCTCCGGGGTTCAAGCGATTCTCCTGCCTCAGCCTCCTGAGTAGCTGAGATTACAGGCATAAGCCACCACGCCTGGCTAATCTTTGTATTTTTAGTACAGATGGGGTTTCACTATGTTGTCCAGGCTGGTCTCGAACCCCTGACCTCAGGTGATCTGCCCGTCTAAGCCTCCCAAAGTACTGGGATTACAGGTGTGAGCCACTGTGCCCAGCAACATTTTTGACCTATGATATTTTCAACTTATGATGGATTTACCTGGACATAACCCAAGGTATGTTGAGAAACATCTGTAGTCCAAATGTCCAGGAGACAATTAAAAAATAATTCATCATACCAAGTACAAGAAAAATCTATAATCAAAGGATGAAATTATACTCAAAGGATGCCACCACCATGGTATAACACATATGTCAGAATTACTTGACAAGAACTTTAAGGCAGCCATAATTAAAATGCTCCAGTGAACCATTAAAGAACACTCTTAAAATAAATTAAATAGAAACTGTAAGCAAATAATGAATTATATACAAAGAAGAACCCAATGGAAATTTTAAAACTAAAAATTACAATAGCCAAAACTAAAAACTTGCTGCATGAGCTCGTGAGAGAAGAGACAATCAGCAAACTTGAAGACACAATAGAAATTACCAAATCTGAATAACTGAGACAAAATTATACTGAAAGGCTGAAAAATAAATTGAAGAGACTCTCTGTGACCTGTAGGACAATAATAAAAGATCTGGCATTCATGTCATTAGAATTGTCAAAGGAAAAGAAATGTAGGGTTTAAAAAGGATTTAAAGAAATAATGACAAAAATTTCCCGAATTTGACAAAAGTCACAAATCTAGGGATTCAGGAAACAGAAACCCAAACAGGATAAATCCAAACAAATCCATGCCAAGACATGTTATGACCAAACTTCTGAAGAGTAAAGAGAAAGGAAAAATGATTGAAAGCAAGTAAACAGAATGATGCATTACCAGTAGTGGAACAAAGACTCAATAGTGCATGCTGCATCAGAAACAACAGAGGCCAAAAGGAAGTAGCAAATTTTTCAAGTGCTGAAGAAAAACAATTGCTAAGTTATAATTCTACATACAGTGAAAATACCATTCAGTAGTGATATGGTTTAGCTGTGTCCCCACCCAAATCTCATCTTGAACCGTAATTCCCATAATCCCCATGTGCTCAGGGAGAGACCTAGTGGGAGGTGATTGGATCACGGGGGCAGTTCTCATGCTGTTCTCATGCTAATGTGTTCTCATGCTAGTGTGTTCTCATGTGTTCCCCATGATTGGATCATGGGGCAGTTCTCATGCTGTTCTCATGCTAGTGAGAGCTCATGCTGGTATGTTCTCATGCTAGTGAGATCTGATGGTTTTATATGGGACTCTTCCCCCTTCACTTCTCACTCTTCTCTCTCCTGCCACCACATGAAGAAGGTCCTTGCTTCCCCTTCACCTTCCACCATGATTGTAAGTTTCCTGAGGCCTCCCCAGCCATGTGAAACTGTGAGTCAATTAGATCTCTTTCCTTTATAAATTATCCAGTCTTATGTATTTCTTTATACCGTGAAAACAGACTAATACAAACAATGAAGGAGAAATCAAGATATTTTAAAAGAAAACAGAGAATTTCCTGTCAGCCAACCTATTTTAATAATTCCAAAGGAAGTTCTTCAAACTGAAAGAAAATTATAAAAGAAGAAACTTGGACGATTAGCAGTGAGGACAGTAGAAAGGATAAATAATACCTCTATTACATTTACCCATACATAAATTATTTATCTCTTATGGGTAAACATAAGAGACTACCCGCGTTTTGTGGTTTAAAATTATGTTTGACAGTTGAAGCAAAACCTATCACGTCATGTGATGAGGTTCTCAATGTAATTAGAGAAAATATTTGAGATAACTATATTATAATGGGGAAGGGTAAAGGTATGTAAATGAAAACAGGGTTTCTAGATTCCACTTAAAGTAATAAAATGTTGACACCAATAGACTGTAATAAGGTATGTATGTATAACATAATATCAAGAGCAAACACTAAAAAAAAAAACTATTCAAAAAGATACAGTCAAAAACTCGATAGAAAAAATAAAATGAAATTCTAAAAAAAAAGCTTAAGTAACCCATATGAAGGAAGTAAATGGGAAACAAAGGAAACAAACAATATAAATAATAACATGGCAGACTTACCTATAACTATCAATAATGCAAGATAAAATGTCAGCGTGCAAAATATCCATACACTAGGAATGTAAAATTTAAAAATGATATGGTTTGAAACTGGATTTCATAAAAATTAAAAACTTTGCCATTCAAAAGACACAGGTAAGAGAATGAAAGGGTAATCTCCAGAATGCAATACAACTCCTGGGCACTTCCCTTAAAAAATAAAAAAGTTATGTTCACACAAAAACCTTTCTATAGCAGCTGTATTCATAATTGCAAAAGACTAGAAAAAACCAAAATGTTCTTCAATAGATGGATAAGGTGGTCCATCCATAAAATGGAATATCATTTAGCAATAAAAAGAAACATATTAGATTAACCAACCTAAATGAATCTCAAACACGTTATGCGGAAAGAAACCAGTTTCAGAAAGTTACAGCCTGTATGATTCTATGCATATGACAGTCTGAAAAAAGCAAAGCTATAGGGAAGGAGAACAAATCAGGTATTAGTGGCCGTGGGAGGATTTGACTACAAAGGGGCAGGATAAGGAAATTTTTTGAGATGATAGAACTATTTGGTATACTGATTGTGGTGGTAGTTACTCAAATTTATATATATGTTATAACTCGTAAAACTGCACATTAAACATTCAACATACTACATACAACGTTAAAAAATTTCTGGCCTCAAAACAAACTTGAATGATTATAGCACTGATATTTAATGCCTGATTGTTTTATCATGACACTTTTTGACATTGGTTTTTAACATTTTTGACTTTTTTTTTTTTTGAGACTCGCTCTGTCGCCCAGGCTGGAGTGCGGTGGCGGAATCTCGGCTCACTGCGAGCTCCGCCTCCTGGGTTCACGCCATTCTCCTGCCTCAGCCTCCCGAGTAGCTGGGACTACAGGCGCCCGCTGCCACGCCCGGCTAATTTTTTGTATTTTTAGTAGAGACGGGGTTTCACCGTGTTAGCCAGGATGGTCTCGATTTCCTGACCTTGTGATCTGCCTGTCTCGGCCTCCCAAAGTGCTGGGATTACAGGCGTGAGCCACCGCGACCGGCCGACATTTATTTTTAACATCACATTTCATTAAGAATGTTTCATACTAAACATGTTTCCATGTAAGTTCCCTGAGAGTAGAAGTCTGTCTGGTGCTCTCATTTCTTTGACCTAGCCGACTGACTACCACACAGCACTCAAACACATTTGTTACCTGAATAAATGTTTCACAAAATAATGCAACCCTCCCCCAAAAAGCTTACATTAAAGTTTATTCAATTCTTTAGCATTCTTTTAAAAATTTTTTCATTACCTGTTACTAAATTAAGACTGATCTAAAAAATAACTATTTCACAAATTGCTATCACATTAGTGAATATCAACATATTTCAGGGAAAAGGTCCACACTTTAATAATGACTTGGCATTTAATTCAAGGAGCTATTTGTAAAGTGCAAATATTGCTGAGCGAACAGATCAGGATTCTGACTTATCTAATTTTAAAACGGCCTCATTACTTTTTCTTTAGTTCTATTTCATTAACGAATAAAATAAACTCCAAATGAATCACTTATAGGTAATCCTTCCTAAATTTTCTTGAATAGTTAGATTAGGTCTCTCAACTAATTCACTTCATTCAAAATTACTTTCTTTTTTAGAGACAGGTCATTAAAGATCATCAGATAAAGCATTGATACATTTACAACATGGATGAACCTTGAAAACGTTATGCTAAGTGAAAGAAGGTAGTCTAGGACCACATATTACATGATACCATTTATAAGAAATGTCTAGAATAGGCAAATCTATAAACGCAGGAAGAAGATTAGTAGTTTCATAGGGCTGGGCAGGATGGATAGGAGGGCTGGGGAGTGACAACAAAGTCATGTGGGCTTTGGTGGGGAGAGTAGGGGGGTGATAAAACTGTTCTAAAATAGACGTGATAATGGATGGTACAGCTCTGAATATACCAGTGAATTGTATACTTTATATAAGTGAATTGTATGACTTGTGAGTTATATTTCAATAAAGCTACTGAAATTATTAGGAAATGCCTCTGGGACAAATCTATGAGTCTATAAAATAGTTTTCAAGATAAGAGACTTCATTATAACATCGAATATTTAGAACTCATATACTACACTTTAAGAGGTAAATGGGAGTATACAACATTTAAATCTCATACGGTCTGGTCATTTCCTCAAAAGTTTATCATTACATAGAAAAGGCTGTAAACAAAAGTTATACATGTTATCATATAGTATACAAAATAAGCTTCTCATTTACACCTAAGAAAATTCAGTGACATTTAATTACATTATGTCATAATGAGGCTAAATTCTAGCAACCTAAAAGACATCTAGGCTTTAAAAAGCTGTACGCCTGATTGTCAGAAATTAACTCTAAATGAAGAAATAGTTAAGTAGCAGAAGAGGTTAATTATATTGGTCTAACTCCTTTTAGTCTTAAAAATAAATAAATAAATGTTCTTTATTTGCCAGGCTGAATATAATAGCCTGTGAATTATAAGATCAAGCAACCAACTGTATGTTTTCTAAAACATGAATATCCTTCATCAAGTTTTATACTTAGGGCAGCTAAAAGACCTATGTGGAAAAATCAGCAGTAAACCCAAAGGACAGGCAGTGCACAGCAAGAAAGAAGGCAATTCCCTCGTGTCTTTTGCAGGTCACTACCAAGGACCATGTTAGCAGATCCACACCAGACCCTTAACAGGCAGTTCTGCTGCTACCAGTAATTAGCTTGGACAGCTCCAGCTCCAAGAGTAGCAGCAAGGCTACACCATAATGAGCTCAGCTGGGATTAGCAGGACAGGGCAGGGAACCAAGAGAGCTCAGGCATTCTGCATTGCGTATGTATCTGGGAGATCAAACAAGGATGGCTGGGTAGGTTATCCCTCTCCACCTCATTCCAAAAATGAAGCATGGCAGTGTCTAAAATACAGGCTAATGAAGAGCGACACCTCCAACAGATGAGAGCCACACTAATTAACACAATCCCTAGATCATATTATACAGTTTCTGTTAGAGCTAGCAACTGTGCAACTTGTTATTGCATAATACATATATATTTTTAAAAGCTAGTCTTTTTTTCTTTACTTTTATTGGCAAAAATCAGATTATTTCAAATTGTATAAAGTGTTTCTTTAATGGCCTTTAAGCCACAAAAAAATTTCTCCCAAATATTTTATCTAAGTCCATATTGTTAAAAATGAAACTCACTTTTGAATCATTAGCTCCTGGTTTTCCCTTTTGAAATATGCCAGTTCATTCCACACAGCATCACAATCTTCTTGTCGAAGTTGTTGGGGATCTGCTCTCCTTATTTTCCCGATTTCAGTCCTATTCTCAAAACAAAGTTGCTTTTTTCATTAACATGTCTGAAGTGCAATAAAAATTATTTTATACATTCCTTAAGATTTAAAAATATCTATTGACCAAATTTCTAACTCGAGTTCACCATTTATTGATTGAATTTCCTAAAACCTAAGCATGTAGAAATCAAAACCCTCTATCATAATTTTTTGAAGCTAAACTGCTAGTATGGAAAGCAAACTTTTAAGCAGACACATGATATTCAAAGGTCTATTGCTCCCATTCAGTCTAGTAGTAATAAAAATAGACACTGTAGAATTTTAATGGTCCCCCCCGCACACAAAAAAATCTACCGGCAACCAACTTATCTGCAATTTGCTGCTAACCAAGATGAATGTGGTATAGTGCCCTTATCTTTTTTTTAAAAAAACCTATTACCAGTGAATACGTCAGAAAGTAGATTTCACTCTTCTAATGATTAGTTAAAAGTCAGGTGAACAGAGGATAAAACTAGGACAAACTGCTTTATCACTGCTTTACTGGCAAGTGATATGAAACACTTCCACTCATCAAAGAAAAAAATTAGATGTGACAATTATCTACAAGTGATGCCAAATGCCTTTTACTTTTCATTTTCTGAACATAAAACAAATTCTTCATTTTTATTTTGTAAAAGTGTTGTACTGGCCAATTTAGAAACACTATTTCTCTACAGAACAGACCAATGTGTATCATCAACATTGCCCTAAAGGATCCATCTCAAAAGATGAGAGGGTAGTAGATTTTCTGTACTCATTCAGTCCTTTGCCCTCTGTTGATACTGTTAACAGGGGAGCCACTTACGACTAACCAAGATCTGAACACCTGTTCAGAGCAACTGAACTGAGACCGCCAATTCATTCAGATAAGCTGGAGAACAAACTGATGGATAGTAAAGATCTTCAAATTGCATACTAGGTTGAAGTAGTTTTAAGATAGTTAACTATATATGTGAATTTCATATTTCTCTAGTCTTTCCATTAAAATTTAAACACTTTTGGAGTTATAAACATTTTAACACCAGTATTTTATTTATTTGAAAGCAATTTTTTCAGTCACATGGATATTAACCATTTTTGCTTTAAATCACATACTTTTAAGTTATTCCACTGATATTAAAAATGTGTACAATAATTCATAATCATTGGCTGCAAATGATATCTGCAAATGTGAGGAAAATTTGTAGTTATTACCAACACATTCCTCTGTTTTAACTTGTTATATTTTCCATTTAAAAATTCACAATAAAGATTTGACTACCAAATAATTTCTTTAAAACCAAACAAAAGCCATTAAGACACCTATATAATGCTACTCCATTCCATTTAATATTTAGGGATATGCCTTTATGAGCTATGTAACTCACATGCCACCGCCTTCTTCCCACTGTTTTAATTGCTCTTTTACTGCTCTGTAGTTGGTCTGTAACATCTGTAGCCTTTCCTTGCGTTTTTCATGGGCATCTCTTAGCTCATCATTTTCTTGGCTCTGTAGAACACAAAAAGAGCAAGTATAATAGGAAGGTTACCCATCTAAATACAAAATGTGAAAGAAAATAGTGTGTAAACATGAATGAATCTGTAATATGTATCTAAGCAGAAAAAAGAATTCTTCTAGTCGCAGAATACATTTGCTTGATAAATTCAACTCAGTCAATGCATTTTTTAAGCTGCTCACATAATTTCAAAATTTTACCATTAAGATAGTTTCACTCCTTTCCCTGTTGTTAACTAACATACATTCATAAGCCTATCTTACATAGTTTTAATTATTTTCTTTTTCAGCATAAGGTTTTATCTATACATAAACCATGATTATTTTGTTAAAGTGCAAATATAATTAGTATAAGGACATTAATCAGAGTAAGAACAATTATTTAGCACATGAATTCATAATTAATATGTACTAAGATACAAGGATTACACATAAGGAAGAAAATGAGACTGGACCTATGTTAGAAGGAGCATAGTTTAACCTTCTGGGGTTGCACCATGAAGAACTGGAAAGGGAAAGTTAGGCTTACAACTCTTAAAGAGGTTGTAAACCAAGACATCCAAACATTACTTTGTTGTGTCAATACCTAGGTTAGACAATTATAGTCAACTACTTTTTTATTTATTTTTATTTTCCTGGAAACAGGGCTTCCCTCTGTGGCCCAGGTTGGATTTCAAAGCTCCCTGCAGTCTCAAACTCCTGGGCTCAGGCAATCTTCCCATGTCAGCCTCCCAAGTAGCTAGGACTACAGGTGTGCAGTACCACGCCCAGCTAATTTTTTATTATATTTTTGCAGAGACAGGGTCTCACTATGTTGCCCAGGCTGGTCTCGAACTCCTGGTATCAAATGATCCTCCTGCCTCAGCCTCCCCAAATGCTGGAATTACAGGCATAAGTCACGGTGTGTGACACAGTCAACTACTTCTAAATGTATATAGCACATGAGCTCAATTTTCATTTTTAGATATACATAAAATGAATTTATAAAAACCAAATTCTTAGTCCTCAGAAGATATATGCACATGACTATAAACTGCGTTTCTCAAAGTGAAATAAGTAACTTCTTCAGTTTCTTCCCTCATGACAATTTCAAATATTTTAATAACTTTTATTCATATTTCTGCATGAATGAACTTGTATACTTATTTGGTGGAAGTAACAGATACTCTCTAATATTATAGTGAGGTGAGATAAGTAGGCATATGGTAATCAGAAAGACCTGAATTCCATTCTTGGAGCTTGCTCCTGTTAGTGGCATTATGTTAAGAACACCACTGAAATTAATTCAAGTTTTTTCCTGAAAAATATGGAAAAGAAACAAGAGGTTTGAATTTTGATGAACTAAGTTAACCTAGTTGGTGGGGCCCCAGCCCTATTAAGGACACAACACAAAAGTTAGCTTCTTTCAGTCTCTTTTCCCCACATGTTAACAGTGATGTCCTTATCTTTTAGAAACCAAGTAACTGTTTTCTTGACCTCTCATCTAAACAGTGAGATAGTACTTTATAGAGTCTGCATTATTTTACTGGAATTCGAGCTGTCTCAGCAGTATGGGTAGTATGTCATTCTACTTTCACTGTTTCTACTAGGATAGTTCTCTTAAGTAGTTATTAAGAAGTATTTGAGTTTTGTTTGTAACAAGAAGTGTTCTACATGCCATACAGAAATGAAAGTGCTTGATGAAAAAGCAGAAGGGATTCCGTTGACAAAGGCATTCAAAATAAATGTTTCTTAAGTAGTTTTAGAAGATATACAAATCACACATAATGCAAATTTGCTAAAGTAGGATAGTTTAATACATGAAGTAAAAGTAAAAAATTCAGGTTATTGAGTTCAATTTTGTTCATTTCAATTTAAGAACCATACATGAAGAGTCCATTATATGTAGGATGTTGTGCTGGTAAGAGTTCAAATCTAGCTGCTCAAAGTTAACTAAATTTTACTTTGATCTAGTTACTTAAATTCAGTTATCTCAGGTTACCCATCTTCAAAATAGAAGCTATTTATATCTCTTCTTCTAAGACACAGAGAATAATCTAGTCTTGAACGTGAAGTTTTCATATTAATTTGGTAAACTATCCAAATACTACTTAATTTCTTTGAACAAAAAGCTTTCTAATGTTAAGTATGTGAAATAATTTAAGTTAGCAAAATAGGAGATTAAAAATTAATAATGTTGATACCTTCTCATATATGAACATGAGTCAATTATGTTTATTGAGATTCCTTAAAAACTAGGAAAAAAATAGTGATTTCAGCAAGATATATTATAAATTTATTAATAAAATGATTTAATTACAAGAAATTAATAGGCTGGGCGCATTGGCTCATGCCTATAATCCCAGCAATTTGGGAGGCCAAGGCAGGCAGATCACTTGAGGTCAGGAGTTTGAGACCAGACTGGCCAATATAGTGAAACCCCATCTCTAAAAAAAAAAAAAAAAAAATTAGCCAGGAGTGATAGCAGATGCCTGTAATCTCAGCTACTCAGGAGGATGAGGCAGGAGAATCACTTGAGCCCCAGGAGGCAGAGGTTGCAGTGAGCAAAGATGGCACCACTGCACTCCAGCTTGGGTGACAGAGAGAGACTCTGTCTCAAAAAAGGAGAAGAGAAAAGAAGAGAAGAGAAGAGAAGAGAAGAGAAGAGAAGAGAAATTAACAGACTATATTGGAAGAGATTCATGTCAAAACATAATTTCAAAACAAACTTAAACTAAAATGTCTATCTTATGTTAAAGACTTCTATGATAGCTTTCTATAATTATTCTTCATTGAATCAAAGTGCTTCCCTTAAACTCTTATTTTACAATGACTTTCTTAAAAATTATTATATATAAACTCAGTATCTGGGGAATAATTAAAGTTCTTTGTTAGAGTCATCAGAAACTGAGTAAATAGAACCTCAAAGATTGACCAAGATGTGAAAATAAATAGAAAGGGACATACAAATTTTCTCAATTACTTTCACAATGATCCTCTGTTAAATTCATAGAACAAATTGAGATTCTTATACGTATTGACACTATTTTAAGGATTTTTCAGTACTGCCTCAACTACCATTAGTCATTGAATTCATGTGTTTTCCCTAATTGTCCATAGAAACTAACTATATTACACCATTAAACCAAAGACTGAGACTCGATAAAAATCTCCTGAGCTCTATATATCATACATGATGTGCCAGACTCTGTACCAGGCACTTCAGTTAATAAAAGCAGTGAATGTTGCCCCTTCTGATTCCCAAAGTTTTAGTGTAAAGTGTTCAAAATTACCAAATAATTTTGATTTTCCTATAGCAATTTCAATAAGTGGCTCTTTCCACTAAGTATTAATTATAGAAAAAATAGTTTTATCCTATGCAATACCATTCAGGACATAGGCATGGGCAAAGACTTCATGACTAAAACACCAAAAGCAATGGCAACAAAAGCTAAAATTGACAAATGGGATCTAATAAAACGACAGAGCTTTTGCACAGTAAAATAAAGTATCATCAGAGTGAACAGGCAACCTACAGAATGGGAAAAGTTTTGCAATCTATCCATCTGACAAAGGGCTAATATCCAGAATCCACAAGTAACTTAAACAAATTTACAATAAAAAAAAAACACAACCCCATCAAAAAATGGGCGAAAGATATGAACAGACACTCTGCAAAAGAAGATGTTTATGTAGCCAACAAACATACGAAAAAAAGCTCATCATCACTGGTCATTATGCAAATCAAAACCACAGTGAGATAGCATCTCACACCAGTTAGAATGGTGATCATTAAAAAACTAGGAAACAACAGATGCTGGAGAGGATGTGGAGAAACAGAAATGCTTTTACACTGTTGGTGGGAGTGTAAATTTGTTCAACCATTGTGGAAGACAGTGTGGAGATTCCTCAAGGATCTAGAACCATAAATACCAGTTGACTCAGCAGTCCCATTACTGGGTATATACCTAAAGGATTATATATCATTCTACTATAAAGACACATGCACACGTATATTTATTGCGGCACTGTTCACAATAGCAAAGGCTTGGAACCTACCCCAATGCCCATCAATGATAGACTGGATAAAGAAAATGTGGTACATATACACCATGGAATACTATGCAGCCATAAATAAGGATGAGTTCATGTCCTTTGCAGGGACATGGATGAAGCTGGACACCATCATTCTCAGCAAACTAACACAGGAACAGAAAACCAAACACCACATGTTCTCACTCATAAGTTGGAGTTGAACAATGAGAACACATGGACACAGGAAGGGGAACATCACACGCTAGACCCTGTTGGGGGTGGGGGGCTAGGGAAGGGATAGCATTTAGAGAAAGACCTAATGTAGGTAACAGGTTGACTGGTGCAGCAAACCACCATGGCACGTGTATACCTATGTAACAAACCTGCACGTTCTGCACGTGTATCCCAGAACTTAAAGTATAATTTTTTTTAAAAAAAAGGTTTTATAGATGAGCCTTCTGCTTTAATTTTACTTGCTTCTTAATTTACTATATCTAACAGTACAGTATTTACATAATTCTTATAAAATTATCAAAATCTAAACTATTAAAAATAAAACTCAACTAGATATTATTTGCAAATCATTTGATAGACATAATTCATAAGAAAAAATCTTTTAAAATGCAGTTTCATCCAAAGATTCATGTTTTGGGGATGCTGCTGTCAAAATGTAAATCAGGCATTAAATTAGTCCTAGAGACTATTGTTCCTTTATCTCACTTCAGCAATAGACAGTAAAATTTTGTAAAAATGTAAATATAAGATATATATAGCTCAAAGAAAACATTTCTTCATTTTAATACTGCCAGAATATATGCCAGCTGAAGTCATCCATCAAAAGCTGGATATCTTAAAATAAATATTTTTCAAAATATCCAAATATTTTCTTTATAACCTTCTAACAAACACAGGTTAACTGTAGTTTGGATTATGATCCAAACTTTGACATATAGTAGGCAAAGGCAAAATAGTAGTACTTTATTTGGGAACTGTTACCACCAAAGATCTTACAAAAAGTCAAGTGTATGGCCTGAAAAATGTATTTTATATCACTAATTAATATATTTTCCTATAGGATACACACAAAAATATTCCACATGCAGGTGCTCAATGAAATTAATTCATTAAATCATTCAATAAAACATTTACTAAGTACTTCCTTTGGATTTTGTAATTAAACTAGCTAAACTAGAGGCTCTAACTTCTTTTTATTTTTTATTTTTTTATTTTTTGAGACAGAGACTTGCTGGAATGTAGTGGCGGGATCGCAGCTTACTACAACCTCTGCCTCCTCGGTTCAAGCGATTCTCAACCCTCAGCCTCTTGACTAGCTGGGATTACAGTTGTGCACCACCACACCCAGCTCATTTTTCTGTGTATTTTTAGTAGCGACAGGGTTTTGCCATGTTGACCAGGCTGGTCTTGAACTCCTAGCCTCAAGTTATGCACCCACCTCGGCCTCCCAAAGTGCTACAATTACAGGACTGAGCCATCGTGCCTGGCAAGGCTTTTTCTGTGTACAAACAAGTATGAATGAATGAAACATAAGGAAATAGAAAACAGGAAAAAATGTATCAACTGACCTTTTCCTAAAAGATAATTGCAATTCTAATTCTGAACTGATAAAAACATAAATAATTTTTGAGATGGAGTCTCACTCTGTCACCAGGCTGGAGTGCAGTGGCACAATCTCGGCTCACTGCTACCTCTACCTTCTAGGTTCAAGCAATTCTCCTGCCTCAGCCCCCTGAGCAGCTAGGATTACAGGCACGTGCCGCCACACCCAGCTAATTTTTATATTTTTAGTAGAGACGGGGTTTCACCATGTTAGCCAGGATAGTCTCGATCTCTTGAACTTGTGATCCACCCGGTTCAGCCTCCCAAAGTGCTGGGATTACAGGCGTGAGCCACTGCACCCGGCCAATAATTTTTTATCTAATCTTCTGGTTTGAAGATTCTTGATGAGAATAAGGCGTGAACACTGTTTTTAAAACAGTGGTTCAATCTTCAGGGAGTAAGAACAAGGTTTGAAAGAAGTTAAAAAAAAAAAAAAAAAAAAAAGCCAAAAACCTTTTATAAAATACCAAGGATTTCATTACAGATGTTTCGTTTCAGCAGAATGTATAAAGTTGATGTGTACCTGACCACTGAAAAATAAAAGACATAGGCTGCATTCAAAAGACATACTAATATTATTAAATGACACTGAAAAGTGCTAATAGAATCAAGTTGCCAAATGCATGAAAATCAATGAAGCAGGAATTCACCACATTAGTCAAGATTATTATGGATTTCATAAAGCTCTGACGCACTGGTTTCCAAATTATACTTTGCAAGTTGATAGATCACTACATTCATCAAGTCAGGAACATGGGTAGGATTTTTATAAACATAGCTTCCATTTCTTCCATTTCTACTGGCCTATTTGTTATCACATTGGTCACGGTACGTGACTACCTTGAAAAT
The DNA here is from genome assembly GCF_008728515.1 of Papio anubis. NCBI lineage: Eukaryota > Metazoa > Chordata > Mammalia > Primates > Cercopithecidae > Papio > Papio anubis. Next base: position 46,505,125 of record NC_044988.1, on the reverse strand, counting down.
ACAAAAAACTAGCCATAAATGTAAGCTGAGCAAGATACTGTGCTAACATTTATACCAAATTCATAACAAGGATAAGAATCACTTAATGTGTGTAACTTACTGTTGATATAAGAGCATCATTTCAATATATCAAAGTGTATATGCATGTGTTCCATGGGTTACTCCTGAAACTTACTTGTCCCTCTCATCCTTCGATCCACCGTGGTAATCATCTTGGGACCTTAAAGCTACTTACTGTGCCATGGAGCATGTCTTTTGTCTTTAGTTCAGCATTTCCCACAATATTTTTCATGGAACAACAGTCTTTTGGTTAATATTAATAGGTATAATACAACCAAGCAAATCAGGGAAAAGATGTGCCTATACTTTTCTGTAGATTCATAACACATATTCATATGTTAAAGGTTCACAAAACTGTTTACAATAATCACTTCAGCATGGAACATTTTAATCTATCATGTTCCCGTTAAATTCTGCCAGAGCAGTGTTCCATATAACACCAAAGGCCATGACAAAAATTCAACATGCATTAGTAATGGTCTACAAAAGGAGCACTGAATCAACAAATGTATCTTAAAAACCATAAGACACATTTTATGGGTTAAATTGTACCCTACCACTCCCATCTAAAAGTATGTTGAAGTCCTAATCCCCAGGACCTCACAATGTGATTTTATTTGGAGATAGGATCTTTGCAGAGGTAATCATGTTAAAATGAGGTCATTAGGATGGGCCCTAATCCAACAGGAATGATATCCTTACAAAAAGCAGAAACACAGACAAGGGAAGACAGATGTGTAGAGTGAAGACAATGTGAAAACACAAGGACAATGCCGTCTATAAACCAAGGAATATGTGAGGCTTCCAGAAACTAAGAGAGGAATGGAACAGATTCTCCTTCACAGCCCTCAGGACCCAACTCTGCTGACAACTTCATTTTGTACTTTTCTAGTCTCCACCACTTTGAGACAATAAATATCTGTTGTTCTAAGCCATCTGGTTTATGGAACTCTGTTACAGCAGCCCTCGGAAACTAATATAGACACATTATTAACTACTACTTTATACTCATATATACTTTAGTAATGCCAATAAGTATAATCATAGCATAAAAAGGGAGAGTATGGAATGAAGTCTTCAGTCTTCATTAAACGGGATATTTAGCTTTACCAGACTAAAGTCAATTACTCCGGGCTCCATTACTCTCTTTGGAATTGCTTTACTCTACAGTTTCTGTTTACCTACATTTTTTGCTAAATGTTCTTGATTATAGCACCTTTTACATTCAACTATCTTGCTCCTTTAAAATAAATAATCCTTTCCTACTAAATGATGTAGAGAAAAATATTTGCTCCCATTTTTTTCCTCATCTTGCAAATCTGTTAAAAGACATACATTTGAAATTCATGATTATCATCAACTGACTTAAAATATGAACATTTAAAAAACTATCAATAAGAAAAGAAATTTTTGGAAAAAAAGAACTTTACTCTGAAAATAAACTTGGGGCAACATCCCAGAAAGCTGTTGTCATGAAAAAGGAATGAGGAAATAAAGTAGTATAATCCTTCTGGGACGTTTGCTGAAACAAGGAATTTAAGAAGTGGAAGGGAAGATAACAGATTTAAAAATATCTTTGAAATGTTCTACTTCCTGGCAAAAATAACGAACCGTCAAAGTCTTACAGATTTCTTGAGGTAAACAGGTAGAGATCTGCTACTACTGAATGGCACATGGGATGGTTAATTTTATGTGTCAACTTCACTGTCCAAATATTTGGTTAGCTATATTTCTAGGTGTGTCCATGAGGACGTTCCTGGATGAGATTAATATTTTAATCAGTAGACTGAATAAAGTAGATTGCCCACCCCAATATGGATGGATGTCATTTAATCTGTTGAAAGTCTGAATAGAATAAAAGCTGAGTAAGAAAGATTCCTTTCTCTCTGCCTGCCTTCGAGCTGGGACATCAGTCTTCTCTTGCCTTCTGACTTGAACGTGAACTTACACCATCAGCCTTCCTGGTTCTACAGTCTTTGGGCTCAAACTGGAACTATACCATCAGCTCTCCTGGCTCTCTAGCTTGCCGACTGAAAATCTCTTTTTTTTTTTTTTTTAAATTTTAGATTCAGGGAGTACATGTGCAGGTTTGCTACAAGGGTATATTGCAGGATGCTGAGGTTTGGGCTTCTGTTGATCCCATCACCCAGATGGTGAACACAGTACCCAATAAGAAGGTTTATAGCCCTTGCTCCCCTCCTTTTTCAGTTCCTTAGTGTCTAGTTTTCCCATCTTTATGTCCATGTGTACTCAGGATTTAGCCTCTACTTATAACTGAGAACATGTGATATTTAGTTTTCTGTTTCTACATTAGTTCACAGAGGACACTGGCCTCCAGCTGCACTCATGTTGCTGCAAAGGACACGATTTCATTCTTTCTTATGGCTGCGTAGCATTCCCTGAGCAACTGCAGATCTTATACTTCTGAGCCTCCATAATCATGTAAGCCAATTCCTTATAGGAAATCTCATATAAATAATTGTTCTGTGTGCGTGTGTGCATGTGTATCCTATTGGTTCTGAAGAACCCACGAAACAAGTTTCAAGAATTATGCAAAAGAGCCAGGAGCAGTAGCTCACATCTGTAATCCCAGCACTTTGGGAGGCTGAAGCAGGAGGTCAGGAGTTTGAGACCAGCCTGGCCAACATGGTGAAACTCCATCTCTGCTAAAAACACAAAAATTAGCCGGGAGTGGTGGCACATGCCTGTAATCCCAGGTACTAGGGGGGCTGAGGCAGAAGAATCGCTTGAACCTGGGAGGCAGAGGCTGCAGTGAGCCGAGATCATGCCACTGCACTCTAGCCTAGGCAACAGAGTAAGACTCTGTTTCAAGTAAAAAGCAGAAAAAAAAATTATGCAAAAGAAGGAAGGTGATAGACTGCCTCCTCAAAAATGCCCATAATATCCTGTGCTTAACCACACATTTACAAGTAACACAAGAGTCTAACTACTTACTTATCTTCTTAACTAGAGAAAGGGTCTTGAAGGATAGTAATTCATCTAACAGTCTCCTGTTAGATAAATGACTAGCATGATGCTTAGCTAATTGCAATGCTCAGTAATTGCTATTGAGGAAACAAATGAATAAGAGAATAACTTATGTGTTTATCTAAGTTCCTTATAAATTTCAAGTAGGTTAAATGCTAGCTGAGGTCATTTGGACATTTTATTTTTGGTAGAAACATTATAATTTTCATATTTTAGAACAGTTTAACTCTCAATGAATAAACATAAATTAAAACTTTAATGGAAAGGCAAACTAAAATTATTATTTATAGCTTATTGTTAAGTATACCCATAAACCCTATTTTGTTTTAGAACACACATAATCTAAACCGAACATTTTTCTCCTTAAGAGTAATCTATATCATATGACAAAGAATCTGAGCTTTACGTGTACTGCATTCTAATCGTGTGTAAACCACTGGATTTACAGAATGTCATGAAACTATTTGAGAATTATATGATTAAACTTCAAATAGGGCACAGCTTCAGGTAATTGTGAGTGAAGAATGAAAGAGAAAAAAAATCCTCAATGTAGTCACACAAAATGGGTTCAGTATGTATGAACAACTTGCATATTGAAAAAGAGATTTCACGAAGTATAAATTAGGAAGTATTAATATAAGCTCTCAAAGACAGGTCGATAACATATATGTTTCTTAAACATAGGTAGAGCACTCATTCAAATGTTATTTGTTCTGAGACAAATTCAGCTGAAATGAAAAAATATATATCTATTTCATGTTGACTAAATGTAATTTTTCTATAAAGGATAATTGTAAGTGATCTGAGCTAGGTTAATATGCTTTTAAACTGACTTGTATTTTCATATATTTATCATATATAACGAATAAGAAATTATCTTTTCGCTTGCTACAATTCTATTTTTTGCCTTTGATAAAGTGTAAGAAATTTATTCCCAATTTTAAGACAAACTATTACCAAATAACTTGAAAGCGGTAAATAAATATTTACTTTTCAAGTAGCAAATATTTTATATTGTTTTATAATTCTCAGAAATCTTCATAACAAGATGAACTGATTATACACTTATATAGGTAATTAAATTCAGGAGAAAGAAAAATGACAACTAGTAATCTGTGAACTGTATGTTTACTTTGGTATATTTTTATCTTTGCAAGGTTACTACTAAAGAAATGATTTAATGTTCACCTTTAGTTGTAGTGCCTTCTCCAAGTTTTCAATCTTTCTTTCAGCTTTTCTTAGCTTCCGTAGCTCTTCTGAGTCTGTGAAAGAGCTCTTTGGGGACAAAGACCTTGAACGTTTCACAGGTGGTTCCTCGAGAATAAAACAAGGACATGGTTGAACTAGTTGGAACACTGGATTATGAAAGACATGCAAAATTAAAGAACAAGTAATTTTGAATACTAATAATGAATTATAAAAAAAAAAAAAAATCCTGCACGGAATACCAGAGAAATAACAAGCGGAATTACCACAGTGCTACCGCTAAAGGTTTCTCTGTGACTCGTTAATGAGAATATTCATTTACATTTACATTGTTTCTTTCAGAATAATGATGTCCCATTAGGGAAGACTAAAGGGTTATAGACTCAGAAATGCAAGAAACCTCATTACAAAGGAGGGGATAGAGGCTGGTCTAATTGCTCTATAAGGGTCCAAGGTTACACTTGATAGGACAACCAGAAACAAGAGGGAAAGGATTTTTTTCCCTTTGAAATAGTTTAACACACTGTGAAGTTGAAGGAACAATATGCTTGAGGAATATAAATACAACAGACAGTAGATTTTATACCATAATGACCATATGGTCATTAACTATAATGTGGCTAACTAGAGACAAGAATATGTTTATATTATGTACAGCTTCATATACCAATCTGGAGAAAGAATATGTGAACGCAACTATTAAGCTGGGCAACACAGTGTTCATCCTTACTGCATGGCCTTACAAAAAGAAAGAAAATTTTGGTCAAAATACCCCTCTCTTTTTCTTGACTTTTATTAAAAGCAGACAAAAGTCAAAGTAGTACATTTTTAAATTTCAGCAGTCGAACAACCAACCAAATTAGGCCCGGTAATGCTGTATTTCAATGTTATGAATGTTTTATTTCATTTAAATAAAGCTCAGTGCTTGTGAAACTACTTCAAAATGGCAAGAAATGTATAATGCAGTTGTTTTAATAAATCTCATTTTCTGAAAATTACTAATAATTTTAGAGAGCATGAATAACAGTACCACAGAAACATGGTTCAAATTTTAAATACTTCCTTTATTAAGATAGTTTGTCCCACTCATAAGAAAAAATGTAAAGAAACAAAAACAATAATATCTTAACAACATGGCTTCCTATCATAAAAAATATTATTCCTCTATTGCTGAAGTAACAAGTGTGTGAAAAATATGCTAAAACTCTTACTTTGAGGAAAATGTTATTTCAATTTATCTAGAAATAACATATATACTACATGATATTTTAGAATTTTTATATTAGTCAACATTCTGTAGAATCTTTTACAGCATAACACAAATATTTAATAAATACTAAAAAAAATTGAGACATTAATAAATGAGAAACATGCTATGTAAAATTTGCTTATTTTTCTCTTACTGCTATCCCTTTAAATCTATAAAAGTATATAACAAGTGCAGAAGTTAGTGTTAAAATTCATTTACTATTTTATTTTCCACACAGACAGTATTTTAAACATCAAATCTGATTGAAAGACATATTAGATATATTTTTATTTTAATTCAAATTAGAAAAGTGAGTAAATACCATTTAAAAATAAATTTTTAATCAGATAGATTAATAGAGAGATGAGGAATACTTACCATAGAGAGACGAGAAATACCAAAGTTTTAATATAAGAATGTTAATTTACTGACAAAATTGATATAGTACTATTAATATGTTTAAGTAACTAATTTGGGAATATAATTCCGTCTTTAAAAAGGGAAAACTCCTTATTCCTAAAAGTTATTTTATCAATAGTTTGGTACATGATATTTTTTAAAAGCTTCCTGAAATATAAGCGAGAACTAAATGCTGCCATTTGTTTTTTAACTTCATCTCCTGCCTTTCCAGCCTCATCCTGGCAAGTTCACAAAATGACAAAACGTCCCTACCTTATGTTTTCCTTCAGCACTTGTCATGATGCTCTTTTCTGAGAAAACCTTGCTGGGAGATATGTTTTCTGACAGTTTTTCATTTGCTATCTTTAGTTTCTCCTGTAAATATTCAATTTCAGACTTCTGTGAAACCATTAATGCTTCTAAGCTTGATAAGGATGGGCGATAAGGTACCTATTTTTAAAAGTATACTTGTAAATATATACATATGTTTGTGTCTTACATTATTTATAAATATAGCAAATAGTTATATGTAACACTATATTATAGAAATTATAAATACTCAGAGAAGGAAATTTCATTTTAATAATAAACTAGCATGAGTTGAACTTTCTCATTCTGTAGAATACAATTTTTCAGTAAAATAACCAAGAGTCTATATACAAGCATTTTCATAAATAATGCTGTCATATAGATTTCAAGAGAAAAAATTTAAAACATGGCTACATGACACACACCACTCATCTATAAATGAGTCATTTCAAATTTCTGATTATACACATATGTATTCCCTCACAAAATATTCAATCCACCATCAGGTCATCAAGAATCATACAATACCACAGAATATAAACCTGGGAAAAGGAAATCAACAGCATTATAAGTACAATTAGCTTTTACTGTCTCCTAATTTAATAACAGCTCCTCAAAAAACCCTGACAGTTTTAAGTCAACATAGTTTACATCATTCTCCTTTGAAATTTACTCATGTTTCAGATAAACTGCTAATGGTAAGCTCCATATTTTAACAACAGACGTCACAGGAAAACTAATCTTGTAGGAAACCTGTTCATAAAAACCAGAATTCTGCAAAATTTGACTACCATCTCCACTGAATGTATTTGAGGCCATTAAAATCCATGCAAATATGCTATTTCAAATTAACGACTACATTTACAAAAACAGAAACACAGAATCACATGAAAACAGTTTTTGTTGACTTACAGGCAAAACAAATGTCAAATCTTATGATTCTAACATTAGTAATAAGGATCTAGTAACCCTGAAAATATTGGAACTTGAACTGATGAAGGGCCCCATCCTTCCTAAATGATATTCCTAAGTACTATGAGAAAAATATATACGGTTAACTGTTTTGAACCAACAATGGAAAACATCATCCTTTTCCAATTGTGCCTGCCTTTTTCTTTTTTGAGAGGATAGGCAAAATTTTCCTAATTCTAACCTGCAATTTTTATGACAGGGGCCATATTTGATTTATACTATTACACTTTTCTCATATTTAAATCACCTCATTTGTTTCCAACCTTTATTCTACCATATGACTCTCTTCCTCAAAGTATTATTTACATTGTACTGTTACCATATTTACAATATATTACTTACTTCGTTATCTTGCTTTGAACATCAAATTAAACTACTTTAAGCATTTCTCCTCCAGTAAGTCTAAATGATTTTGCCTTATTCTTTTATCCCCATTTTAATCACTGTACAACTTTTATTTTTTATTTTTTCTCCTGTTTTACAATCAAACTTCTGATGTTTAGAAATATTTTGATTGGGCTGCCAAGCTAAACACTTTCAAAGACTACCTGCTCTTGTCTAGGTTTCCTTTAATAAAATTATAAATGATATATTAACACCCTATCATATACAAAATAAATTTTAATAATTTGTTTAAGGTCAAACAAAACCTTAGAATAAAACAAGAAAAACATAATTTGAGTTTATTGGTATATCCAATAAACAAACCTGTGTTCTTCAATAAATGAACTTCCTAAGTCATCAGTGGATTATAATGCTATAGCTAGGAATATTAAAATATTAATATTCAGTCAAGAAGCTACGATGAATAACTCAAATATTCAAGAAGACATTAACAATGTTCCAACAGTGGATACTGTCACTATAATAATAATGGATTCATTTCTAATAATATTTCTACTGATATTATAGTAATGATATTAATATTTTTGATAACAAAGGATATTTAGGCAGCATTCCTTCAAAATTCCTCAATAAACAATCAGAGAACTTCAAAATTAAAATACTATTAAAGTAGTGAATAGAAGCCAGGAAGATAATGCAGATAAATAAATATGTGTCTGGTGTGTTTTAAAATAAAAGCTTTAACATTTATGCAACAGAGGCATTTTGCATACATATTAACCATGTAAATATGTCCTTTCCCTCCACAAAGTAACTTATTCATGTTCCCGTTTTCTTTAAGTGTGGTTTTCTCTCTCTTGCCTTTTATCACTTTTGTTAGAGACATGTTTACAAGAAGTGTTTTACATTTCTCCTAATAAAACAATTTTTTTTTAAGTATTAAATATGAGCAAAATGAAGTGTCAACACTCAGCCTCACTGCTGAGTAGTAAGGAGGGAATTTAGGGCAGTTGCTGCTCAACTCCAGCTAATTGTTTTCAGGGAAGAATGTGCCCCACTGTTGCTAGATATACTGATTTTTCAAGAAAAGCAAAGAATTAGGATTTCTAAGGAGATTGTGCATATTTTCAAATGCTGGTTGGACCCAGTTTATGGGTTACTTTGAGAACGTGGTAGTGGAAGTATAATCTGCTGTCAATTTTCCAGAGAAATTTTGAAAGACGTATCAAAGCCCATAAAAATGTACCAAACCTTTAATTTACTTCTAATTATGCTGAAAGCTAATATGGAAAGATATCTATGATAAATTGAGAAAAGTAAGGTACAAAAGGGTATATTATACTATATAGAGATAGATTTCACCAAACACGCATAAGGTGAAAAAACAACCCTGAAATGTTACAGTGTGATTTCTAAGTAGAGGGACTGTAACGTGAATTATTTTCTTTGTACTTACCTGAATTTCCTTAAAGATTTTACAATGGACATGTAACTAAATGCTTTTTTTTTTTTTTTTTTTTTTTTTTGTGAGATGGAGTTTCACTCATGTTGCCCAGGCTGGAGTGCAATGGTGCAATCTTGGCTCACTGCAACCTCTGCCTCCTGAATTCAAGCAATTCTCCTGCCTCAGCCTCCTGAGTAGCTGGGATTACAGGCATCTGCCACCATGCAGAGAAGGGGTTTCACCATGTTGGTCAGGCTGGTCTCGAACTCCTGACCTCAGGTGATCCGCCCGCCTTGGCCTCCCAAAGTGCTGGGATTACAGGCATGAGCCACTGCACCCGGCCTAAATGCTTTTCAAAATAGAAATATTTATTTTTTTGCAAATAAAATGACTGAAAGTTCAATGCAAAAATTTCAGTATAGGTAGGGGAAATATAAATAAAAGTCTCTTCACAATCTCATCCCTCAAAGTTCCTACTAGTAAGTTTGTAATATATCTCCCAGACTTTAAAAAAAAAAAAAAAGGAAACAGCTGGGCACGGTGGCTCACGCCTGTAATCCCAACACTCTGGGAGGCTGAGACGAGCGGATCACGAGGTCAGGAGATCGAGACCATCCTGGCTAACACGGTGAAAACCCGTCTCACTGTGGTGGGCGCCTGTAGTCCCAGTTACTAGGGAGGCTGAGGCAGGAGAATGGTGTGAACCCGGGAGGCGGAGCTTGCAGTGAGCCGAGATCACGCCACTGCACTCCAGCCTGGGTAACAGAGTGAGACTCCATCTCAAAAAAAAAAAAAAAAAAAAGTTAACTACTATATTTTTGTCATTTAACATACTTTTTAAAAATTAATAGACTTTATTTTTTACAACAGTTTTTTTATGTACAGAAAAACTGAGCAGATATTTTGCAGAGTTCTCCCTGACCTCCTACCCCCACCCACACAGTTTCCCCTATTATTAACATATTAAATTAGTATGGTGTATTTGTTACAATTACTGAACAAATATTCATACATTATTAGTAACTGAAGGACATAGTCTATTCACATTTCCTTGGTTTTTTCCTAATGTCCTTTTTCTGTTTCAGGATCCCATCTAGGACACATTACATTTAGTTGCTATATCTCCTAGAGCTCCTTTTGGCTGCTTTCTCAGACTTTTCTTGTCTTTCATGACCTTGACAGTTTTCTGTAGGATGCCCCTTCCTTTGGGATTTGTCTGATGTTTTTCTCATGATTAGACTGGGGTTATGAGTTTTGAGAAGGAAGATCATAGAGGTAAAGTGCCATTTTCATCACATCATATCAAGGGTATATGCTATCAACATGATTTATGACTGTTGATATTCAGTTTGATCACCTGGCTGAAGTAGAGTTTTGTCAGATTACTCCACTTGTAAAGCTACTCTTTTGTCCCTAGCCATACTGTACTTTTTAACTTGCGTTTTAAAAACTTAATAATCTCAAACATATACATATATAACTATTATATGTATTATAATAAAATATATGAGTATACATGTATATCCTCACAGATTTCCATATGTCCTTACATATCTTTAACCTTTTTAAGAGCTGCTTTACATGCATAGCAAAATCAAGTTACTCAATCCCCTCTCTGTGGAAGTTCATTCTACTACCCTTAAAATCCCAGAATCTTTGAAAAGTTAACTTTCCTTCCTAACAATTATTCACATTTTATAAATAAATTTTTTCTCTAATATTGAAAATATTTTGCTCCCTTTTAGTTTACGGTCTTGGAATACAATGGTATAGTGCTATACCATGATTAATCTGCTGAAAAATGATTAGTGGACTGACTACATGGCTAAAGGCTCCCAGGTGGAAATAATCTTTTTAAATTGCCATTGTTAGTACATAACTTTATTTTTCACAACGATTCACAGAGCTAATTTTAACTGAAAAGTTCTGTAGAAGATATATATTAAATAGAAGAGAAGGCATGGGGGAAGGGCCTTTAGGTGTTATACAAATTACTATTTTTTAAATTATACAACTTAAATATATAGTCATGTTGCATACAATCCAAGAAATATTGTAAAGCATTATTATTACAATGGGGGTTGACTGAATATTGGCTAATACATAGAAAATTGTTTCACAGCTATAATAATTAGAAAAATTATAAGGTAAATTTTTTGGCAAATTATAATTAAATATATTTTTTCCTACTACACTGCAATGGTGATAATAACTAGCATTTAGCAAAAAAGTATTTAGTTCCTACCTCTGGCTAAGCATTTTACGTACATCATCTCGCTTGTTTTAAGAAATTTATGAATTCCAAACCTGTCAACACGTAACAAAGCCTATAGCAAAACAAAAACATTTTAAAAAGCACACGATACCTCAGCAAAAGAAATATTTTTTCTTAAAACAATATCTCACTGAAAATCAAGTGTAGGTCAAGTGTGTGTGTGTCTGTAATAAAATCTGTTACGTGTGTATATAAAATATCTAACATATACGTATATATCAGAAAAACTGACTACTTGAATGACTGTTCTCTGAAAACTAATTCAAATCCTCCTGGAATACAACAGAGTATATAAGTGTCTGTGTATACATACACACATGCACACACACACACACATACATATGCACACACACTTTTCTTCTCATGAAATGCCTGAATCTCTGTATTCAGAGATTAACTTTATTTTTAAAATTGATTTCAGAAATGCAGAAATATGTCTGCATTTCTATTAATTTATTACCAATTAATAAAGTAAACATTGTTAGCTGAATCATCTATATCCTGAAAATAAATGACTTTAATAATAGTCATATTTTCTTGTAAAAAAAGAAAAAGAATATCAATTTAGCATAATTGTAAATCAAAATAGTGTTGTAATAAAAATTCACAAATAAAACTAAGTGTACTACTTTAAACTTACACTTCATTTTTAGAAAGACCACTATATTGAGTAATAAAATGTCTAATATCAACAAATTCATCTAGCACTCTTTTTAAAAATATAAATATTTGCATTTCTTCCATCTACTCACTTTTAACCCAAGTATCATCAGATAGCATTTGTAATTCACAAAATAAAATTAAATTATTGACTACATTTGAGTAAAAAATAAACTATCACCATCTCCGCTTATAACACTATCACATTATAGCAAAATTCAGTAATAAACAATAGTCAGTCAAATTTAGCTTTCCTTTAGTATCTAAATACTTATATGATACAGTTTGACTGTATCATATAAGTTTATTTGTCGAGGAGCAAAATTAAATGGAAAAAAATGAATTCCAAAACTTTAACTTCTTCCACATACTACATAAAACTTAACACTGAGTGGGTTACAAATCAAGTATACTTATATCCAGTAGATGACAATTATTGGTTTATACATACATCCAGTAAATGACAGTAGCATCTTTGGTACAAAATTGAGCAACCACAAGCTAAGTATGTATTCTATGACATGTAAATATCATTGTACTGACAAAAATTAGTAATATTTACATGTCACAGGAGAGTGTTTAGAATGTTAACTCCACAATATACAAATTACCTGTAGATTTCAATCCTAAGAGTAAACTAATCCTGGCTATACCTAAAAGCTAGAATAAAAAGACTGATTTTCCTATAGATTTCTTTTTATCTTAAATAGCAAAATAAAACACATTTAGATTTTTCCAAAATATGTTATAAGCCTCACATTCTGCCAGAATTTGCAAATCTGGATATTTAAAATGTTTCTGTTAGTGGTATCCTAAAATGAATTTCTAAAATTCATGGAATTAAATTTTTTTATTGTGTATCTCTAAATATGTGACTTTGGGGTATAATCCATTACTTATTATAATACATACTCTAAGTTTTATAAACACTTAACACTTATGTCACCAGTAAAACAACCAAAATTTGTGCATTAATGGTATAAGCAAGGGACTATGCTTGTTATACATTATCATCTCTATACATTAAAACCTCAATCATACTCAAACAAATTCACTAAAGTGTGGTTTTCAATCTGCTAACTATGCATTCCATAATAGCCTGTAATTATTAAAAACTGACAAGAAAGCTACGCCACCTGTGTTTATGTGAAGCCAGGTAATGAAAAAAACAACAACGCTGTCATCACCTCTCAATTCCTGATTGCATTATCAAAACTGTAGCCGAGTTTGGCATCTGGGTGTGACCTTGTTAACTGCTAGGGTAATTAAATTTATTCTACTGGGAAAAAGGATGATAAATTATTAGCAAGAAGATTTTGTTCACATTTTATTAAATTGGCCTGTCAAAGGGTTGGCCAAATTATCAAGGGCCTCATTTATTGGAGGCCAGCCATATTGCCACATCTGTTACAATTATTTATAATTTCAGCAGTTGAAAACCAACTGAGTTAGGCATCCACCATGTAAAGTAATTTACAAATTATCTGATGAGGGAGTGTTTTAGCTTCTCCCTCATTTCTAGCCAGCAGAAAGACGCACTGTAATTACAGAACACGATTAGGTTCTTTAGGGAACTTATCTTGCACTCATAGCCATAGTAAGATGCAGCAAGAACATATGGAGGAGCTTGTGCTTCTACTCCCTGAAGCTCGTGACCCGCCTGCCGCTGAGCCCTTGAGTTGAATTTGAATGAGAGTGCCATGGCTAATGTTCTACACATGCACCATTTATGCCACAAAACAAATCGGATCACTGTTAATTATGAAGCAGCTATAATCAGGCCTTCACATCTGTGTAATGTGAAGCGCAGTAGGCTGTATTCCAATAATGTATGACTACCTTTGGGTTGCAAATTGCGAGCCATATTGCCTCAGTAGTAGTTACTGAATTCAAAGTAACTCCTTTGACAAAAGCCCATCACATGGATATTTTTATCCAGCTGTATATGAAAAAAAAAAGCAAATCCACAAGCCTTTCTTTATCAGCTATTGACCAGAACAGTTAAAGCATATGGCACAAGTTCATTAATGAACAACACAGAGCACTCTAATTTAATGAAACCACTTGAGCCATAAAAATCAGATTTAGTTAATTCCCTCTTACCCATTTTTTCATATTTAGCCTAAACCTAGGATTCTATTTAATATTACAAGTTATCAAGACATAAAATATATTTTTTACAAATTCATAAAGAATATAAAAAAGCTTGTGTAGTATTATTTTAAAAGGCAATCATAGGTTTTATATTTTACAAATTAATTTTCATCACAAATCGCATGTATGAAAGCATAAACTATTTGTTTTTTTAGAAAGTAAAGCCTAGCAGCTGTATTCTAACAAAAAATACTCTTTACTCCATGAGAAATTTTTCTGTGGAAAGGCAGCTAAACAAGCTGCACCCAGATGGCAAACCAGCTACAGTTTAATTAATCCACTAAAAGCCATTCAGATTTCAGTAAGGGTAATGTAATTTTGAATAATAGTACGAAAAAAAATCACTAAACATTCTTAAGTTTTATTATAGCGGCAAGAGAAGTGCCACTATAGAGTAGTTAAAGTTGAGTTGCGGTTTCCATTAGATATGCTAAATTTCTAGATTTTAATATCTTGGGCTGTTTCATTCTGCTTGGAACTTAAAGTAAGCTTGAAATATCAGAATATCTATTGGCAGCCTTTTTTCATAGCAGAAATGGTTTATTTTTCATGCAGGATAGTGGAGTTGAATGATAAGTTCAAATTTTGTGAATATAATACACAAAGGCCTTTAGAAAAAAAGTTTATAGTTAAGACTTACAAAAGATAAAGACTTCAAATTTTTCTTTTAAATAAAAATGTCTTTCACTTATTAAGGCTAAAAATCATATCATAACATTATACTATACTGTTGTTGTTCTCTCCTGAAAATTGATTAAACATTAAACTATTCAAAAATCATTTCCCATATATTTGTGTGGCCATATCTACACATACAACTCAATTAAAAATATAAATTACTGAACATAATTAAATCAAGCAACAAATTACAAGGCAGTTTTCATTTAAAATAATGCTGTAGAATAAATCAAGTCAACTTTTCAAATTAAGTTTACACATATAAACTTGAAACTAGTTAAGTATGAAAATAAGATGATAAGCATAATATAAAAGTACTCTCTTTGTGGCACCTTGACCTAATATATTGAAACTTATTTTGATCCTGTACAGTAAGATACCTAGCGAAAGTATAAGATTGATATTCTTCCATGCTGAAAATGAGAAAAAAATGTAATAGAAACAATAATAAAGTAAAAATCATAAAAACCACACAAAAGCAAACCAATTATTAACTCTGGCATAATATTTTCCAACTAAAGTATGGCAAAGGTTAACAGCATTCTGAGCCCAAGTAAAGGTACTACAATCTGATCTTCTCCCTACCACCTGAAAAACCAAAATACTATACTTTTGTTAGTGCCAAATAGTCACTATCAATATCAGATGCTCTGGCAAGAAAACAAAGCTAACTACTACTGACATTTTTTATCCACATCACAATTAGATATCCCCTTCCAAATGTTAATTCTTTACTGTTCTTACTTCCTACTTCCTACAATTGTTATATCAAAGAATTTTCACGTGTTCATTCAAAAAGCATTTATTGAACTTAAGACTGTCAATCACAGGAGAAGGCAGTGAGGAGAAAAGGGTAACACATCAAGTCTCCTTGCCCTCAAGGAGCTCAGAGTCCAGAGATGGAGATACACAATGAAAACAATTAAGTTTAATATCTGCTAATGCAGAAAGAGGTACATGGAGCTCAAATTTAAGAAAAAGTCTTCAAAAACGGTCTCAATTATTTTGGAACTGAACCTATAATGTTTAGAAAGTATTAACAAGGTGAGCAAATAATACACTCTGATGAACATTATATAGCACTCATTCCCTAACATATATTTAAAGGGTCACGTGTATCTGTAAGCAAACAAGATAAAAAGACAAGCTGACAGAACATTTACAAAAGAAAACTGCATGAAAAGTGAAAGTGTAAAACCTCACTAGTTTCCAAAGAGATAAGAAATAAAGGAATATATTTGCTTTGAAAACCAAAAGGCTGTTTTTAAATTATAATAAATACTTGCAAGAATATAAAATGTGGGCAATCTCATACACTGTGAGAAGATAACTTGGTATAATCTTGCTGGAATGCAGTTTGGCAGGGAATATATATTCAAAAGTCTTAGGTTCATAATCTTTGACAAAGTAATTCTACTTTTAATAATTTATCCTGAGGAAACCATTAGGGATGAGAATAAATATATATAAATGAGGCCAGATGCGGTGGCTTGCACCTGTAATCCCAGCACTTTGGGAGGCTGAGGCGAGTGGATCACCTGAGATTAGGAGTTTGAGACCAGCCTGGCCAACGTGGTGAAACCCCGTGTCTACTAAAAGTACAAAAACTAGCCAGCCATGGAGGCACGTGCCTGTAATCCCAGCTACTTGGGAGGCTGAGGCAGGAGAATTGCTTGAACACAGGAGGCAGAGGTTGCAATGCATCAAGATCATGTCATTGCACTGCAGCCTGGGCTACAAGAGTGAAACTCCATCTCAAAAAAACAAACAAAAAGAGGCATTGGAATAAAATAAATAGGAAAAAAAAATTGAAATATGTAAAATGTCTGAGAGTAGGGAAATGTTTTGGTAAAAAAAATGGTACATTCCTATGTTAGAATATGAGGCAGTCAAAAAAATGTTTCAAATGTTAACTTATATTGCAATGAAATGGTAATTGCACAAGCAGGATACAAATTTATAAACCGTATGATTCCAATTATATAGAATTTATATTCTCCATTTACTTCGTATACCCTTTTCACACACACACAAAGCCACATGCAGGGTTTAAGAGTGAAAGCACACTCTGGGTCTAAGATGTTGCCTCTTCTTAGATTACCCAGCATCATATGGGGCTGAAGGAGAGGCACTGAGGCTAAGACCTACTTTCCCTAGATGTCTTCACTTCAATCTAGAGACATCAAGAAGTAACCCTATGTATAGCACTCTTTATTTCCAAATACCCTGGCATGACTATCTGCCTTGAATTCACTGGAACTAGGCCCATTTTTTCTTTTCTCCCTATTTATGTGAGATACCAAAAGATCCCTGATTTCCAGGTTAATTCTTATAAAATTATCATACTCTCATGCTAGTTATGAGTGATATTAAAAAAGAAAAGAAAGTCAAGAAATAAACAAGAAGCTTGTAGACTTAAAGTCAAACTGAACAAAATAGATTTGGAAAAAAAAAACAAAAACAAATATACAGTACAATGTCTACTGCCACTCCTCTACTCTCTATTTTACCTTTTACAATTAGATATGGTTTGAACTTTTCATTCTCTCCTCCATGGCTACTTACTTCTTTCATAGTTTCCATCATGCTGTGTCTCTGCACTACATTCTAAGGAATTTTATCAGCTTTATAGTCCAATTTTCTAATTTTTTCTTTGGCTCAATAACTCATTGTGTAAGGCTATTTTTATTACCCAAACTAGATAAACACAGTACAAGAAAGCCAAACAAAAGACCAATCTTATTGCTTAATGGAGACAGAGATTAAAAACAAGCAAACAAAATAACAGTGAAATGAATTAAATGGAATTGTAAAAGGATGGAAAAGCCCAGGTATGAAAAGATAAAACATTTTTAAAAATGTATGACCCATTCACGATATTAGTCTATTGAGCTCATTAACGTGATAAAAAGGTATCTATGAGAAACTATGGTTAACTTAATTCCCAATGATGAAATATTAGAATTCTCTTTAAAATTAGGAACAAGACAAGGACACTCACTCTAACCACTTCTCCTTAACTTTCGTCCGGTAAAATGTAAAATGCTTGGTAGAATATACTAGAATTTTTAAGGAAGAAACAAAACTGCCAATGTTTATAGATGATATGACTGTCTACCCAAAAACACCCAGATGAATCCAAAAATACAGAATTAATAGAAGATTAACAGAGTGGCTAGATATAAGATAAATATTTAAAAATCAATTGCATTTCCACACATAAAAAACAGAAAATGTAAAAACATGCAGGTAGCTAAAATACCAACAAAACACAAGTTGCTCAGAAATAAATCTAATTAAAAATATGGAAGACCCTATGGATAAAACTGCAAAGGTTTATTTAAATACATTAAAGAAGACATAAATTAATGGAGACAGATTATTTTCACCTATAGAAACATTTAAAATGGTAATGATGTCAGTTCTGTTTAAATTAATCCGCAAAGGGTTTTTGAAGAAAGTTTATATCTGGTTACAACATTATATTGAAATAATCAACAATGTCCAAAATACTGGAAAAAGAATAAGGTGATAAGATTTATCCTATCAGTTATCAGGACTCATTATGAAGCTATAATAATAAACACAGTGTTTCTGTTTCAAAGATTTAAAAATTACCCAGTGCAAATAAAACAGTGAGCCCAGAAATTAACCCATATAAATATGGACCCATATATACATACCATAATAAATTTCACAGGTGGCACTGTACATCAGTGAAAAAAGTGATTATTAACACAACAGATATGCTGAGAAAAACAGATATCCAGATTTTTAAAAAATTAAATTGATTCCCTTCTTTATAGCAAACACATAAATAAATCCCACATAGATTAAGGACTTACATGTGGAAGTCAAAACTATAACACTTTGGATGAAAATACAGAAAAATATCTTTATGATGTTAGAATGAGGTGGGACTTCTTAAATAAGATACAACACACACCAACTGTAAGACAGAATATTGAAATTTTAAATTATATTAAAATTAATAACTTCATTTTTCAAGATACCACAGAACAAGTGAAAAGGAAAAGCCACAAATAAGAAGATATTTGTGATGCTTTTAACTAACTGACAGTTGAGACTGTTGGCT
Organism: Papio anubis; assembly: GCF_008728515.1. Lineage (NCBI taxonomy): Eukaryota > Metazoa > Chordata > Mammalia > Primates > Cercopithecidae > Papio > Papio anubis. The sequence goes on along the minus strand of NC_044988.1, from coordinate 46,486,290 downwards.
AATGTCTAAACTCGTTTCCTCTTTTGGGAAATGAGTACGTATTTCCCCATCTTCTTTGCAATTACGTAACAAGTGGACAGAGAACTGAGTTCCGACCAATGATACGCTGGCAAAAGTGATATGTACCATTTCTAAGGCAGATTCATAAAACTTCCTAAATGTGATTTTGTATGCTCTTTCTCTCTTCTGGCTGGCTGGAGTAGAGATGACCCATAACTTTGGAAGCCATGTTTAAAGACAGTAGATCCAACAGATAAAAGGAGCATGGGTCTGTAAATCACTGCTTGGAGTTGGGAGCCCAAGTAATACCCATACTGGACTGCCATCTAAATAAAAAAAAAATCGTTTTAAGCCAGAGATATGAGGTCAATGTTTTCCAGAAGGTGACATTATGTTAAATAACATAATCAACCAAAGATTAGTATCCAAAATAAACACCTTCCACAAAAAGTAAAACATCCCAACAGAAAAATGGACATGAGACATAAATATTTCACATATAAACATAAGAAACCCAAACTCATTAGAAATCAAACAAATACAAAATGAAACTAGAATGAGATATTTTATCTCTTTAAAAATAAAGCTAAGAAGTCTATAATTTGGCAAATGATTTGGCATTTTCTTATAAACCTGAACATTTGCATATTTGTCAGACAATTTTCATCCTTAGCAGTAAGTCCTAGAGAAAGTCTTGCACAAGTGTGTCAGAAGACATGTACTACAAAGAACACAGCAGCAGTATGTAAAAATTCTTACAGCTGAAAAAACAAAAAACACAAAAAAGTTCACTGACAAAGAGTAGATTAATTGTTTAGTCTATTTGGGCTCCTATAACAAAATACCATAAACTGGGTATCTTTTATACAACAGAAATGTATTCCTCACAGTTCCAGAGACTAGAAAGTCCAAGACCAAAGCACTGGTAGACCTGGGGTCCAGGGAGGGCTACCTTTTGGTTCACAGACAGAATAGGCTTGCCATATCCTCACATGGTGTAAGGGGTGAAGGGTCTCTCTCAGGCCTCTTATTTTATAAAGGTGCTAATCCCATTCATGAGAGCAGAGCCTCCCAATATCCCACTTCCAAACACCTTCACATTACAGATTAGACTTCAGGTATGAGTTGGTGTGGGAACACAACCAGGCTATTCCATAAATAAACTGTAGTTTATTCACACAATAGACTATTGCAGAAGGGGGAAAGAATTACAGGAACACTCAACAATAATAAATTCCCCTACAAAATTCCCCTACCCATATATCCATGCAATAATAAATGTCAGAGGTGGCACTGTACATCACTGAAAAAAAGTGACTATTAACACAACAGATATGATGAGAAAAACAGATATTCAGATTTTTAAAAATTTAAATTGAATTCCCTTCTTTGTAACAAACACATAAATAAATCCCACATAGATTAAGGACTTATACGTGGAAGTCAAAACTTGCACGTATACATATCGCACAGTTGATATGTGTAGATGATTTTTAAGGTTTAAATAAAAGCAATACTAAACAATATATTATTTAAGAAAACATAGTTTTAAAAGGCAGGAATTCATAAACAAAAAACCCAACATGGTAGTTATCTTCATGGAAAAAAAAAAGAAGGATGGGATCAGGAAAGAGTACACAGATATAATCAAGATATAGATATAATATAGTACATAGATATAATTAGTACATAGATATAATCATGTACATAGATATAATTTGTGACAGTTGCTGGTGAGTATACAGACATTACATTTATTCTTCCACAGGTTGCAAATATTTTGTAAAAAAAAATTATAAAAAAAGTAAGAACATAAGGGAAAACGGCTCAAGAAAATTCTCTTCAACTGAGGAAAGCAAGGAATAGAGTAACTATGAAAAGAAATAAAAATCAACAAGACTAGTTAAAATTTGCAACTCAGATCTTGTGATCTTGCCATTAGCCACATGGCATGTATCTCATTCACAGATAAATATAGTAAATTTAATGGTTGGCTTTCTCTCTTGTCCTCTACGGCAAGATATTCCTCCAAGGCAAAAAGCATTATTTCTGCATGAAAAAGATAAACAATCGCTTTGAGATAAGAATAGGCAGTCATTCAGAATTCAGCTAGTTAACAGCAGGGTGCTTAGAAATCAAGGGTCACAGGTTTCAATCCCCCATGAACCAATTAGCTTTGCCCTTTTCTATGGCAAAGACTGTCAGTTCACCAATAATTTGGATTACAAGTTGAGATAGGAGAAAGGAAAGATAAATCCCCACCAATATAAGAAAAAAATCTCAAATTTACTAACAAGTGTCTTCCCTGTATAATAAATTAAGAGCTAACATTTATTAAATGCCCACCATTCACTGTCATGTGTAATCTTAATGAAACTCTAACGAGGTAAGTACTATTATAATACCCATTTTATAAATGTTGAAACTGAGTTGACTTAGAGAAGTAACTTGCCCAAGGTCACACAATTAACTGATCAAGTCTATGATCCAAATCCATGCATTCAGACTCCAGAATCTATGTTCTTATCCATTACTCTGTAAATAACACCCCCAAAATCCTGCACAAAAAAGTCCCACTAGAAGTATTTAAAAATTTAGAGATAGAAAAAAATGAAATAAAACCTTCCTACCATTTCCTCTCAACTGTATATTTCACTTTCCACTTAGTCTCCTATTAATCATTAAAGTATGATCACTAGATCAGCTCCAACATCCTGACCTGGAACATGACAGAAATGCAGAATTTCAGGCCCCAGCCCAGACGTACTGAATTAGAATAGTAACTACTCCCACCCTAGGATGCTTAGATGTAGACTACAAGAAGTATTTACCCAGACTATCCTCACTCTCTAGGATACACCACCAACTTTCTCACCTCTGGGCCTATGGTAGTGCGCTTCTGACAAGAAACTAGAAAGCCCTTAACAAACTGATATACATTGTTTTCTCTGTGAAAGCTTTGGTAATCTCTTCCTCTCCGTAAACATGCTCCTTGAAAAGCTTCTGTCCACAGTTTCCTATTTGGTTCATACTTCAATTACAAACACATTTTGTAACTATTTTCTACCTGCATTCCTATCCATAAGATTCATAGAAACATAAATGGTCTTGTTCAGTTTTGTATCCCATGTAAAAATACAATGGGATTTTAATAAATATTGCCTATATAACTGAAAAAATCAATGCTAGCTGGCTGGCTGGCTGGCTGGCTGGATGGATGGACGGATGGAATAAAGGATGGATGAAGAGGTGAGTCTAGTTGGACTGAATCCTAAAAATAGAGTATTGACATGATAAAGTATATGTTACTAATTGGCAGAACCATTGAGTCACACATTTCTCTTCATTACTACTTCCCTAATTCTGGGCTTCCACATTTCTCCTCTATCTAACTTCAGTGCCCTCCTACTGCTAGGAGAGCTGTGAGAATAATCTTTCTTGCCTCAAAAAATAGCAAATCCATTTGTCCAGGTGGTTAGATTTGAAAAGCATGAATTCATTTTTAGTTCCTCCTTTCTTCTCATATTTCACATGTAGGTCAATATCAAAGTTTATGCATCCTACCTTTGAATTATTTACAGGCTCTAACTACTTTTTATAACATAGTCTAAGTACCCACTGAGTTCTGCCTGGACTATTACAATTGCCTCTTAAATTTGTCTCCCTCCTCTCTTCCTTGTCTTTCTATATTCTGTTTTCAGCAATGCATCCAGAGTGATATTTTAAAAATACTCAGTTAGGGCCCAGTGCGGTGGCTCACGCCTGTAATCCCAGCACTTTGGGAGGCCTAGGCGGGCAGATCACGAGGTCAGGAGATCGAGACCATCCTAGCTAACATGGTGAAACCCCATCTCTACTAAAAATACAAAAAAAAATTAGCCGGGTGTTGTGGCGGGTACCTCTAGTCCCAGCTACGCGGGAGGCTGAGGCAGGAGAATGGCATGAACCTGGGAGGCGGAGCTTGCAATAAGCTGAGATCATGCCACTGGACTCCAGCCTGGGGGACAGAGCAAGACTCCTTCTCAAAAAAAAAAAAAATTCAGTTAGAGCCCACCACTCTTCTGAATAAGATACCCCAATAGGTTCCGTGTTGCTCTTCTACAAAGAAACACACCAATGACTTTCCATTTTACTCAGAGTAAAATCTATATACTTAAAGTAACTTAACAAGGCCCAAGGAGACCTGCCCCACATTTATCTCTCTGAGGTCACCTTTCACTCCTCTCCCCATAGTTCTTAATCCAGCCACACTTGCCACCTTGTTATGCAAGCTCTTGTCTCATGAGCTTTACATTTGTTCTCTCTGCTTAGAATGCTCTTCATCAGATATCTAAATGACTCACTTCCTCTGTATTTCTTTTCAAATCTCACCTATTCAGAATGATTTCTTCTGCCACCATACACAAAAAAAGCCCTATCACTCTCCATCATGCTCCATCTCATGCTGTATTATTCTTCGCCATAGCACTTATTACCGTGTCTCATGTGCTTATCAGATTGTGACCCTCTCATCTGAATGTATGCTCCATGCGCACAAAGGCCTTGTTTTGTTCCCTAACAGCTCTTCATCACCAAGAATAGCATCTAACACATAGTAGAATATCAATAAATATTTGTGGAATATATATTTAGATATATTAATTAATGGAGAGTTGTAGTTAACAGTATGATTCCTGCATTTTACTATAAATTTTACGGAAAAATATACTTTCAAATTTTCTATCTATTTATCTGTCTACCTGTCTATATCTATCTTCCATATAACATGACAGCCATCATTTAAACAGTCCATAACATGTACTTATTTTAAGGCCACATCATTAGCTACACAAACATTCTCATTCAGAGAAACATGCTCAACAGTATCTATCCATTATTCATTCATGTGATTTTCAAACGCCACATATGTATGACATATACAAAGGAAAAATAATAAAATTACATCAGATTTCTCACCAAAAAATTATGCAAGCCCAGTGATAATGACATGATATCTTCTCAACATTAAGAAAAAAACACACTTTTTTCTTCTGTCTGGTTTAAGACAACTGCATAAAAAACATTATAAATCTGTACTGATGGGCACACAATGTATAAAGATGTAATTTTTGACAATAACAGCATAAAGGGCAGGTGGAGAAACAAACATACATAGGAGCAATGTTATATATTGACATTAAGTTCATATGAATTTCTATGAGATTGCTGTAAATTGTTAGTTATAATTCCCCCAGGGTAACCACTAAGGAAATAACTGAAAAATACATAGTAAAAGAAAAACCAAGGGATTAAAATATCACACTAGAAAATATTACAAAAAAGGCAGTAATGGAGGAAAAGAGGCACAAAACAGACATAACACATATAAAAAATAGCAAAATGGCAGATTTAAATCTTACCTTACCAATACAGACAGTCCTTGACTTAAAATGGTTTAACTTACGATTTTTCAGCTTTACAGTGGTGTGAAAGCAATACGCATTCAGTACACTCCTTGACTTATGATATGGCTACAACCAGATAAACCCATTATAAGCTGAAAATATTATGTTAAAAATGCACTTTCTACTTGCAATATTTTTAACGTACAATAGGTTTATCAGGACACAGCCCCATCTTAAGTTAAGGAGCATACATTAAGCCCTCAAATTAAAGGTGGAGATTAGGACAGAATAAATTTTAAAATCATAATTCAACTATATGGTGTCTACAAGAGAAACGCTTTAGATTAAGAGGCACATATGTTGAATGTAAAAGCATGGAAAATGATATAACATGCAAACAGTTACCAAAAGGAAGCCGTGGTGGCTATATTAATATCAGACAAGATAGACTTTAAGACAAAAATTGCCACTAAAGATAAAGGACATTTTATAATGATAAAATAATCAATTCATCAAGAAGAGATAACAATTATAAAAATACATGCACTGAACAAAAGAACCCCAAAATACATGAAGCAAAACCTGATAGAATTAAAGAGAAAAAAAGACAATTAATAATAATGGGGAAAAAAACTAGACAGAAGATCATGGAAACAGAAGACTGGAAGAACATTACAAGCCAATTAGACCTGAAAAAACAGAATAGAACAGAAAGGAGAAATAGACAAACCTACAAGTATGGTTGGAAAAATTCAACGTATCTCTTAGTAATTGATAGAACAAGTGTAAAAAATCTATACAGTTAAAAACCTAAACAACGATATCAAGAAACTTGACCTAAATGACATTTATAGAATATTTTACCCACAAAAGTAGGATACATATTCTATTCAAGAACTCAATATAGATGGGTAAAACATCAGAGTAACCATAACAGAAAAGAGAATGTGTGAACTTAAGGAAACATCAAGGTTCAAGCAAAGAGAGAAAAATCTTTGAAGATACAAAAAAGAGCTCAAAATATATATGGAATACAGTGAAAAGGTCTAATATGTGTGTAATTGGAATCTCACAACGACAAGAGAGAAAGAATGTGTAGAAGTCATATGTGAAGACATTTTTACCACAAATTTTCTAACAATGAAGAAAACCAAAACCACAGGCCAAGGCTGACAAAAGCTTTAAAAACTGAAAAATGAAGAAAAGGAGAAACACTACCACATTTACATCATATAAAAACTGCTGGAAACCAAAAATAAAGAGAAATTATAAAAAGTAAACACAAAAAGCACATACTACCGTTAAAGTTGCAACAATAAAAGACATGCCTTCTCAATACAAAATACAGAAGACAACGTATATCATTTTAAAAATAAAGACAGAAAAGATGGTGCAAATCAACAGTTCTATCCATCTAAAAAATACTCTTCAGAAATAAAGGCAAAAGAAAGACATTATCCAAAAAATACAAAATGAGAGAATTCACTGTGAGATGAAGTCTACTAAAATAAATACTAAAAGGAGTGCTTAAGGCAAAAGATCCTAGTGGGAAATACAGAATTACAGAAAAGAATAAAGGGGTTAAAAAGTGTAAAAATTCTAAATGATATTGATTTTTTACAACAATAATATTTTATAGAGTAAAATATATGTATAATTAAAATGTAAGACAATAACAATAATTGGTGATAAGATAAACAAGTTACAGTGCATTAAGTTCCCTGCATTGTATAGAAAATGATTTTAAAAATCAGTTAAAATGGGCTTTAAAAAGTCAAAGATTGGGAAGTTCCATTTACAATAATGACAGAGTAGATCCTAGCAGAATAAATCTACCACATATGACCATTTAAACTCCAAGCAAATTATAAAACAACTACCTGAAGGCAACAGAGAATGATCAAATGTAGGCAGAATCTAGATAAGAACTGATAGTTGGGAAATGGAACAGCATTGGCTAAGTTACCCATTTTGATGATTTTTACCTTAGCAAGGCTCACAACAGAAATAATATTAGGAGAGTAAACTTCCAACAGAAACTTGCAAGAACTAATTAATGGCTTGAAGAACTAGAGGACAAAGTTCAGTCATACCACTGCAGCTACAAATTGAGGGGAAAAATTCCAGAAAAGAAAGAGTCAAAACTATGAACTCATAACTGAACTGTTCATGCATTGAGCAGACCTCTAAGCAATCTGAATAAGGTTAAGAGAACTAAAAAGCAATTCACTGCAACCCACCTGATGGGAAGCAGGGCTTGGAATTTAAATCTGATCTAATTAAAATTCTGATTCATATATTTATTTCAACACTTCTATGAGTAATACAACAGAAACCAGAGTCTCTATAACATATATTTTACAATATACACCATATAATTCCAAGTTAGAGGAAACAATATATGACCCATATTCAAAAGAAAAGGGAAAACAATAGTGATCAAACCAAAGAAGACCCAATAGATAAGGAAAATACAGATTTTAAAGGACTTATATTTGCAGAATAATTCACATAAACGACTTAAGAGCAAGTTGGACATAACAGAAATTTCAGTTAAACTGAATATAAAGTAATAGAAACCATCTAATCTGAATAATATAGATATAAAACAGTTTTTAAAAAATTAACAGAGCCAGCTGGGCGCGGCAGCTCATGCCTGTAATCCTAGCACTTCGGAAGGCCGAGGCAGGCGGATCACCTAAGGTCAGGAGTTTGAGACCAGCCTGGCCAACATGGCAAAACCTCGTCTCTACCAAATATAAAAAAGTTAGCTGGATGTGTGGTGAATGCCACTTGGAAGGCTGAGGCAGGGGAATCACCTGGACCCAGGAGGCAGAGATTGCAGCGAGCCGAGACCACGCCACTGCACTCTAGCCTGAGCAATACAGCGAGACTCTGTATCAAAAAAAATAAAAATCAACAGAGCTTTACTAATCTGTGGACCAACATTGAAAAGTCCAACATAAGTGAAATGGTAATCTCAAAAAGAGAAAAGAAAGAACAGGAAACAAAAATATTTGTGAAAATAATATCAAAATTTTTCTCCAATTTGGTTTTAAAATTATGAAAATCAAGAAGCTCAACAAACCGTAAGATGGATGACTATAATGAAAATCAAGCTTGGGAATATCATGGTTTAAATGCTTATAGTCAAAAGTAAAATCTTGGGGGGGAAAAAAAAAGTCAAAGAAAACTGACACATTACCTTTAAGTGAATAATGAAATGAATTCCACTGAATTACCATCAGAAACTGTGGGTCTAGAGGATAGAAGAGTAAAACTTTTAGATTTAAAAAAAAAAAAAAAAAAGCCAGTTAATTAATCCAAAAGGAAGGAAGAAAAAGAGAGGCAGAGGAACAAAAAACAGGATAAACAGAAAACAAATGATAATATGGTACACCTAAACCCAATCATAATTATGTTACAATTCAAAGGATTATTAACACTGCAATGAAAAGGAAGAAATTGTCAGAATGGATTATAAACAACGGGATCCAAATATATACACTTTAAATACACAGTAACCTATGTGCTGAAATTAAAAGAATGAGAAAGTTACACTTTGTAAAATATAACCATTAAAGAGAAGAATTGGCTATACTGACATCATAAAGGTACGTTTCAAGCCAACAAAATACTATAGTTAAAAATGGCATTTTATAATGAGAAAGCGTTCAATTTATCAGAAAGACATAACAATCATAAATATGCATAGAACTAATAAAATAGCTTAAAAACGCATGAAACAAAAATTGAGAAAACTCAAAGGAGAAACAAAAATCTACAATTATATGGGAGATTTTAACACTCCTTTCTAAAGCAATTGATAGAAAAACTAAATACAAAAATCATTAAAGAGATAAAAGATCTGAATACTATCAAGTGCAAAGACATAATTAATAGTGATATTTAAGGAGCACTCTGCTCACTAGTTGCCAAATACAAATTATTCTCAGGTACATATAGTACTTTCACCAAAACAATATGCTTGGCCTTAAGTCTCAATAAATATAAAAATATAGGCCGGGCGCAGTGGCTCACGCCTGTAATCCCAGCACTTTGGGAGGCCGAGGCAGGCGGATCACGAGGCCAGGAGACCCAGACCATCCTGGCTAACACGGTGAAATCCCATCTCTACTAAAAATTAAAAAAAAAAAAAAAAAAAATTAGCTGGGTGTGGCGGCGGGCACTGGTAGTCCCCGCTACTCAGGAGGCTGAGGCAGGAGAATGGCGTGACCCCAGGAGGCGGAGCTTGCAGTGAGCCGCGATCATGCTACTGCACTCCAGCCCAGGCAACAGATTGACAGATCGAGACTCTGTCACAAATAAATAAATTAATTATATATATATACAGTAGTCTTATCAAGTACTACCTGTGACCACAATGGAAGTAGATTAGAAGTAACAATAAAACAGTAAACATACACATATACACACACACAAATATTTCAAAAGTAAACGAGACACTTACACTCTCCAAACAGAAAATCCAAAAGGAAATCAGAAACATTTCTAAACGAATGCTTATTTGTAGAAATTGAGGAGCTTATAGTAAAATTACTACAAAAAAGCAAATGAGCAAGAACATACAGAATATTCTTGAAAAAGAATAAAGTAACTTACATTACCCTCATTTCAAAAGTTACTATAAAGCTATATATATGAATAGGCATATATCTGGACTCTGTTCAATTGATTATTTTGTCAATTATTATACTAATACCATACCGTCTTGATATTTTAGCTCAATAAATAAGTCTCAAATCAGGGATTGTAAATCCTCCAACTTGTTCTTTATGAAACTTGATTTTGCTCTTCTAGGTTCTTTGCATTTCCCTACAAACTTTAGAATTGATTTGTCAATTTCTTTTTTTTCTTTTTTCTTTTTGATACAGAGTCTCGCTCTGTTGTGGCGCGATCTTGGCTCACTGTAAACTTTGCCTCCCAGGTTGGAGCAATTCTCCTGCCTCAGCCTCCCAAGTAGCTGGGACTACAGGCACACGCCACCATGCCCAGCTAATTTTTGTATTTTTAGTAGAGAAAGGGCTTTCACCATGTTGGTCAGGATGGTCTCGATCTCTTGACATCGTAACTCACCGGCCTCGGCCTCTCAAAGTGCTGGGATTACAGGTGTGAGACACCGCGGCCGGCTGTCAATTTCTTAAAATAACAGAAAAAGCCTCCCGGGAGTTTGATTGGGATCTTTTGTCTTTTAAAAAACAAACAAACAAACAAACAAAAAAACAGAAAAACCCACCTGGGATTTTGATTGGGAATCTTTCTGTCTTTGGGGGAACAGACAGATTTCTTAAATGAAATACCAAACCAATAACTATAAATGATTAATTTGCCTAAATTAAAATTAAGAAGTGGCTGGGCGCGGTGGCTCACACCTGTAATCCCAGCACTTTGGAAGTCCACAGCGAGTGGATTACCTGAAGTCAGGAGTTCAAGACCAGTCTGACCAACATGGTGAAACCAGGTCTATACTAAAAATTCAAAATATTAGCCAGGTGTGGTGGCAGGCGCCTATAAGCCCAGCTACTTGGGAGGCTGAGGCAAGAGAATTGCTTGAACCCAGGAGGTGGAGGTTCCAATGAGCCAAGATCGCACCATTTACTCCAGCCTGGGCAACAAGAGCAAAACTCTGTCTCAAAAAAAAAAAAAAAAAAAGAAGTAATTTAATTTCTGTTCATCAAACGACACCTTGAAGAAAATCAAAAGAAAAGACAAGTACACAGTGAGATATCTGCCATATATTAATTTACTAGGGATTAATATTAAGAACATATAAAGAGCTTTTGAAAATCAATAAGAAAAAATCCAGTAGAAGATTGAACAAAAGACATAAACAGATATTTCACAAAGAAGACACACACTGGCTAGTCAGTGATATGCACGTAAAAACCAAAATAAAATATTATTTTATACCTATTCAGTTGGCAATGAATTAAGAAGTCTGATAACACCAAGTGTTGAGTAGGACAGGAAACAACCAGATCTCTTTTATATTGTTGGTAGTAGTAAAACCGATAAAACCACTTTGAAAAACAGGTGATCAGTATTGTCTAAAAGTAACATTTTCATACTTTATAATCCAGGATTTCTACTCCTAGATATATAACTCACAAAGATGCATGAATGTGTATGTCAAGAAACACGTGTGAAAATGTCAACACTAATATTATCCATAACAAAAATGGAAATAACAAAAGTTCTCATCTAGAGATACATGTAAAAATAGTTATGATATACTCACATATAACAGAATATTTTTAAACAGGGAAAACAAAGAGCTATATCAAAAAACATGAATAAATCTTAGTAACATAATGATGAGTCAAAATTGCCTAACCCCATAAACGACACATTATATCATTTTTATGAATGACTAAACAATAACCTGTTTCCTCATAAATTTGTATATGATAAAACTGTTTTAAAAAAATCAAAATGATAAGAAGTTCGGTGATTACCTCTTATAAGAGAATCAAAGCACATACAAGTAGATGTAAACCATTTGTAATGATCTAGTCTTTGGATAAGTTGGTTGAACCAAGGGTGTTTATTATAATAAAGAACTAAACAAAGCCATTAAATTAAATTGTCATATGCATACAATAGTATGTCATAACACAAATTTTATCATTGATCCAATATTGTGTACCTGAAGTCCAAAAAATGCATACAATACGGTACAATCTTAAAAACTGTTGTCGTAAGGTTGAGTAATTAGCAAGACAAATATGATATGTTCAAAAATTACTATCCATTTCTGAATTTAATTAATACATTATAAAATTTAAAGAAAAACTATGAGTGCCTTAAAAACACTTAAATAAATTCACAGAGATTTTTTTAAAGATGTGTAGAGTTGAAAGTTGCCCTAAAGATTATCTAAAAAGGTGCCATTTAACATTTTCTATATGCTAAGCTCTGCACTTTACTGGCACTATGTCATTAAACTTCATAAAACTCTATGACATAGATACTATTAATGTCAACATTTTGTTTATGAGAAAGTTTTGAATAAAAGGGCTAAGAAATGTGTTTAAATTCACAAAGCTCACAGAGCTATAATTAATCTCAGGCTTATTTGAAACCAGATCCTACATATTTATCTATACATTTATACTACCTTCATTTACCAAAGGAAATAGTAAGAAAGGTTATATGGCCTGTCCAAAATCATGTATCAAGGTAGTGACAGAATTAGGACTACTGGATATTAAGTACCGCATACCAGGCATTATGGCAAGTACTTTATGAAACTTACTGTTAGATACTCTTTCTATTCCATTAGCTCATTCAGTTAAAAAGCCTCAAAATGGGCATGACTTATTAATTTGCTTTTCAATAATGTATATCAGCCAAATGTTTCATTACGATAACTATATTTGCTAGACCCCATATTTCTACATGCATTTCTATATGAATCTGTATTGTAATATTCATGCTTACAAACAGTATAAAAACAGTATAATGCAAAACTATCTGCACACTTCTTACACTTCAATAAATGCAAATATATTTAAATTTTCATGTTTTAGTCAATTGTAGGAGATTTAATTTGATATTACACTGAATAACAGTTTTAGAAAATGTCACTCACCTGTGCTGAGTAGTCTGGATCACTTTCTTGAGATAAAGGATGAGGTGCTCCCTGTGATTCCTGAAGTTTTTCTTTTAACTTAGCATTTTCTTGCTCTTTCTGTAATAGCTGATCCTGAAGATTAACAACACTTTGCCGGAGCATAGCTTCATTTGATTTTGTGGTTTCAAAACAAATATGTAACTCATTGTAAAGCTGTTTCAAAAAATATATCCAAATTATATTAATAATCAAAAAAGCTATGTGTCTGTGTGTGTGTGTGCGCGCGTGTATATATACGAATTGTATAAACATAGGTCTTGTCCTCAGGTTATTTTAATAGTCAGAGAGAGAAAGAAGATATAAACACAAAAAAACTAACTAAATTCTATAATAATATTTTTAATATTTAATTTAACATTTAAAATTTGATAATAATAACTAGAAAATATGTTTTAAAAAGGCGATATGTATTATTGGCCAGTGTAATATAGGAAAAGAAGGCCAAATTTCTGAGGAAGAAAATACTTTAAGCTAGCTATATTAATCATGGAGGGAATTATGACCTGAACTGAACCATGACAATATAATTGGAATTGACCAAAAACAAAAAGTCATTCTAAAGATAGAAGAAATGTGAAAAAAGTTATGTACAGTGATAGGAAAGGACAGAAAGGAGCATAAGGTATATCAGTTTAACTGGACTTAATATATACATTTGAAAGAAAACAAAATCAGTAGTATTTCATTAAGAGTTAATTAATGTTGAATTCTACATTCTTATTAAGTATAATTTAGTATCTACTGCTAGGAGGAGCAGAGGAATAGTAAGAGACAAAGTCAAGCAATAAGGCTGTAGATAGAATGTAAAGACTTTTCAATACTGGATTAAGAGGATGGACTTGTTCTGAAGGAGTTACTGAAAACCTTAAACAGTGTGAAAAAATAGAAGCAATGTTTTGAAGACTTACTGAAAACTTTAAAACCTTTTTAAGTCAAGGTAATAAGCATTCAATAAATTTAAAAGCTTATTAAAACTATGAGATACCATGACATATAAGTGCTATCATACAGAGAGTAATATAGGGTTAACAATGGTATGCCTCCAGTACTTGTGAACTTGCTTGGTACTGAAAATCCTAATGTATAATTGTGATTTAATGAGATATAATTCAATCTGTGGTAGTTGATTTACATACAGAATCTGTATGTATATCTGTGGCTGATACTAGAAAAGTGACCTAAGTGCGAAAATGTGTGAGTGTGTAGTGTGTGTGAGTGTGTGTGTGTGTGTGTGGTTTTAAAGGCTAACAGTAAAATCTTACAATAAGAACAAAACCCCCAAGTGTAAAATCTCAAAATTATGTAGATGCTATGGTAAGTTTTTAGCTTTGCTCATTTAATTAAAGATACAGAACATCTTCCATCAGTTTGCCTTGCCTCATGGGAAGAAACTTACATACATAAAAGATTGTAAAGCTTTAGTTCATCTAGAAACCTAGGATTTGTGTACATTTCTGTATACATGTTATACCTCTGTTTTTTAAATTTAAAATTTAAAAAGGCTTGTAAAAACCTTTCATTAATACATCTCCTGAAACATAATTTGTCCCAAAAATAAGACCCTCCAAAGTTCCACTCCACTGGCATATAATTAGCTCAATATATCTTTTATCTTTTATTTTTTAAAAAATGTATCTCTGGCTGGGCATGGTGGCTCATGCCTGTAATCCCAGCACTTTGGGAGGTCAAGGCAGGCGGGTCACCTGAGCTCAGGAGTTCGAGACCAGCCTGGGCAATATGATGAATCCCCGTCTCTACCAAAAATACAAAAAATTACCCGGTGTGGTAGCATGCACCTGTATTCCCAGCTACTTGGAAGGCTAAGGTGGGAGGATCACTTGAGCCCAGGAGGTCGAGGCTTCAGTGAGCCAAGATTGTGCCACTGCACTCCAGTTTGGGTGACGTGGGGAGACACTGTCTTTAAAAAAATAAAATTATCTATCTATATTATTGTGGAGATATTTAAAATAATCCACTTCAATTTATAGCCAAAGTCTAGGCAATTTTTTAAAAGAAAAGTGTTGCCTATATGATTTATAAAAAAATTTAGAACATCAATTGATATTTTCCCTTCCCATTACCTTTATACCAAGGAGCATGTCCAATGTCCTTTCCACAGCTAATACCATCAGATATTCTAGGAGGGAAGAAAGAGTAGGAACCTGCCAGCTTTCAGGGACAATGAAGAGTACAGAGTGCCTACTTGTACTGTGCTGCTGTTCTCATGACTAGGTTCAGTGCAGAAAAGAAAAAAGCAAACCCTGGACACAAAAGCTAACCTGGCTAGGGAGAGATGAAGCTATGATGAGTGAGGGTCTTCTCTTCACTGCACAGTCACTTTTTCAATGAAAATTTAACCACTTCGTAATCTCAGGTGCTTTGTTTACACTAACCAATATTTACCCCATCAGTACAAATTAATCCCGCTGAGGTAAATAATAGAAAATATTATTAAAGAATTCACATATTTCAAAAATTTGAGAATCTCATGGACACTGATAAGTGCTGACAAAGAAAACTACATACCTTCCGTCCTAATGACCAAGGTACAGGCATGATGCTAGGGTATGGTCAGGATTGAGGACCAATTTACTGGCCTCTAGTGCCAAATTTGTGGTATACCTTACTCTTGGGTGCCACATCTTGGTACCTTCTTCCACAAATATAAGGCTCTAGGCCGGTTCATTCATGGAAGAAGGCTCTATCTTAATTTATCTCCTCTCATCTAACTACTGCCTTGCTTCATAAAATAGAGGACTGGCCAAGCACGTTGGCTCATGCCTGTAATCCCAGCACTTTGGGAGACCGAGGCCGGCAGATCACTTGATGTTGGGAGTTCAAGACCAGCCTAACCAACACGGAGAAACCCCGTCTCTACTAAAAATACAAAATTAGCCAGGCATGGTGGTGCATGCCTGTAATCCCAGCTACTCAGGAGGCTGAGGCAGGAGAATTGCTTGAACCCAGGAGGCAGAGGTTGCAGTGAGCTGAGATCGCGCCATTGCATTCTGGCCTGGGCGACAGGGAGAGACTCAAACTCAAAAAAAAATAAAATAGACGACTAATAGCACTCTTCTTGTGTTCTCTACTTTGCTCTCTCTGACATGCAGTTTAAGCAGGTGCATTCCTATTCAGAAGTTGCCCTGACTTGATGTGATATGACTAGGTGGGTAAGACTACATTGGTACAAACTCTGTCTTGCACTGAATATCCATCCTTCCAAGCAGTAAGTGAAAAAGAACTGAGAAAGCCCAGAACAAATTAGATCAGCTTTGCTCTAGGTTTTGGAACAAACTCTTATCTTATTCCTTAGCTTACTCCAAACATACATCTCCTACTTGCCTGTTTTCTTTATTGGCTGACTGGATTTCACGTATTTAATAGTAATGAGATCACTCAGTTGTGAACTTAGAGTACAGGAAGCAAAGATAGTCCTCCAGCCATTTTTAACTCTAGGCCTCAGTCCAGCAGTAAACTTCGTTAAAACAGCCTTCAACAAGGTTAAATCTAGCTTTATTTCTAAAGTGTTTTTTGGTGACAAGACCTCAGGGTAATAAAATGTTTATTTCTCTAGGAGATCCTGCAAGAAGGCAAAAGCTTAGGATGTTCCAGTGCCCTGGGTAGATTCCATCTTATTCTCATTCCATTAGTAAGAGTAGAGTAAAAAAACACAAAAACAAAAACAAAAAAACACACAAAAAAACAAAACAGTGCTCAAGTGAGTAAATTAGGCAATATGATAAATTCATTCATCTGCATTGCTTTAGGCATACTGAGTTATATTCTTCCCTATTAGCAAGAAGATTCCTACAACAGTTTTCAGAGAGGCTCTTTTCTCTATAATTTATTTCCTCTAATAATCCAAAAAATTCAAATGGATCAGATTTTTTTTGTAAGATTCTGGCCTATAAAAATGTAATCATGTATTACATTATATGCTTTAGAAGTATCAATCATTATAATTCATAAGCAATATATTATCCTTACTATTCTTCATGCTATTTTCTATTGAAGACATTAAAGTGAAAAAGGTTAAAAGGATCTCCAGGGGACAGAAAGCAAGTTAGAAATAAGACCTTATACTCCAACTCCTTTAATTTTCAGGGGCCTAGACTGAAGAGCCCCTTTTCAAATATTTTATTAGTGTTAAAGAAGTAAATGATATCTTATGTATCTTAACAATTTTGAAAATGTATATGTTCTGTTACCCAATGATACTAATTTAAGAATTGAAATCGTCCAAATCTAGTAAATATACTACAGCATTCCCTCAGTATCCACAAGATTGTTTCCAGGACCCAACTGGATAACAAAAATCTGCAAATGCACAAGTGCCTTATATAAAATGGCATGGTATTTGCTTATAACCTATGTACATCCTCCTGTATACTTTAAACCATCTCTGGATTACTTATAAGATGGAATTTTCCCAGTGGTTACAATGTAAACACTATGTAAACAGTTACTATACTCTTTTTGTATTAATTTTTATTGTTGTACTGCTATTTTTTATTTTTTTCCCAAATATTTTCGATTCATGGTTGAATCTGTGAATGGGGATATGCCCTGTGGATACAGAGTACCAACTGTATTTGTAACACTGACTGAAACAATAAATTCTTCAAGTGAAAACTTTACTATTTATAGCCAAAAATGAGAACACTAATTTAACATGTAATTTCATATGCTAACTCCTTATTTTCCTTCTTTGTTAAGTTTGAGTAATATTGTCACTAAATAGAACAAAAAGTTATAAAATACATGTTAGTACCCTAACCATGTTTGATGGTCTAGAAATCATAAATGCTGATATAATTCCCTATCAATATTTAAATCATACACATATATAAATGATGTGCAGACATACAAAAATATTAAAAATTATATGAATGGCTACATGCTCAGAGGAAGAGAACACATTAGATTACTTTTATTTATCTTGGTAGGTGTTTTCTCCTGGAAAACTCTTCCACACTAAATGTTTGGTAGACTTGTGTATGACACTGATGATTCGTTATGGAGAGCTCTGGGACAATATGACTCACCTCTGTGCTCAAAACCTTTTTCAATTTTCTTTCTTCACCTTTGTCTCCCCTCCTCAATTCCCACATCCTACCACTTGGGACAATTGTTTTTATCTTTTCAAATAATTAAACAGGTATTATGATACAAATCTACTTAATAAATGAGAGAAAGAATGGGGAATGGAAGGGCAAGGAAAAGGGGTGAAGAATTGAGAGAAAGAGAACAGAGGAAACAAACTTCATTAGAAACAGTAAACTAAGATCTGATTCTTAAAGAAGTTTAATATGAATTGAAGACAAATTGTTAGTGTAATATTTTTAATTCAGCTCATCTAAGTTTTAGAGCTAAATCCCAATTATTATTCAAAAATATTAAAATGAATCTATGTGAAAATATGTTTGAAATTTTGAGTAAATAATTTCATCTCATTATTGCAAGGATCATTATTCAAATTGGAAAACAATCTAAAAATATGTGTAGACAAGGAATAAAGACAATACATATAATGCTCCAGAATAAAAATGAATAATCTGATATAAATGAATACTAAAGTCTGAACAATAGCACCCCTGACAAATAAGGCAATGTGATCATTCCCGAATTTTAAAATCCTGCACTACACAACTAGTACATTTTTGAAGAGAAAAAATCGCGTTAGTAAAAAATCTTCAGAAGCTCAAAAAGTTAAAGTGTGAGGTAACAGCAAGATAAAAGAAACCAAATGTATACAATCAGGAGGAACAGTGGCTAGAGAATAATGATGGAAGCCCTTTTCAAAGAGAAAGGTAACTGCTATACTCTGGTCATCAAAAAAAATGTAATGAAATCTTTTGAGTAACATTTAACTTAGATATCAGAACAAATATTCCAACATTATAAATTATTAGGTGTTGAAAAAAATTGGATGAGAATGGATAATACAAGTTTGTAGAATCTGTTTACCGAGGCTTTTAAGGATAAGATCTCATCTTTCTATTTACAACTGAACTATACTGTGGGCTTTATAATGAGGTTTAAGAATTGCATTCTGGACCCAAGATTACCTAGATCTGAATTCTACAAGTGTAGCTGTTTGACTTTGGACAACACTCTAAGCTTAAGTTACCTGATCTATAAAACAGGGATAAAAATAACAATACCACATCAGCTTGGTGCGAGGCTTAAAACAATAAGGCAAAAGCCTTATTGCCAGTGCCTGATACACAATAAGCTAAAACATATTAACTATTATTATTATATGGTTACTAGGAGCAACTTACATTTTTATCTCGATTTATATAATATGTTTCTAAAATAATTTGTGTAAATGGAAACTCAGATTCTCCCTGGCTTATAGTACAAATTTACATTCTGTCTTTATAAGTGTGATCTAACTGGAAGGACTTCTCACTCGTATTTTGTTTCTCCACCTTTTTCACCACTGCAGAACCATTCATCCACCCAAAGTCAAACATTAAATGGACTAGAGTAATATTTAAATTAAAATAGAAACATCACCATAAAGTTTTAAAATACAATTATGATTTTTAAATTGCATTATCCAAAGTGGGACATCAATAGCATGCAATGTCTCAAAGTTCAGTAACTTAACATTTACTGATCATGTAGTAGGCAGGTCCCCTTAGAATCCATGACCCCCATACATACTTATTACAGGATAATTTTAAAAGGATATGTTATGTATAAACTAATTAAAAGTGAATTGGGCCAGTCGCAGTGGCTCACACCTATAATCCCAGCATTTTGGGAGGCTGAAGCAGGTGGATCACCTAAGGTAAGGAGTTCGAGACCAGCCTGGTCAACATTGTGAAACTCCGTCTCTATCGAAAAGTACAAAAATTAGCTGAGTGTGGTGGCACATGCCTGTAGTCCCAGCTACTGGGGAGGCTGAGGTGGGGGAATTGCTTGAACCTGGGAGGTGGAGGTTGCAGTGAGTCGAGATTGGGCCACTGTACTCCAGCCTAGGTGACAGAGTGAGACCCCGTCAAAAAACAAGCAAAAAAAGTGAATTGCACATGGTTAATATGATGTCATAGCTTCATAAAACGAAGTCTTCCCTGGGTGGGTAGGTCAGTGCGTGTGTGCGTGTGTGTGTGTGTACATATGTGTAATTAATACGCTCTAATGAATAGTAATAGTCTGAACTGACAAAGAAATGTTTATTGCAGCTTTATTTACAAGAGTAAACAAATAACATATATAACCAACACTAGAAAAATAAATTATATGACCGTCTAAAATAGTTATATGTTATGATTTTTTAAAATATAATGTTAAAGTGAAAAATATTAGCGTGCCTACAGATATGTTAAGATACATTTTTAAAACTGAAATATTCAAAATGTTCACAGTATTTGCCTCTGGGAGATGGAATTATAAAATACTTTGCTTTTTAAAAGAACTATATATAGCTACCAAAACAACTGTAATGTCTACTAACTGTAGACAAAATTTATAAAGAATAAATAAATAAGGAAAATACTTTCAAATTGAGTCTAGTTGAGGATACTAATGAAAACTGTATGAACAACTACAAGCATCTAAAATAACTTCAAAATTAAAATACTACACTGGGAGGTACAATTTCAAAGTGAGTATCAAATTAAGTATCAGTGAACCCCCTACTCCCACGCTCCCCAAGGTAATGTTTGAGAAACAAAAACAAAAGAAAAATGAAATTCAATCTAGAGAAAGAAATGACAAAACATAGACTAAACACAAGGAAAAGTAAGCCAGTGATTTTAGGTTAGTACATCTCAGTTTGTTCTCTTTTATTTTTTTTTCTGCCTCAATACTATTCACAAACACAACATACCCCCAACATTTACATCTCTCATTTTCTGTAATGATTCTTGGAAGAGATAAACAGAATCCTAGAAGAAAAGTGTTCAAGGTTCCAAAATGTACCCCAGATTACAATTTAGTTGACGGCAAGTTCGCCAAATAGGGGCATTCTGCAAATTTAGTAAAGACATACACTAGGGAATTTATGGTTTCAACTAGTTCATTTGGAAAAGTTATTAGAAATTAATTTGTCTCTTTGATATCTTATCTTCTCAGCAAAGTATTACTGGTATGATACCAACAAGGAGAGTTTTCTTTATCCTTAGTCTTGGAACAGGCCCCCAGTTATGCTCCCATATTTCCCTCTACTACTATTACAACATACATCATTCTTTTATCACTTCTGCCATTTAATGTCTGCTATCAACTAATTTTAAACTGTAAAAGTTGTAGAATAAAGGAAGTAAAATGGTATCTATGCAGAAAACTGGGTGGGAAAGCTTTCAGCCACTGGAAGAAAGTTGAAGGTTAAATATCTGTTATATTCAAGGAACAACAACACGGTCTGTGTTGCTGGAGTGAATAAGAAGAGAAGGCAAAGATGAGATCAGAGAGATAATGTAGTCAGAACATGTAGGGTCCCACAGGTTGTAGTAAGAACTTAGGTTTTTTATTTTTAATGGTCTGGGAAACCATTGGAGAGACTTGAAGAGAGCAGTGATCTGATTTGACTCACAACGTTTTGGCAACAATATCCTGGCACCTATGTCAAAAGGCTTAACATCAGAACAAAGAAACCTGCAAGTTATTGCAATAATTCAGGTAATACATGATAGTGGCCTCGACAGAATGGTGACAGCAAGGTGATGGGAAGTAGTCAAATTCTGCACCTGTGTTGAAAACATAAAAGGCAACAGTTTTGTTTCGAACACTTTCAGTGTGAGATGCCCATTAGGTATCCAAGTGAAGAGACATTAAGTAGGCAATTAGATATACTCTTTCCTAAAGTACACCGAAGAGATCCAAGGTATATAAACAAATTTACAAATTTGGGAATCATCAGCCTATAGACACAGGTAGAGCATCCAAATCCCAAAATCTGAAATGCTCCAAAATCCTAAACATTTTTGAGCACCAGTATGATGCTCAAAGGAAATGCTCACTGGAGCATTCCAGATTTCAAATTTTCAGCTTTGGGATGCTCAGCCAGTAAATGAAATGCAAATATTCCACAATCCCAAAAGCTCAAAATGTGAAACACTTCAGGTTTCAGGTTCCAAGCATTTCAGATAAGGGATATTCAACCTGTAGTATAATTTTGAAAGTCAAGGTGATTAGATAAAATCACTTAGGGTGTGAGCATAAACAGAAAAAAAGGGAGAGATCCTAAGAGTGAGGCCTGGGACATTTTAACACTTACAGGACATGGAGACTGGGTAGGACCATTAAGAAATTAAAAAGGGACAGCTAGAAACTGAAGGAAGAAAACCACCCAATTATAGTACACTGGAAGCCAAGAGGGGAAAAAAAAATGTTTCAAAGAACAGAAAAAAAATATTTCAAGCAACAGAAAGTCATCAATGGGGGAAAAAGAGAAAACAATTAATTTGTATTAATAACAATTAACAAGTATTAATAAAGTATAGTGTTTCAAATCATTTTAGCAATGGAACCTGGTTTAGAAACAAAAAACACAGTGGGCAATGCCACCCCATAAAACAAAAAGGCAGCACTGCTCTAGCTGAAGTGGAGAGAATAGACTGTATCTTCCTGCTTGCTATCATCTAGGTCCTTGGGAAAACACAAAGGGAACACAAAATACACACTGAAAACCACTGTTACAAAGCATCATTTAAAAAACATGTGTTTAAGTTTTAAAGTAATTTATTTCATGTTAATTACAGATATTGGATTTTCACAGTGATTTTTTTAGAAAAGTAAGATCAAAAGTAAAAATCCAATAATTTTAGAGGGATAATATGAACTGTATTATTTAACCTCTCTAAGCCTCACTTGCCTCAACTACTATTATTAAATGAGAATAACACTATATAAACTAAGTTATTTATATAAATAATTTAGCACACTACACAAAACATATGAAGAGCTCAGTAAAGGTTTTTATTTTTCAGACATTGTCTCGCTCTGTGGCCAGGCTGGAATGCAGTGGCATGACCTTGGCTCACTGCAACCTCCGCCTCCCAGGTTCAAGTGATTCTCCTGCCTCAGCCTCCCAAGTAGCTGGAACTACAGGCATGCACCAACATGCTCAGTTAACTTTTTGTATTTTTAGTAGAAACAGGGTTTCATCATATTGGCCAGGATGTTCTCGATCTCTTGACCTTGTGATTTGCCTGCCTCAGACTCCCAAAGTGCTGGGATTACAGGTGTGAGCTACCACGCCTGGCCAATAAAGGTATTTTTTTTATAATTATTAGATAAAATTATTGCTGCTGAGTCAGTTACCACACCTAAATACTTGGCTAAACCTTCTCAAAAGGCTCCTACAACAACTGTAAAGTAAAAGACTACTGAACAGAAACACACAAAATAAACAGAGAAAAATCCTGGAAAATATTGATCCTAAAGACCTCCTCAGCAATCCCCTTTGTATTTGTGAAGATTTGTCCAAAAATAATGTACAAATTTTACAATGAAAGTCTGCCTTAAGTCATAAACTAGAATCATACTTGACAAAATAATTTCTTATAAGAGCAGGCCAAGGAATTCCATTCCCCAAATCCTTTCCAGTTTTAAGACTATACTCCTAGTATGTTTCACTGCAGCTATCTGAATGCCAATTTATAAAAATAATACCTACAGAGCAAATCTCTATCTATATTTTAAGTGATTCAGCTCTAATTACCATAAAGAAAATTCACAAAAGTTTAAATGTTACCAAATTGAACCATCCTTCACTTCCAAATTTTGAGGAAACATATGTAAAAGGAAGTAATAATGAAATGCTGAAATGTGAAAAAATATAAATTCTCTGTATGTCCATAAGTTCATACATAAACATTTACATTTTTATTACAGAATAAAAGCATACTTTTTGGTATGATATACTTTCAGCTGTGTGAACATCTTCCTGATTTCTCAGTACTTTTTGTGTGTCCATATTGAGAACCTGAAGCTGCTGGATCAGCTCTGCTTGCTGGGCTGTATGTGTACTGTTCTGTTTGTAAAGATTCTGCAGCTCCTGCAGTTCCTTCCTGTGCAAAGCAAGCAATAAATAGAGAAAAGTATGGATAAAGATCACCTCAGTTAAATAATTGTGTTCATCTAAGGTTACAGACTGGCATCCTATTTTTTATCTATTATTTGTACTGCAAGCAAACTTATTAATAAAAGAAATAATGAAGTACTTAATATTTATCACATACACAGATAAAGTATTGATACAATGACTATGACTTTCAAAGCCAAATACATATTAATTTTCTTTTGTAGCTTGATAGTAATAAAAACCGTGGATATACATAGTACCACCTTTTATTTAAATTAAGTAAACACTTAAGTTTCAAGAATTAACAAGTGGTAAAGTCAACTATAGTTATTAGACAGTTCTGAACAAAGGGTATGTCAACATTTCATTTTATATTATTATACAGAACTTTAAATTTATTAAAAAGAATCCCAAAGGGCAAATTTAAGTTTTCAAACTAAAGTTCCTTAAAGCACAACTGCCAATTCTAATTTGTAACCTCAGAGTCCTGGGCTGGGATTCTTGTGACTCCTCTAACTCAGCTTGAAGGAACTGATGAGGTTAAAAAAAAAGTCAGAAAGTCACAAGAAAAATCTAGTCCTTCCAACCTACCCACGATAAAAGTGACAAGCAGGAGGACAAATGAACTGGTGGTGGTAATGACGGCACCAAGAGTCTAGGAGAACCACACCTTTGAGACAGAGGTTTCCAGATTGCTGTGGTAGTGAATCCTGTGTAATACAGATTATACAAACTGGGAATTCTTTTGTATATTTAATTTGAACAGAGAAATACTTATAAAGCACTATTACATCAAAATATACTATAAACAGTAGTCTCTTGGTATCTATGGGAGAATGGTTTCAAGACCCACTTTGAATATGAAAATTTACAGATGCTCAAGTCCCTTATATAAAATGATATAGTTTTGCATATAATCTATGCACATCCTCCCAAATACTTTAAGTCATCTCTAGATTACTTATAATACCTAATACAAAGTACATGCTATGCAAACAATGTTATACTGTATTGTTTAGGGAATAATGACAAGAAAAAGTCTGTAGACGTTATACACATTCGGTACAGATGCAACCACTCATTCTTTTTCCCTGATATTTTCAATCTTTGACTGGTTGAATCCATGGATATGTAATCCATGGATATGAAAGGTTGATTGTACTTACATAATATTTTGAAGATTGTATTTCTTAATGGAACTTTTTTTACCTATAACTTTAAACTAGTCATTCATTCACATAAGTCTTAAAAGAAAGGAATAAGAGAAAACAGAGACAGTTGTTGAACATGGATGAAAATTAGTATGGGAGCAAGGAGTTCTGCTTCTTAGAGATTTAGAACATTAATGTTCTCAAAGCACAACTACCCCCCCTGCATTCATACAGATACATGGATATACACCATTTTCCTGTAACAATTCAAAAAACTGAAACATGCAGAAAATAGCAGTCAAAAACGGGGAAGGGGAGAGAAGAGAATCAATAATGGCACAACGCCTTCAGGAAATGTAATACAAGAGGAGGGGAAAAAAGACCCATAGTAATCAGGCATGATGATTATTGCCATTTTTCACTAATAACATTAGCAAAATTTATCAAAGGAAATATGCAACAGGGCAGGAAAAAATTCCATCATAGTTAAGACATGTTAGCCAGGAGGCCTAAAAAAATGTCGCATTTAGAAAGGAGACATGATAAACATAAAACAAATTATCTTTCAATATAGTGTTAAAACATAGCAAATTTATGTATATTCCAATGTTAGCAGACATCTGGTATTTCTTAACGAGAAGGCCCGAATCAGTAGCTGGTCTTCATTTAAGGATAATGTACAACAAAATATATGTATCTTTAGTCATAAGAAACACACTAGGCAGGGCGCAGTGGCTCACATCTGTAATCCCAGAACTTCAGAGGCCAAGGCAGGTGGATCGCCTGAGGTCAGGAGTTCAAGACCAGTCTGACCAACAGTGAAACCCCGTCTCTACTAAAATTACAAAAATCAGCTGGGCGTGGTAGCATGTACCTGTAGTCCCAGCTACTCAGGAGGCTGAGGCAGAGGAATCACTTGAGGCTGAGGCAGAGGAATCACTTGAACCTGAGCCGAGATCACACCACTGCTCTCCAACCTGGATGACAGAGCCAGACTCCGTCAAAAAAAAAAACAAACAAAAAACAAACACACACACACACATACACTGAAGAGTAGGGAGATGCTCATACTATTATGATGCTTTGCAAATTAAAAATCAACTTGGGAAAAAGTACATTTTTCTCTACTATCTCATACTATTTTCTGGCCATGCTCTCAATAAGTGGAAATGAAGCATAATCTTATACTATGCAGATATGTTTATTTCTCTCTGTCTCCCCACACCACCCTCAGAAAAGTAGAAGTGATGGTATGTACACCAATGTTGCAAATATAAAAAGCAAGCAAAGCTCACAAAACTCATACATCTGAACCAGCGGAAAGCAATGAATTTGTCTACACCTTTCCTCATTTGAAAATAAGTAAAGAAAAACAGGGTGGGCCAAGATGGTCGACTAGAAACAGCTGTGGTCGAAGGCCCCTCACCAAAAAGAACAAAAACAATGAGTGAATCCTGCACTGGCAACTGAGGTATCCAAGTTCCCTCATTGGGACTGACTAGGCAGCTGGCACAACCCACAGAGAGCAAGGAAAAGCAGGGTGGTGCAACGGCCCACCTGAGAGCCACACAGGGTAAGGGGAGCTCCTACCACCAGCCAAGGGAAATGGTGAGTGATGGAGCTACTCTGCCTGGGAAACCACATGTTTTCCATGGATCTGTGCTACCCACAGATCAGAAGATCCCCCTCATGAGCCCATGCCACCAGGGCCTTGGGTCCCAAGTGCAGAGCTGTCCAGATTCTCGGCAGCCTCTTGGTGGCCTCTCAGCAGCCAATGGGTTGGTGACTACCTACAGCTACCAACTTCCTAGTGGATCATCACTGCGGCTGCCTGCTGCCTAAGATGCCTGAGTTCCTGGGGAGCAGGGGCAAGGGGTGACAGCCATCACTGCAGCTCCAGTCTGCCAATCTTCCCCTGCCAGTGCCAGGAAGACTAGATGGTTTGGACCCAGACGGAATTCCCCACAGCACACACAGTGGCTATGGCTATGGCAGATCATGGCCAGACTGCCTCTTCAGGCGGAACCCTACCCATCCCTCCTCACTGGGTGGGGCCTTCCTGCAGGAATTTTGGCAACTGCAGCCAGGGGTTTAGGGACAGAACTCTGATGTCCCTGGGACTAAGCCTCTAGTGGGAGAGGTGGCCACAGTCTTCACAGATTACCAGACTTAGACTTTCCCCCTGCTAGCTCTGAGGAATCCGGGCAGTCCAGATGAGTGGGATTCCCCACAGCACAGCACACCTGCTCTGCCAAGGGGCAGCCAGAATGCTTCATTAAGCACGTCCCAGATCCCCTGCCTCCAGACTAGGTGAGATCCCCAATAGGGGTTGCCAGACACCTTATATAGGAGCATTCCTGTTGGCATCAGGTTGGTGCCCCTCTGGGACAAAGATCCCAGCCAGAGGAAGGAGCAGGCAGCCATCTTTGCTATTCTGCATCTTCCACTGGTGATACCTCCAGGTGCAGAAGGGATCCAAGTGAATAGGTTCTGGAACGACCCCCAGCAAACCACAGAAGCCCTATGGAAGAGGGGCCTGACTGTTAAAAGAAAAATAAACAAACAGAAAGCAACAATAACAGCATCCAACAAAAAGGTCCTTGCAAACTGAAAGATCAAAGCTAGATAAACTCACAAAGATGAGGAAGAATCAATGAAAAAACAATGAAAACTCAAAAAGTCAAAATGCCTCTTCTCCATATGATCATAATACCTCTCCAGGAAATGCACAGAACTGGGCAGAGGCAGAGATGGATGAACTGACACAAGTAGGCCTCAGAAGGTGGGTACTAATGAACTTAGAGAGCTAAAGGAGCATGTTCTAACCCAATACAAAGAAGCTAAGAACCATGATAAAACACTACAGGAGCTGTTAACCAGAAAAATCAGTTTAAAAAGAACATAAATAACCTAACGGAGTTGAAAAACACAACCTGAGAACATCACAATGCAACAAGTATCAACAGCCAAGCTGACCAAGCAGAGGAAAGAATTTCAGAACTTAAAGACTCTCTTGCTGAAATAAGACAGGCAGAGAAGATGAGAGAAAAAAGAATGAAAAGAAACAAACAAAACCTCCACGAACTTTAGGATTACGTAGAAATACCGAACCTATAACTGACTGGGCTACCCGAAAGAGATGGGGAGAATAGAACCAAGGTGGAAAACATACTTCACGATATCATCTAGGAGAACTTCCCTAACCTGACAGGCAAACATTCAAATTCACGAAATCCAAAGAACCCCAGTAAGATACTCCATGAGATGATCAGCCCTAAGACACATAATCATCAAATTCACCAAGGTCAAAATGAAGGGAAAAAAATGTTAACAGCAGCCAGAGAGAAAGGTGAGGTCACCTACAAAGGGAAACCCATTAGACTAACAGCAAACTTCTCAGCAGAAACCCTACACGTGAGAAGAGATTGGGGGCCAATATTCAACATTCTTAAAGAAAAGGATTTCCAACCCAGAATTTCATATCCAGCCAAACTAAGCTTCATAAGCTAAGGAAAAATAAAATCCTTTTCAGACAAGCAACTGCTGAGGGAATTAGTCACCACCAGGCCTACCTAGCAAGAGCTCCTGAAGGAAGCACTAAATATCAAAAGGAAAAACCACTACTAGCCACTGCAAAAACACACTGAAGTACAAAGACCAATGACACTAAAAAGCAACTACATCACTAAGTCTGATAAATAACCAGCTACCATCATAACAGGATCAAATTCACAGATAACAATATTAACCTTAAATGTAAATGGGCTAAATGCCCCCAATTAAAAGACACAGAATGGCAAGCTGGATAGAGTCAAGACACATCAG
Organism: Papio anubis; assembly: GCF_008728515.1. Classification (NCBI taxonomy): domain Eukaryota; kingdom Metazoa; phylum Chordata; class Mammalia; order Primates; family Cercopithecidae; genus Papio; species Papio anubis. The sequence goes on along the minus strand of NC_044988.1, from coordinate 46,457,238 downwards.
TGTGCTGGATTTAAGAGACCCATCTCACATGCAAAGACACACATAGGCTCAAAATAAAGGAATGGAGGAAAATATACCAAGCAAATGGAAAGCAGAAAAAAGCAAGATCTGCAATCCTAGTTTCTGACAAAATACAGTTTAAACCAACAGAGATCAGAAAAGACAAAAGGGGGCATTACGTAATGGTAAAGGGTTCAATTCAATGAGAAGAGCTAACTATCCTAAATATATATGCACCTAATACAGGAGCACCCAGATTTATAAAACAAGCTCTTAGAGACCTACAAAGACACTTAGACTCCCACACAATAATAGTGGGAGACTTATCACCCCACTGTCATTATTAGACAGATCATCAAGATGAAATTAATAAGGGTACTTGGGACGTGAACTCAGCTCTGGATCAAGTGGACCTGATAAATATCTACAGAACTCTCTACCCAAAAACAACAGAATATATATTCTTCTTGGCGACACACAGCACTTACTGTAAAATCGATCACGTACTTGTAAGTAAAACACTCCTCAGCAAATACAAAAGAACTGAAATCATAACAGGCTCTCAGAAAACAGCACAATCAAATTATAACTCAAGATAAAGAAACCCACTCAAAACACAAAACTACATGGAAATTGAACAACCTGCTCCTGAATGACTCCTGGGTAAATAATGAAATTAAGGCAGAAATCAAGAAGTTCTTTGAAACCACTGAGAACAAAGAGACAACACACAGAGTCTCTGGGATGCAGCTACAGCAGTGGTAAGAGGGAAATTTAATAACTGGGAGGTGGAGGTTGCAGTGAACCAAGGTCATGCCATTGCACTCCATCCTGGGCAACAAGAGCAAAACTCTGTCTCAAACAAACAAACAAACAAACAAAATCCTCAATAAAATACTGGCAAACTGAATACAGCAGCACATTCATAAAGTTTATCCACTACGATCAAGTCAGTTTCATCCCCAGAATGCAAGGCTGGTTCAACATACACAAATCAATAAATCTAATTCATCACATAAACAGAACTAAAGACAAAAAAACACATGATTATCTCAACAGACACAGAAAAGGCCTTCGATAAAATTCAACATCCCTTCATGTTAAAAACTCTCAATAAACTAGGTATTGACTGAACATACCTAAAAATAATAAGAGCCATTTATGACAAACCCACAGCCAATATCATACTGAATGGGCAAAAGCTGGAAGCATTTCCCTTGAAAACTGGCACAAGACAAGGATGCCCTCTCTCACCACTTCTATTGAACATAGTATTGGAAGTTCTGGCCACGGCAGTCAGGCAAGACAAAGAAACAAAAGGTATTCAAACGGGAAGAGAGGAAGTCAAACTGTCTCTGTTTGCAGATGACATGATTCTATATCTAGAAAACTCCATTGTGACAGCCCAAAAGTTTTCTAAATTGATATGCAACTTCAGCAAAGTCTCAGGATACAAAATGAATTGCAAAAATCACAACCATTCCCAAACACCAACAATAGACAAGCAGAAAGCCCAATCATGAATGAACTCCCATTCACAAATGCTACAAAAAGAATAAAATGCCTAGGAATACAGCTAATAAGGGAAGTGAAGGAGTGAAGGACCTCTTCAAGGAGAACTACAAACCACTGCTCAAGGAAATAAGAGAGGGCAAAAACAAATGAAAAAATATTCCATCATGGATAGAAAGAATCGATATCATGAAAATGGCCATACTGCCCAAAGTAATTTATAGATTCAATGCTATTCCCATTAAACTACCATTAACATTCTTCACAGGTTTAGAAAAAACTACATTAAAATTCATATGGAACCAAAAAAGAGCCCGTATAGCCAAGACAATCCTAAGCAAAAAGAACAAAGCCCGCAGCATCACACTACCCAACTTCAAACGATACTACAGGGCAACAGTAAGCAAAACAACATGGTACTGGTACAAAAATAGACACATGGACCAAAAGAACAGAATAGAGATCTCAGAAATAAGACCGCAAATCTACAACCATCTGATCTTTGACAAACCTGACAAAAACAAGCAATGGGAAAAGGATCCCCTATTTAATAAATGCTGCTGGGAAAGCTGGCTAGCCATAAGCAGAAAACTGAAACTGGACCCCATCCTTACACCTTATACAAAAATTAATTCAAGATAGGTTAAAGACTCATTAAATGGAAAACCCAAAAGTATAAAAATCCTAGAAGGAAATCTCATCCAACCATTCAGGATATAGGCACAGGCAAAGATTTCATGACAAAAACATCAAAAGCAATTGTAACAAAAGCAAAAATGGACAAATGCTATCTAACTAAACTAAAGAGCTTCTGCACAGCAAAAGAAACTAGCATCAAGTGAACAGGCAACCTACACAATGGGAGAAAATTTTTGCAATCCATCCATCTGACAAAGGGCTAATATCCAGAATCTACAAGGAACTTAAACAAATTTACCAGAAAAAAACAAACAACCCCATTAAAAAGTGGGCAAAGGACATGAATAGACACTTCTCGAAAGAAGACATTTATGATGCCAACAAACATGAAAAAAAGCTCAACATCACTGATCATTAGAGAAATGCAAATCAAAACCACAGTAAGATACCATCACACACCAGTCAGAATGGATATTATTAAGAAGTCAGCCAGGCACGGTGTCTCACTCCTGTAATCCCAGTACTTCAGGAGGCCGAGGTAGGTGGATCACAAAGTCAAGAGATCGAGACCATCCTGGCCAACATAGTGAAACCCCATCTCTACTAAAAATACAAAAACTAGCTGGGCATGGTGGCACACACCTGTAGTCCCAGCTACTCAGGAGACTGAGACATATGAATTGCTTGAACTGGGGAGGCATAAGTTGCAGTGAGCCGAGATCGCTCCACTGCACTCCAGCCTGGTGACAGAGCGAGACTCCATCTCCAAAAAAAAAAAAAAAAAAAAAAAACAGATTCTAGCGAGGCTGTGGAGAAACAGGAATGCTTTTACACTGCTGGTGGGAATGTATATTAGTGCAACCATTGTGGAAGACAGTGCGGCGATTCCTCAAAGACCTAGAACCAGAAACACCATTTGACCCAGCAATCCCATTACTGGGTATATACCAAAAAGAATATAAATCATTCTATTATAAAGATACATACACGTGTTATGTTCATTGCAGCACTATTCACAATAGCAAAGACATCGAATCAACCCAAATGCCATCAAAGACAGACTGGATAGAGAAAATGTGGTACATATACAACATGGAATATGATGCAGCCATAAAAAGCAACGAGATCATGTCCTTTGCACGGACACAGATGGAGCTGGAAGCCATTATCGCCAGCAAACTAACGCAGGAACACAAATCTAAACACTGCATGTAGTGGGAGCTGAACAATGAGAACACATGGATATAGATAGAGGAAAAATACACACTGGGGCCTGTCAGTGGGGAGGGTGGTGTGTGTGGGGAGGGAGAGCATCAGGATAAACAGCTAACATATGTGGGGCTTAATACCTAGGTGATAAGATTGATAGGTGCTGCAAACCACCATGGCACATATTTACTATGTAACAAACCTGCACATGTATCCTAGAACTTGAAACAAAATTAAATTTTTTAAAAAAAGAAAAATAGGACATCTAAAGGGATAGGGGGAATAAAATTAAGAAAAATGAAATGTAATTGTGCATACTCAGAGGAAGAGTATACTTCTCAGTAGGAGTAACATAAGAACTTAGAAGAAGAGTGAAGAAGTACAAAAAGTAAGCCATCATTCCCCTGTGAAATACCAATAGAAAGCCAAGATGTAAGGACATCTCTGTGAGGGCAGGAACTTTCTTGTTCACTGCTATAAACAGAGCACCTAGGACAGTTCCTGTCTCTTATTAAGTATTTGTTGTTGTATGGGACACATACATCTTTTGAGATTCAACCTCAGCTAGCTACTAGAATTTTGAGTCCATTTTTCTGCCTCAGCCTACTAATAGATACATCAGCCTACCAAATATATACAGTTCATATGACTCCATCACGGGAGGATAATGAGCTGCACGCCTACAGTCTTTTTCTCCATTTACCATTTCCAGACTGGGATAAACAATGCTACTATACAGGGGTAGTATGAGCAACAAACCGGAAGACAAAACACAAAAGGAAACCAGAGAGATAAATTATCTTCTTCCATCTGATGGCTTGCTCTACGGCATGGTTTCTCAGTTCTTGAGTGGCTAAGTCAGTGACCTGATGTCTTCATGGTTTATCATGAAGCAATGGCCAGAACAACAATGCATTACCTCAAATTACTTTTTATCCTTCCCTGCCTCAGATTCTTGTTCTTTTGCCCACTCTGTACTGGAAGTGAATCTCCCAAGTAATCAGTATGTAATCCCTGACTCAGGCTCTGTGAAAACAGTTGTTGAATGAATGAAATGAAAAAGATAAAAAAGAATTGATACAAAGAAAACAAAATGCCATCACAGCTTTAAATCCATAATGAGAGTAGTTACAAGCAAAATCAAAGTTATGAAACATAAAATTGTTACCTTCAAACTTGAGAAGCTCCTCTAGATACAGATGAAAGAGGATTAAGGAAAATCTAGGTTAGCTGAAAGAGAAGATGCTGAGAACCAACAATACTTCTTCCCATCTCATGACGGATATTAAGTTGTGTAGAATATTATTGTACTGCTGAAATATAAACCTAACAATCTTTCATTTACCAGTGATTGTTTTAGTCCATTTTTGTTAGTTACAACAGAATCCCTAAAACTGGATAATTTACAAAGAAAAATGAATTTATTTCTTACAGTTATTCTTACAGAAGTCCAAGGTTGAAGGGTTCCATCTGCTGAGGGCCTTCTTCCTCGTGGGGACTCTATGCAGAGTCCTGAGGCAGTGCCAGACATCATATGGCGAAGAGGCTGAGCATACTAACTCAGGTCTCTCTTCCTCTTATAAGGCCAACAGTTGCATTCCCATAATAACCCATTAATACCTAAGTGGATTAATTCATTCATGAGAATGGATTAATTCATTCATGAGGGCAGAGCCCTCATGACCCAATGGCCTCTTAAAGTCCCAATGTCCGAATTCTGCCACACTGAGGATTAAATTTGAACATTAACTTTGGATGGGACAAATATTCAAACCATATCAGTGATACTGTAAGTAGGCCATGTGATTAAATTAGGAATATCCCTTTAAAGAGCAGGTTTGATAGGAAACACTAACAGAGGGTTTTGAAGAGCTTCTCTACATATTCTGCAATAAAAAAAAAAAAAAAAAAAAAAAAAAAAACCAAACAAAAAAAAACTGATACCTTCCCAAAACAAAGATCTATGGCTTGTTCACATTACATTTGCTTTTCTCTATTCTAAGACCCAAACTGGAGCATCAGACTGTAGTGGAAATAGGCTATTCTCCTGGAAAAAGGTGAAAAGCAAAGGCAAATCAAACAATGGCTCCTTTAAAGCATTTGCAAAGACTCTCATTTCACTGGCCAAAATAAGTCACATGACTAAATTGGATGCCAACAGGGGCAGAAAGCATATGGTAGCAATAGGGAAAGCCCTGGTAAAAACGGGCCCATGAGATGAATCAAAACAAACAGTACTGAATGAACAAATCAAGAGTAAAAAGTTTAGTGATAAACACTGAAGTACTATATAGAATTATGCCTAAACATCTGTGTTCACTGTGGTTATACAAGAGGAGATAAATGCTATAATTCTTAAGATACAAATTGGAGGGAGTCAAAATGGTTGAATTTATGTGCTCATTTCCAGAGTATGTAGAGCAGAGTGCCAAAATCAACTAGAGATGAAATGTAGTTTAAAAAAAAATCATGAATCTCCAAGGTTTTTCATATCAGTTTGTTCTTAGTTTTAGAAAGATAGTGTTCCTTATAGAGAAAAACTAATTATCTAAGATGTAATAATCTCCTCAAGTTCACAGAGAGCCTTATTGTTTCATTATATGAAAAAAAAAACTAAAATTATTAGTTACCAAAAGAGCATGTGCAATATAGTCCCTTTTATTTAAAAATGTCCGTCTACTCAATCTTCAATTTATAAATAGGGACTGAGAAAAATCTAGAACAATGATCACAAAATTTTATGGCTATTATTTCTCTAGGGATACATTTTTAGTGTAATTTTTTTTCTTTTACCTTCCTTATACTTTTCTGTACTGCATGTATTTATTTTTATATAATTCACGTTTATCATTTGTACCAAAATAACTATAGCACAATTCATAGTAAAAATAAAACAACTAATTTTTATCCACCAAAACAACTGCACAGTAAAACTATATGCAATAAAAGAAAAATCATTTGAAAACTATATGGGAAGGAAAAATTACATTTAAAATAGTAACAAGAAACAAGAAAGAGCTAGGAATAAATTTAATGAGAAATGTTCAAAACCTGTATGAGGAAAGACACAGAGGTAGACTGAAACAAATGAAATGACACACCACACTCTGGGACAAGAAGACTGAACACCATAAAGATGTCAATTCTCCTTAGATTATTGTAAATTTTATGTGCTAATAATATACCAAGAAAAAATAAGCAAGTTTACTCTAAAGTTTATGTGCAAAGACTAACAGGGAATAATGGCCAGAAAAGCTCTGAAGAAGAGTAGTAACTGAGAATGGGCCAATCTTCATCATCTCTACTCTGTTTAGCCTAAGAGACCAATCTCTCTAAAGACTAGATTATACTGCTCCTTGTTTTCTGACTCTGAATGAATTTCATCAGTTGAAGGCACTAGCTGGTGATTCCAGGGTAAAGGAGAAAGAGGTCCGGATATTTATTTACCCAGCTCACTCTCTGCTGAGCCACAGTTTGATAGTGCCTGTGTTCCTCTGTCTAAGGTTATTGCTCTTATTGGGCAGCTTCTGTCACAGGATACTAATTCTTGTCCCTTCTGGCTAAGGGTGGTAATGGTGGTTGTTGATAATCCATGGTCAGTATTTTCTGAATCTATTATCTATTCAGAGAGAACTGGTATCTTTATCATAGTGAGTCTTCCAAACCATGAACTTTGTTATTTCCCTGAACATATTAGATCTTTTACTTTTCTCAATGTTTGTAGAATTCTCTGAATAGAGGTAACACACATTTTTCATTAGATTTGCTTTTCATACCTCCAGTAATATTGTAAATTCTTCTTAAGTTTATTTCCTAATATGTTTTGCTGGTATAAAAATGCAATTAAGTTTTATATACTGACCATGTATCCACCAAGCATGATAAACTTATTAAACTATATATAAATTATTTTGGGTTATCTACGTGAATTAATCATGTTTTAGCAAATAACTAGGATTTCTGCTTTCATTTCTAGGTCTTGTATCTTTTTATTCTTCTTTCCTTACTACATACTTGTTATTTCTGACTATGTGCTAGACCTTACTTTGTAAAACTTTAGATATAATTTAAGTCCAGATTATTTTATCATTCTCCAAAGAAAACTCACTTGCTTCTGCTAAGCATCTGAGAAAACCAGCAATCCAGATGTATTAATCCAATTTCAGGATTCTGTCTGAAGATTTTCTGAACCAAAATTATGACTGCACTGTCTTGACTCAATTTCTAACAAAAATTCTCACCTCAATTGTAGAACCATTACCTATTCAGGCAAAAGTTTTGGTTAGGCAATTTAATCGGTTATCCTTTTTTATGCCATAGCTAGGTAAATATATCCATATGCTCTATATAGATTACAGACATGTACATCATTATATATGCATAGAGTTGGACTTCCATATGTGTGGTTTCTGCTTCCACAAATTCAGCCAACAATAGATCAAAAACAATAATTTTAAAAATATAACAACAAAATAATACAAACAAAAATACAGTATAACAACTATTTACATAGGATTTACACTGTATTTGATATTATTAATAGAAGTAATCTAAAGATTTGAAGTATACAGGAGGATGCACATAAGTTATGTGCAAATATTGCCGTTTTATGTAAGGGGCTTGAGCATCTATAGATTTTGGTATCCATATTGAGGCCTAAAACCAATCCCCCACAGATACCAAGGAATGACTGTATATACTTATTTATACTGTAACCTAGGCAAAAATCATTTGAGGTAGAGTTCACAAAAATATCCTTTAGCACAATGGGTGACATGGATCAAATATTCAATAAAATATAAATGACTATGAACTTCAAACAAGGGACTCCATACAGAAACAGTAGCTCTATCATTTATCATTGGAAAAGTATATCCAAATAAGAAAGTGCCTAGACCACTTTTTCCACAATTATGGCTTTATATGTCTTGATTACAACATAGATTCAATAAACTGGGACTGGTATATCATAACCACCCTCTCCCAATGAAATAATGATGAAAGAAATAAGACACGCAGTATATCCAACAGTAATCCTCATACAAGATAACTCAGGAGACACACTGTAGACATCTCAACTACTAACTTATAATGAGGATTCAAGACAAAGTACACTGCTCCAAACTACCAACTCTGTGCTATCATTCTTCTCCTCTGTGAATCCTTTTTTTCAAAATTTCAGCTTTTATTTTAGATACAGGGGGTACATGTGTGGTACTATTACTTGGCTCTATTGCTTGATGCTGAAGTTTGGGTATGGATCCTGTTACCCAGGTGGTAAATATAGTACCCAACAGGTAGATTTTCCACCCATGCACCCTCACTCCCTTTACCGTCTAGTAGTCCACAGTGTCTACTGCTCCTAAGTTTATGTCGATGGGTGCTCAGTGTTTAGCTCCCACTTATAAGTGAGAACATGAAGTATTTGGTTTTTTTGTTCCTACATTAATTCACATAGGCCATATGCCTCTCTGAGTCCTTATAATCAAACTCTTACAATTACACATGGCCCACTAGCTATTATTCTTTTACTATTGTATAAGAAAAAGTGCATGTGAGGATATTCTTGCTTTATTTGTAATAACTTACAGCTCTTGCAATACACTAAATTTAAATATACAAACTCATGCAAAATGTAGAAGAAAACATAGTTGTTATATCCCATGTCCTTAACACTGCACTATATCCTAGAACGAACACCATATTTGTTGTAATAGCCTAGCACCATCATACTCTAAAATGGAAAGGTCTTTGTTGAAATATCTTATGCAGTTCTAGATGTTATATTTTAAGAAGAAGATTGACAATATGGAAAACAGTCAGAAAGGTAATCCAAAATATGATAACATCTGTGAAACATGTACATGAAGAGTTTATGTAAGAAATAGGAGTAGTTGATCAATTAGTGAAAAAGTTTTGTCACTGAGAACTGTCTAAGACCACTGAGTTATGTTATAGAATAGGGAGTAGATTGTTTCTGAGATTCTCCAGATAATAAAACTATAATAAATGGGTGGGAATTATAAAAAGGCAAATTCCAACTAAGTACATGTAAAACAATGTTCAAAAATTTAAAAAATATAAAATGAAAACAGCAGTATTGAAAAGCATGAGAAACTTTTAAACTAAGTTTCAAGGAAAGACTTAATGCTATGTATGCTATCTTATTGGGAAGAGGATATGAATAAATAAAAATTTTTAAATTCCATCCAAATCTAAGGTTCTATTCCTATTTAGAATTACTTTTCTGACTTCACTATTGTTTTAAAAATAATTACAATATGAGCTGATATGTCAACCAGTTTGTCATCTATGAAGTTTATACTTTTCCTCACCCTTATGATGAAAAAGTTTTTAAATGTGATACAAGGAATCTGTTAATGTTCTAATTCATTTTAATTTTACTGGCTTCAATAATGGTAAACAGTTTCTCATCCAAACTAAATTCACAATGGCACAAATTTACAAAACTGTATTTTACCCAATGGAACCATAAAAACTACCTGATAAACAGCACTAAATTGACCCCCTTACCAATGCCCACTATCATGAAGGAAAATTCCCAGATAAGTTTTACCAAAGAACTCCACCCAATGTGTACCAAAATGGCAGAGATGTATCCATCATTTATATATCACTTAGTTTTAAATTAAAATAAATTATATATTCAAAGTCTATTATATACCTCTAGAAGCATACCTTCGATCCCATGCTCTGGTGCTACCAAAATAAATAAACACATACATACAAATATGCATGCATGTCCATTCATGCGTGTGGACAGACAGACAGATATTGATCTATGAACCAAGGAAAAGTTCTGTCTTAATTTATTCTCTCTCATACTATTTTCTGAAAAAGGTAATTATAAAGTAAATTAATAGTTTTAACATCTTTAAAAAACACTTAGAAACACAAGTGTATCGTGCTTACTTTTTCAAGTAATCCAACTTTATGAAAAGTATTATAAAATCAATTATGTTGATATAGAAAGACTGCTTTACAAACTGAAACTATATAGAACATAATAAAATTAAAAGTCAAAATTTGTTTCTCAGTTATTATTGTTCACTGTAACAATATGAGTATCATGTAACACATAGCTAGAAATGTTAGAAGAAAACAATGAATGAAAGAATTACAATGTCCTTGTTAAAAACTGAAACTAGGGTACCCCTTGACCATGCTTGTCCAATCCTGTATACCCACTCATTCTCCCAGGCAATTTTTCAATTTAGTGTAAATAACTCCAGATTCTCAATGCACAAACATATATAACCATAGAAAACATAGTTATTATTTTACAGTGTTAGTAATAAGTATAAATGCTATCATTCTGAATGACTAATGACATTTCTATAATGTTAAATTAAAAATTGAATATACTTGCCTGACCAGGGTAATATCCATATCCTTCTGGATAAGTTCAGTCTGTTTATTACTCAACTGTAATGATAGAGCATTATATTTACTCTGTGATACTTCAACTTCTTTCCTTGCTTCAATTAAATTGTCTTCAAAGGCCTAAAATTAGAGTGCTTATATCAATAATCAAACATAATAAATACTAAATGTAACAAAACATGTTATATTTAACTATTCTACAAAATGACAGAGAAAAACTAATACTGTTTTAATTTTTTCACTTACTTAAAATAATTTTAACACAAACAATAACTTTTATACCAGTCACGGATTTTTCTTCAGAAACTTAAAAATGTCATGGCCTCTTGGTATAAAAGTTAAGAATGTGAAGTAAATAAACTAGAAGATATGTATAAAACATTTAGTTATTAAATTATTGTACAATAAAGTAATACAGTAGATGAACAAAAAAGAACTCATTTATTTTGATATTAATCACAATAAATTATAGACATATACTTATTTCCCTGTTTTCTCTGTTTGAAGTGCACATACAGAAGAAAGGACAGTACTTCAAAGACATCAAAATAGTTTTCCAAAGTTTGAGACTCAGATCATGTTCCGTTCTCTTGACTGTAGTGAAATGTACCTAAAGTTCTTGAAAGTTGATCTTTTCCTCCTGATCATTCTCTACATCTTTTTTCATTGTGAAAGGATTTTAAAATTAGATGTTTTAAAGATACAATATAAAATTAATTGTAATTACTTTTGCAAAGAAAATATATATATATATATATATATATATATATCTAAATAAAGTATGCCAACATAAATACCATACATTCATTATTTCCAAACATAAACACCAAGTTTTAGGTAAAGCACTAGAAATTCCTATTTATCTGCAAAAAAGGACAATCATAGATAGACAGCAAAGGCAGACAATTAGATGGAGGAAGGAGAGGAAGACAGAGGGGAGGAAAGGGCAGAAGGAGGAAGGGTGGGAAAGCAAGCCTTTTTAAAAAGTTACTCTATCTTTTTGCCCAACATATACAGAGATGGCAGATGTTCAACTACTGACAGTTAGGACTAAATGCATTGTTACGCTTAGCAGTGGAAAGAATTCAAACTCAGATAATGAAACTGGGGACTACAGAAGGGCTCTCATACTCTTAAAAAGTCAAAAGCCAGGTAGGGTGATGCCTCCAGCTTTGTTCTTTTGGCTTAGGATTGTCTTGGCAGTGTGGGCTCTTTTTTGGTTCCATATGAACTTTAAAGTAGTTTTTCCAATTCTGTGAAGGAAGTCACTGGTAGCTTGATGGGGACGGCACTGAATCTATAAATTACCTTGGGGATTATGAACACTTTCATGATATTGATTCTTCCCATCCATGACCATGGAATGTTCACTGGCCATCAGAGAAATGCAAATCAAAACCACAGTGAGATACCATCTCACACCAGTTAGAATGGCGATCATTAAAAAGTCAGGAAACAATAGGTGCTGGAGAGGATGTGGAGAAATAGGAACGTTTTTACACTGTCGGTGGGACTGTAAACTAGTTCAATCATTGTGGAAGACAGTGTGGCGATTCCTCAAGGATCTAGAACTGGAAATACCATTTGACCTAGCCATCCCATTACTGGGCATACACGCAAAGAATTATAAATCATGCTGCTATAAAGACACATGTACACGTATGTTTATTGCCGCACTATTCACAATAGCAAAGACTTGGAATCAACCCAAATGTCCATCGATGATGGACTGGATTAAGAAAATGTGGCACATATACACCATGGAATACTATGCAGCCATAAAAAAGGATGAGTTCATGTCCTTTGTAGGGACATGGATGCAGCTGGAAACCATCATTCTCAGCAAACTATCGCAAGGACAGAAAACCAAACACCACATGTTCTCAGTCATAGGTGGGAATTGAACAATGAGAACACTTGGACACAGGGCGGGGAACATCACACACCAGTGCCCCTCATAGGTGGGGAAGTGGGGAGGGATGGCATTAGGAGATATACCTAATGTAAATGACAAGTTAACGGGTACAGCACACCAACATGGCACATGTATACATATGTAACAAACCTGCACGTTGTGCACATGTACCCTAGAGCTTAAAGTACTATTTTAAAAACAAACAAACAAATGAACAAAAGAAAAAAAATAAAAAACTACAAGAAGCCAAAAACAGATTGTAACTATAGTCTGGAGACATAGAAGAAATTTTTTAACATACCACAAATAAGATCTGTGTAAAGCTGCTCATCTCAAGATTCAATCTGATTTCTGCCAAATATAAGGCAGGGACAAGGTGCCTCAAGCTTGAAAGAAGATCTAGCTCCAGACTGAGGTACCCAAAAGTACCAGGAACCTCAAAATAGCTTAAAAGGGATAAACGAACACCAGGGTAGAAATAGAAGATGGTAATTCCCATCAAGACAAACCCTTCAAAATCTAACCTTCAAAAAGAGAGTCAACGAAGTGAACAATCAGAAATAAACACTACTCCGCCAGGCGCAGTGGCTCATGCCTGTAATCCCAGCACTTCGGGAGGTTGAGGCGGGCGAATCACAAGAGCAAGAGATCGAGACTATCCTAGCCAACATGGTGAAATCTTGTCTCTACTAAAAGTGCAAAAATTAGTTGGGCATGGTGGCATGCACCTGTAGTCCCAGCTACTCGGGAGGCTAAGGCAGGAGAATCACTTGAACCTGGGAGGTGGAGGTTGCAGTGAGCTGAGACTGCACCAAAGGAAAGAAAGGAAAGAAAGGAAAGAAGGAAAGAAAGGAAAGAAAGGAAAGAAGGAAGGGAGGAAGGAAGGGAAGGAGGGAAAGAAAGGAAAGAAAGAAAGAAAGGAAAGCAAGGGAAAGGAAGGGAAGGAGGGAAAGCAAGGCAAGGGCAAGGCAAGGGCAAGGCAACGGCAAGGCAGCGCAAGGCAAGGCAAGGCAGCGACACTATCCTAGCGAAATGCAAATATGGGAACCAATTTAAAAGAACTATAAATATACAGAATATACTAAAATAGACAAACATTATGAAGCAAAAATGGAACAATCAGGCAGTTAAAGTGAAAAAACTACTATTTGACGTGAAGAGTAGACACAGAGAAACCAAATCAAAAATTATTGAAATAATCCAGCCAAAGCTGATGGTGTCTTGACAAGTAATAACAGAGGTGGTGAAGAGTCCAATTTAAAATATATTCTGAAGGTAGAAATGACAGGACCTGTTGATAAGTATCTGTGGAGTTGCAAGATAAAGATAGGAATTAAAGATCTCTCATAGGGATATGTCCTGGGAGCAAAGAGGTAAATGGTGGGTCCATTCATCATGATAAAGCAGACTACAAGAAAGATAGGCTGAAAACAATAATCCAAATGTCAGCTTCCAGTGGACATAATACATACATTTTAATTATTATAAAATATGAGCAAGTTTCCCAGTAAGTATAAAAACCTAGAACAATTTTTCATGAAAAACCTAAATTACCAGAATGGAATCAAGAATAAATAATAGAACTTCATTTGTAATACTAAGCAAAGGAAGAAAGAAAACGAAGTAGGAAAATGCACCCCTCAGTGCAGGTGGTCCTAAAGCTAGCCCTCACACAGAATTCCAGCCTGGGTTTCCATTTTTGGAAGGTCAGTGAACCCCAAATCTGGAGCATGACTTATGGTGGGCCCCCACAAGTCATGCTCCCAAGGTAAAAAACAAAAATAGAATTCCTCTCTGACGGAAATACCCTTGATATTAATACAAAATTAAGGTAAAACTTTTCATTGTTTCCCACTAAATATTGTTCAATTTTAAGCCATGTGACTATACTACACATTCTAAATTTAAAAATTCAAAAAAAGAAAAAACAGAAAATTTCAAAGGATAATTCAAAATGTTACAAATATCAACACATTTAATCAATTATATAAAGCTGACTCACAAAAACACCTTATCTGGTCCTAAAGGTTTAAAGGAAAGGCCTACAAACATTTCAATAAATGAATAACCCCCGTCTTGTGGGAAACGTTACAAAGAATTTAAAAAGGATGTTCTCAACTCATTTTATGAAAATTGCATGACCTGTTATCCAAGTCAGAAAGGGAAGGACATAAAAAGTAACATTTCAGAGCGATACCACTTAGGCATATAAATGCAAAAATCCAAAATAAACTATACTAGTATTAAAGAAAGATTTGGGTAATTTATTGAGATTATTTGGTTCCAGAAATACAAGGATGGCTTAACATTAGAAAATCTATTAATATAATTTACCACATTAAGAGATTAAAGAAAAAAAAATATGAACATGCCAATAGAGTCAGAAAAATCACCCAAAACAATCCAACACCTTACGATTTAAAAACAAAAACAAAAAACTAACAAAAATATAGGAATACAGAAGAATTTTCTTACTTTGGTATGAATGTCAAAAATCAGCAAATACGATAATTAATTGTGAAATGTTCATTCAAAAATCAAGAACAAATTTGTTTTATATTAAAATTGTCCTGGGGATTTTAGGTAATATACTAAGAGAAGGAAAAAAAGAAAAGACATTAAATATATAAATATTAAGAGAAAGAGTAAACCATTCTTATTAGTAGCCAATATGATCTTCCACCAAAAAACAAAAACAAAGTGTAAACATTTAGAGCTAGAGTTGAGCAAGATTATAAAAGACAACTGTGCAAAGCTCAGATGATTTTCTATAGAACTAAACATTTATAATATCAACAAGAAACATAAAATAACCAGAAATAAATCTTACAACCAATGTACAATATAATTATATGAAGTCAGAAACCAAAAACACTTGTATGACTCACTTTATTACAGTATTCCCTTTATTGTGGTGGTCTGGAACCAAAATAAATAATGAAACAGAGGAGTAGAACAACACTATAGAACAACTGGAACTAAAAGAATAATACAGAATATTCTACTCAACAACAACAGAATATACATTCATCTTCATGGCTCATGAAACATTCTCCATGACAGACCATAAAACAAGGCTCAACAAATTTTAAAATACTAAAAATATATAAAGTATTTTTTCTGATCACAGTGTAATAAAACCAGAAATCAATTACAGAAGGAAAACTGGAAAATTTTCATCTACGTTGAAATTATGCAAAACATTCTTAAACAATAGACCAAAGAAGAGATCATGAAAGAAAGAAATTATAAAATACCTTGAGACAAATAGAAATGAGAAAACATACCAAAATTTACGTGATGCAGAAAAAGGAACGGTAAGAGGCAAGTTTATAGCTGTAAGTGTGTAGTACATTAAAAAGGAAGAAAAATCTCAACAACCTAAATTTACACACTGGAAAGAACTAGAAGAAGAACAAATAGAACCAAAAGTTAGCAGAAGAAAGAAGTAAGAAGGATTAGAGTAGTGATTAATTAAATAACAAAACAATAGAAAAAAAATTTTAAATAAGAGTTGGCTTTGGAAGAGATCTTTAAAAATGGATACGCCTTTAGATAAATTAGATTTTAAAAAGAGAAAACTCAAATAATTATAAAATAGAATTAAAAACAAAACCATATGATCATCTCAATAGACACAGAAAAGGTTTTGATAAAATCCAACATCCCTTCATGATAAACTCTCAACAAACTAGGTATTGAAGGAACACACTCCAAAATACTAAGAGCCATCTATGACAAACCCACAGCCAACATCATACCAATCATACTGGCAAAAGCTGGAAGCATTCCCTTTAAGAACTGGAACAAGACAAGACAAAGATACCCACTCTTTTTTTTTCTTAACTTTAAGTTCTCAGATACATGTGCAGAACATGAAGGTTTGTTGTATGGGTATACACGTGCCATGGTGTTTGCTGCACCCATCAGACCATCATCTAGGTTTAACTCCCAAGTGAATTAGGTATTTGTCGTAATGCTCTCCCTCCCCTTGCCCCCTGCCCCGCAACAGGCCTCAGTCTATGATGCTCCCTTTCCTGTGTCCATGTGTTCTCATTGTTCAACTCCCACTTATTAGTAAGAACATGCAGTGTTGGTTTTCTGTTCCTGTGTTACTTTGCTGAGGATGATGGCTTCCAGCTTCATCCATGTCCCTGCAAAGGACATGAACTCATTCTCTTTTATGGCTGCATACTATTCCATGGTGTATATGTGCCACATTTTCTTAATCCAGTCTATCATTGATGGGCATTTGGGTTGGTTCCAAGTCTTTGCTATTGTAAATAGTGCTGCAATAAACACACATGTGCATGGGTCTTTATAGTAGAATGATTTATAACCCTTTGGGTATATACCCAGTAATGGGATTGCTGGGTTAAATGGTGTTCCTGGTTCTAGATTCTTGAGGAATCACCACACTGTCTTCCGCAATGGCTGAACTAATTTGCACTCCCACCATCAGTGTAAAAGCATTCCTATTTCTCCACAGCCCTGCCAGCATCTGTTGTTTCCTAACTTTTTAATAATCGCCCTTCTAACTGGCATGAGATGGTACCTCACTGTGGTTTTGATATGCATTTCTCTAATGACTACTGATAAGCTTTTTTCATATGTTTGTTGGCATCATAAATGTCCACTTTTGAAGGAGAAGTATCTGTTCATGTCCTTCACCCACTTTTTGATTGGGTTGTTTTTTATTGTAAATTTGTTAAGTTCCTTGTAGATTCTGGATACCTTTGTCAGATGGGTAGATTGCAAAAATTTTATTTCATTCTGTAGGTTGACTGTTCACTCTGATGCTAGTTTCTTTTGCTGTGCAGAAGCTCTTTAGTTTAATTAGAAGCCACGCCCACTCTTACCACTCCTATTCAACACAGTACTAGAAGTCCTAGCCAGAGCAATCAGTCAAGAGAAAAAAATAAAAGACATACAGATAGGAAAAGAAGTCATGTTACCCCCTGTCACTCATAAGATGATTCTACACACAGAAAACCCTACAAATTCCACCAAAAGGCTCCTAGGGAATACACAATTTCAGTAAAGTTTCAGGACACCAAATCAATGCACAAAAATCAGTAGTATTTCTATATGCCAATAATGTTCCAGCTGCGAAGCAAATCAAAAACACAATCCCTTTACAATAGCCACAAAAATTAACAAAATACCCAGGAATACATCTAACCAAGATGATGAAAGATCTTTACAAGGAGAAGTACGAAACACTGCTGAGAGAAATCATAGATGACACAAACCAGTTGAAAAACATGCCATGCTCATGGATTGGAAGAATCAATATCATTAAGATGGCCCTACTCCACAAAGGAATCTACAGGTTCGATGCTATTCCTACCAAACTACCAATGTCATTTTTGACAGAATTACAAAAACTATTCCAAAATTTATATGGAACCAAAAAGCCCAATTAGACAAAGCAATCCTAAGCTAAATGAACAAAGCCAGCGGCATCATATTATCCAACTTCAAACTATACTACAGGGCTACAGTAACCAAAATAGCATGGTACTATTGGTACAAAAACAGACACAGAGACCAGTGGAACAGAATAGAGAATCCAGAAATAAAGCTGCACACCAACAATTACCTGATCTTTAACAAAGCTGACAAAAACATGCAATGGAGAAAAGACTCCCTATTCAATAAATGGTGCTGAGATAACTGGCTAGCCAAATGCGGAAGATTGAAACTGGACCCCTTCCTTACAACGTATGCAAAAATCAACTCAAGATGGATTAAAGACTTAAATATGAAACCAAAAACCATAAAAACCTTGGAAGACAACCTAGGCAATACCATTCTGGACACAGACACTGGCAAAGATTTTATGACGAAGACGCCAAAAGCAACTGCAACTAAAATTGACAAATGGGATCTAATTAAAGAGCTTCTGCATAGCAAAAGAAACTATCATCAGAGTAAACAGTCAACCTACAGAATGGGAGAAAATATTCACAAATTATGCATCTAACAGGGGTCTAACATCCAGGTTTAACATCCAGAATCCATAAGAAACTTAAGTCAACAAGCAAAAAAAAAAAAAAAATGACCCCATTAAAAACTAGGCAAAGAACATGAACAGACACTTGTCAAAAGAAGACATACAAACAGCCAACAATCATGAAAGAAATGCTCAAAATCACTAATCATCAGAGAAATGCAAATCGGAAATACAATGAGATACCATCTCACACCAATCATAACGGCTTTTACTAAACAGTCAAAAATAACAGATGTTGGGGAGGCTATGGAGAAAAGGCAATGTTTATACATTGTTGGAAGGTTTGAAAATTAGTTCAGCCACTGTGGAAAGCAGTTTGGAGATTTCTCAAAGAACTAAAAATAAAAATAGAACTACCATTTGACCCAGCCTCACTCAGTAGCCAAAGAAAAATAAATTGTTCTACCAAAAACACATGTGTACTTGTATATGCATCATAACAGAAGAGCAAAGACATGGAATCAAGCTAGGTGACCACCACCAACAAACTGGATAAAGAAAATATAATACATATACACTATAGAATAGTATGTAGCGGTTAAAAAAATCGTATCCTTTTCAGCAACATGGATGCCGCTGGAAGCCATTATCCTCAGCAAAGTAATGCAGAACCAGAAAACTAAGAATACTAAGAACAACTGTATTCTAACAAATACAAAACTGTATTCTAACAAATCTGTATTCTAACACATACAAAACTGTATTCTAACAGATTGGATAATCCAAAGAAGTGGATATAATCCTAGAAACAAATTTATGAAAACTGAAATATGAAAAAACAGAAAATCTGACAGAACAGTAAGAAGACTGAATAAGTAATCAAAAACCTACCAACAAAGCACAGGTCTACATGGTTTCACTGGATAATTCTACCAAAAATTTAAACAATTAACACCAATGCTCCTCAAACTCTACTAATAACTGAAGTACAGAGAGTATTTTGAAGCTCTTTCTATGAGGAGAGCATCATCCTGATACCAAAGCTAGAAAACAACACTAGAAGAAAACTAGAGACCAATTATCTGATGGATATTAATGCAAAAATCATAAACAAAATACTAGCAAAAAAGATTACACAATATGACCAAGTGGAATTCATGCCTTGAATGCAAGGACGATTGAAACATACAAAATTCAATTAATGAAATAAACCACAATGAAAGAATAAAAGACAAAAATCATAGAATCATTTCACTTCATACAGAAAAAGCATTTGACAGGATTGAACACCCTTTCATGATTAAAAAAAAATCCACAAACTAGGAATAGAAGGGAGCTACTTCAACATAACAAAGGCCAAATACAAAAAGCCTATAGCTAACATCATACTCAATAGTAAAAGACTAAAAGCTTTTTCTCTAAAATCAGGAACAAGATGAGACTGCCCACTCTCACCACTTCTATTCAACATAGTATTTTTTTTTTTAATTTTTAATTTTTGAGACAGAGTCTTGCTCTGTCACCCAGGCTGGAGTGCAGTGGCGCGATCTCAGCTCACTGCAAGCTCCCTCTCCCGGGCTCACACCGTTTTCCTGCCTCAGCCTCTGGAGTAGCTGGGACTATAGGCGCTCGCCACCGAGCTGGGCTAATTTTTATTTTATTTTATTTTTAGTAGAAACGGGGTTTCACTGTGTTAGCCAGGATGGTCTCGATCTCCTGACCTCGTGATCCGCCTGCCTCAGCCTCCCAAAGTGCTGGGATTACAGGCGTAAGCCACCGCGCCTAGCATCAACACAGTATTTATTTACTGTGCAACTACGCAAGAAAAATGGAAGGCATCCTAATCAAAAAGGCAGAAGTAAAATTATCTCTTCTTGCTGATGGCGTGTTCTTATATGTAGAAAACCATAAGATTCCACCAAAAACTTTTAGAACAAATAATTCAGCAAAGCTGCAGTACACACACAAAAAAATACACAAAATAGCTACATTTCTGTATATTAACAATGAATAATCAGAAAAGGAAATTAAGAAAACAATTTCATTTACAGTTGAAAAAACTACTAGAAATAAATCTAGCCAAGGGGGTGAAAGACTTGTACACTGAAAACTATGAACACTATGAACAGAAATTATAGAGGACACATATAAATAGAAGACACCTCATGTCACTAGATTGGAAGACAATGTTAAGATGTAAAAACTGCCAAAAGTGAGCTACACATTTAATGCACTCCTTATCAATATCCCAATGACACTTTTTGCAGAAAGTTAAAATATCATCCTAAAATTCATATGAAATCTTAAGCAACCCTAAATAGCCACAGCAATTCTGAAAACAATAATATTGGAGAACTCATATTTCTTCATTTCCAAATGTATTACAAAGCTACAATAATGAAAACAGTATTGTACTGACATACAGATATACAGACCAATAAAAATAGCCTAGAAATAAACATTTCTATATGTGCTCAAATAACTTTTCACAAAGGTACTAAGACCAACTGATGACTAAAAGGCAGCCTTTTTGACAAATGTTGCCAGAAAAACTAGGTATCTACACACAAATGAATGAAGTTGGACCCTTACACCATACACAAAAGAAAAAAAAAAAAAAAAAAAAAAAAAACCTCAAAATGGATTAAAGACCAAAATATAAAAGCCAAAACTAGAAAACTCCCAACATACGGAAAACACATCATGATACTGGATTTGGCAATGATTTCTTGCAAATGACACCAAAAGCATAGGCAACAAAAGCAAAAACATAAAATTGGGACTACACCAAAAACATACAGATGGTACTACACCACAACTGAAAACTTTTGTTCATCAAAGGACACAATCAACAGATTAAAAAGGCAACAAAAGGACTTGAAGAGATATTTCTCGAAAGATGATATACAAGTAGCCAAGATGCATACGAAAAAATGGTCAACATCATAACACAAATATGTTCAACTGGGATTTGTCCCAGGGATGCAGGGATGATTCAATATACACAAATCAACAAATGTAACACATCCCATCAATAAACTGAAGGACAAAAATAATCTGATCATCTCAATTAATACAGAAAAAGCATGATAAAATTCAACACACCTTTATTATAGAAACTGTCAACAAACTAGCGAAACAAAAAACATGCCTCCAGATATTAAAGGCCATATACATCAAACCCATAGCTAACATCACACTAAATGGGGAAAAATTAAAGACCTTTCCTCTAATTTAAACAAGAAAAGAATGGTCAATTTCACCACTTCTAGTCAACACAGTACTGGAAGTCCCAGTCAGAGCAATCAGGCAAAAGAAAAAAACAACAGAAAAGACATCCAATTTGAAAAAGTGAAAGTCAAACTGTCCCTATTTGCAAACAACATGATCTTATATCTTTCTTTTTTTAATGACTCTACCAAAAAAAACTCTCAGAACTGATAAATAAATTCAGAAAAGTTGCAGGATACAAAATCATGTACAAAATAAGTAGCACTTCCATACATTAGTAATGAAATAGCTGAAGAAGAAATCAAAAAAGCAATTCTACTTCCAAAAGCTACAAAAAACAAAAATAAGTATCTGGGATTAAATTTAACCAAGGAGGGTTAAGACATCTACAAAACGAACAAACAAAAACACTCATGAAAGAAATTGACAAGGACACAAAAAAGAATAAAAACATATCACACTCATGGGTCAGATGAATTAATACTGTTAAAATGACCAAACTGCCCAAAGCAATCTAGATTCAGTGCAATCTCTATTATTACCAACATCATTTTTCACAGAAATAGAAAAAAAAATTCTAAAATTGATATGGAACCAAAAAAGAGCCTGAATACCCAAAGCAATCCTGAGCAAAAGAACCAAGCCGAAGGTATGAGACTACCTCACTTCAAAATATATTACAAGGATATGTTAACTGAAACAGCATGGTGTTGGCATAAATATAGACACATAGACGAATGAAACAAAATACAGAACCCAGAAGTAAATCCACCGATTCATAGCTGATTGGTCTTCAACAAAGCAACTATAAATATACATTGGGGATAGGATAGGATAGCACCTCTTCAATAAATGATGCTAGAAAAACTAGATAACCATGAGCATAAGAATGAAACTGGACACATCTCTCACCATATAACAAACAAACTTAAGATGGAGCAAAGGCTTAATTGTAATACATGCAATTGTAAAAATGCTAGAAGAAAACATGGAGAAAACTCTCCAAGACATTAGTCTAGGCAAAGATTTTATGCCTAAGAACTCAAAAAAACAGGCAACAAAAATAAAAATAGACGAATGGAACTATATTAAATAAAAACCTTCTGCACGGCAAAAGAAAAAATAGGTTGAAATTCAGTCTACAAAAAAGAGACAATCTTCAAAGTAGCAAGAAACCTTTGAAATGAGTTAAAATATTTGCAGATTACTCAGTCAACAGGGGACTAGTAGCTAGAATCCACAAGGAACTCAAAGAACTCAATGGTTTTTCAAAAGTCACATTTTAACATGTGCAAAAAAAAATGAATGGACATTCCTCAAGAGAAGATATACACATGGCCAACAGGTATATGGAAAACACTCAGCATCATTAATCATCAGTAAAATGTAAATCAAAACCATAATGAGATGTCACGTCATCCTAGTTAGAATGACTATTACTAAAGGGACAGAAAATAACAGATGCAAGTGGGGATGCAACAGTGTATATGGGAGACCTCTTGAGATACGCACCAAGATGGCCCAATAGGAACAGCTCCAGCCTCCAGCTCACAGCATGAGCGACACAGAAGATGGGTGATTTCTGCATTTCCAACTGAGGTACCGGGTTCATCTCACTGGGGTGTGTCGGACAGTGGGGGCAGGACAGTTGGTGCAGCTCAACGAGCAAGAGCCAAAGCAGGGCAAGGCATCACCTAACCCTGGAAGCGCCAGGGAGAAGGGAATTCCCTTTCCTAGCCAAGGGAAACCGTGACATACAACACTTGGAAAATCAGGTCACTCCCACCCTAATACTGGGCTTTACCAAGTCTTAGCAAGTGGCACACCCATGCCTGGCTCTGAGGGTCCCACGCCCACAGAGCCTCCCTCATGGCTAGCACAGCAGTCTGAGATCTAACAGCAAGGCGGCAGCGACACTGGGGAAGGGCGCCTGCCATTGCTGAGGCTTAAGTAGGTAAACAGAGCAGCCAGGAAGCTCGAACTGGGTGGAGCCCAGGGAACACCAAGGAGGCCTGCCTGCCTCTGTAGACTCCACCTCTGGGGACAGGGCATAGCCAAACAAAAGGCAGCAGAAACCTCTCCAGATTTAAATGTCCCTGTCTGGCAGCTTTGAAGAGAGTAGTGGTTTCCCCAGCACAGAATCCGATCTGAGAACAGACAGATTGTCTGCTCAAGTGGGTCCCTGACCCCCGAGTAGCCTAACTGGGAGACATCTCCCACTAGGGGCAGACTGACACCTCACAGAGCCGGGTACACCTCTGAGACGAAGCTTCCAGAGGAATGATCAGACAGCAACATTTGCTGTTCAGCAATATTCACTTGTCAGCAGCCTCCACTGCTGATACCCAGGCAAACAGGGTCTGGAGTGGACCTCGAGCAAACTCCAACAGACTTGCAGCTGAGGGTCCTGACTGTTAGAAGGAAAAATAACGAACAGAAAGGACATCCACACCAAAACCCCATCTCTACGTCACCATCGTCAAAGACCAAAGGTACACAGAACTACAAAGATGGAGAAAAAGCAGTACAGAAAAGCTGGAAATTCTAAAAATCAGAGCACCTCTCCCTTTCCAAAGGAACACAGCTCCTCACAAGAAACAGAACAAAGCTGGACAGAGAATGACATTGATGAGTTGACAGAAGAAGACTTCAGACAATCAGACTTCTCTGAGCTAAAGGAGGAATTACGAACCCAGTGCAAAGAAACTAAAAACATTGAAAGAAGATTTGATGAATGCCTAACTAGAATAATCAATGCAGAGAAGTCCGTAAACAAATTCATAGAGATGAAAACCATGACACGAGAACTACGTGACAAATGCACAAGCTTCAATAACCGACTTGATCAACTGGAATAAAGGGTATCAGTGACTGAAGATCAAATGAATTAAATGAAGCGAGAAGAGAAGTTTAGAGAAAAGAAGCAAAAATAAAAAAACAAAACCTCCAAGAAATATGGGACTAAGTGAAAAGACCAAATCTATGTCTGATTAGTGTACCTGAAAGAGATGGGGAGAATGAAATCAAGTTGGAAAACACTCTGCAAGATATCATCCAGGAGAACTTCCCGAATCTAGCAAGGCAGGCCAACATTCAAATCCAGGAAATACACAGAACACCACAAAGATACTCCTCAAGAAGAGCAACTCCAAGACACATAATTGTCATATTCACCAAACTTGAAATGAAGGAAAAAAAGTTAAGGGCAGCCAGAGAGAAACGACAGGTTACTCACAAAGGAAAGCCCATCAGACTAACACCAGATCTCTCAGCAGAAACTCTACAAGCCAGAAGAGAGTGGGAGCCAATATTCAACATTCTTCAAGAAAAGAATTTTCAACCCAGAATTTCATATCCAGCCAAACTAAGTATCATAAGTGAAGGAGAAATAAAATCCTTTCCAGAGAAGCAAATGCTGAGAGATTTTGTCACCACCAGGTCTGCCCTATAAGAGCTCTTGAAGGAAGCACTAAACACGGAAAGGAACAACCGGTATCAGCCATTGCAAAAACATGCCAAAATGTAAAGACCATTGATGCTAGGAAGAAACAGCAGCAACTAACAAGCAATATAACCAGCTAACATCATAATAACAGGATCAAGTTCACACATAACAATATTAACTTTAAATGTAAATGGGCTAAATGCTTGAATTAAAAGACACAAGCTAGCAAATTGGATAAAGAGTCAAGACCCATCAGGTTGCTGTATTCATGAGACCCATTTCACGAGCAAAGACACACATAGGCACAAAATAAAGGGATGGAGAAAGATCTACCAAGCAAATGGAAAACAAAAAAAGGCAGGGGTTGCAATCCTAGTCTCTGATAAAACATACTTTAAACCAAAAAACATCAAAAGAGACAAAGAAGGCCATTACATAATGGTAAAGGGATCAAATCAACAAGAAGAGCTAACTATCCTAAATATATATGCAACCATTACAGGAGCACCCAGATTCATGAAGTAAGTACTTAGAGACTTACAAAGAGACTAAGGCTCCCATACAATAATAATGGGGGTCTTTAACACTCCACTGTCAACATTAGACAGATCAACGAGACAGAAAGTTAACAAGGATATCCAGGAATTGAACTCATCTCTGCACCAAGCAGACCTAATAGACATCTACAGAACTTTTCACCCCAAATCAACAGAATATACATTCTTCTCAGCACCACATCACACTTATTCCAAAACTGACCACACAGTTGGAAATAAAGCACTCCTCAGCAAATGTGAAACAACAGAAATTATAACAAACTGTCTCTTGGACCACGGTGCAATCAAACTAGAACTTAGGATTAAGAAACTCAATCAAAACCGCTCAACTACATGGAAACTGAACAACTTGTTCCTGAATGACTACTGGGTACATAATGAAATGAAGGCAGAAATAAAGATGTTCTTTGAAACCAATGAGAACAAAGATACAACATACCAGAATCTCTGGGACACATTTAAAGCAGTGTGTAGAGGGAAAATTATAGCACTAAATGTCCACAAGAGAAAGGAGGAAAGATCTAAATTTGACACCCTAATATCACAATTAAAAGAACTAGAGAAGCAAGAGCAAACACATTCAAAACCTAGCAGAAGGCAAGAAATAACTAAGATCAGAGCAGAACTGAAGGAGATAGAGACACAAAAAACCTTTCAAAAAATTGATGAATCCAGGAGCTGGTTTCTTGAAAAGATCTACAAAAGTGATAGACAGCTAGCAAGACTAAAAAAGAAAAAAGAGAAGAATCAAATAGACGCAATAAAAAATGATAAAGGGGATATCACCACCGACCCCACAGAAATACAAACTACCATCACAGAATACTATACACACCTCTATGCAAATAAACAAGAAAATCTAGAAGAAATGGATAATTTCCTGGACACTGACACTCTCCCAAGACTAAACTAGGAAGAAGTTGAATCCCTGAATAGACCAATAGCAGGCTCTGAAATTGAGGCAATAATTAATAGCCTACCAACCAAAAAGTCAAGGACCAGATGGATTCACAGCCGAATTCTACCAGAGGTACAAGGAGGAGCTGGTACCATTCCTTCTGAAACTATTCCAATCAATAGAAAAAGAGGGAATCCTCCCTAACTCATTTTAGGAGGCCAACATCATCCTGATACCAAAGTCTGGCAGAGACACAACAAAAAAAGAGAATTTTAGACCAATATCCCTGATGAACATCGATGCAAAAATCCTCAATAAAATACTGGCAAACTGAATCCAGCAGCACATCAAAAAGCTTATCCACCATGATCAAGTGGGCTTCATCCCTGGGATGCAAGGCTGGTTCAGCATACGCAAATCAATAAATGTAATCCAGTATATAAACAGAACCAAAGACAAAAACCACATGATTATCTCAATAGATGCAAAAAAGGCCTTTGACAAAATTCAACAGCCCTTCATGCTAAAAACTCTCAATCAATTTGGTATTGATGGAAGGTATCTCAAAATAGTAAGAGCTATTTATGACAAACTCACACCCAATATCATACTGAATGGGCAAAAACTGGAAGCATTCCCTTTGAAAACTGGCACAAGACAGGGATGCCCTCTCTCACACCACTCCTATTCAACATAGTGTTGGAAGTTCTGGCTAGGGCAATCAGGCAAAAGAAAGAAATCAAGGGTATTCAATTAGGAAAAGAAGAAGTCAAATAAATTGTCCCTGTTTGCAGATGACATGATTGTATATTTAGAAAACACCATCATCTCAGCTCAAAATCCGCTTAAGCTGATAAGCAACTTCAGCAAAGTCGCAGGATACAAAATCAATGTGCAAAAATCACAAGCATTCTTATACACCAGTAACAG
Source organism: Papio anubis (assembly GCF_008728515.1). NCBI lineage: Eukaryota > Metazoa > Chordata > Mammalia > Primates > Cercopithecidae > Papio > Papio anubis. Next base: position 46,429,542 of record NC_044988.1, on the reverse strand, counting down.
ACAAACAGAGAGCCAAATAATGAATGAACTTCCATTCACAATTGCTTCAAAGAGAATAAAATACCTAGAAATCCAACTTACAAGGGATGTAAAGGACCTACCTCTTCAAGGAGAACTACAAACCACTGCTCAGTGAAATAAAAGAGGACACAAACAAATGGAAGAACATACCATGCTCATGGATAGGAAGAATCAATATTGTGAAAATGGCCATACTGCCCAAGGTTATTTATAGATTCAATGCCATCCTCATCAAGCTACCAGTGAGTTTCTTCACAGAACTGGAAAAAACTGCTTTAAAGTTCATATGGAACCAAAAAAAGAGCCCGCATTGCCAAGACAGTCCTAAGTCAAAAGAACAAAGCTGGAGGCATCACGCTACCTGACTTCAAACTATACTACAAGGCTACAGTAACCAAAGCAGCATGGTACTGGTACCAAAACAGACATATAGACCAATGGAACAGAACAGAGTCCTCAGAAATAATACCACACATCTACAACCATCTGATCTTTGACAAACCTGACAAAAACAGGAAATGGGGAAAAGATTCCCTATTTAATAAATGGCACTGGAAAAATTGGCTAGCCATAAGTAGAAAGCTGAAACTGGATCCTTTCCTTACTCCTTATACGAAAATTAATTCAAGATGGATTAGAGACTTAAATGTTACACCTAAAACCATAAAAACCCTGGAAGAAAACCTAGGTAATACCATTCAGCACATAGGCATGGGCAAGGACTTCATGTCTAAAACACCAAAAGCAACAGCAACAAAAGCCAAAATTGACACATGGGATCTAATTCAACTAAAGAGCTTCTGCACAGCAAAAGAAACTACCATCAGAGTGAACAGGCAACCTACAGAATGGGAGAAAATTTTTGCAATCTACTCATCTGACAAAGGGCTAATATCCAGAACCTACAAAGAACTCAAACAAATTTACAAGAAAAAAAACAAACAATCCCATCAAAAAGTGGGCAAGGGATATGAACAGACATTTCTCAAAAGAAGACATTCATACAGCCAACAGACACATGAAAAAATGCTCATCATCACTGGCCATCAGAGAAATGCAAATCAAAACCACAATGAGATATCATCTCACACCAGGTAGAATGGCGATCATTAAAAAGTCAGGAAACAACAGGTGCTGGAGAGGATGTGGAGAAATAGGAACACTTTTACACTGTTGGTGGGATTGTAAACTAGTTCAACCATTATGGAAAACAGTATGGCGATTCCTCAAGGATCTAGAACTAGAAGTACCATATGATCCAGTCATCCCATTACTGAGTATATACCCAAAGGATTATAAATCATGCTGCTATAAACACACATGCACACGTATGTTTATTACGGCACTATTCACAATAGCAAAGACTTGGAATCAACCCAAATGTCCATCAGTGACAGACTGGATTAAGAAAATGTGGCACATATACACCATGGAATACTATGCAGCCATAAAAAAGGATGAGTTTGTGTCCTTTGTAGGGACATGGATGCAGCTGGAAACCATCATTCTCAGCAAACTATCGCAAGAACAGAAAACCAAACACCGCATGTTCTCACTCATAGGTGGGAATTGAACAATGAGATCACTTGGACTTGGGAAGGTGAACATCACACACCAGGGCCTATTATGCGGAGGGGGGAGGGGGGAGGGATTGCATTGGGAGTTGTACCTGATGTAAATGATGAGTTGATGGGTGCTGGCGAGTTGATGGGTGCAGCACACCAACATGGCACAAGTATACTAATGTAACAAACCTGCATGTTATGCACATATACCCTAGAACTTAAATAATAATAATAATAAAATAAAAAATAAAGTGGGTGAAAGATATGAACAGACACTTCTGAAAAGAAGACATTTATGCAGCCAACAGACACATGAAAAAATGCTCATCATCACTGGCCATCAGAGAAATGCAAATCAAAACCACAATGAGATACCATCTCACACCAGTTAGAATGGTAATCATTAAAAAGTCAGGAAACAACAGGTGATGGAGAGGATGTGGAGAAATAGGAAGTCCTTTTACACTGTTGCTGGGACTTTAAACTAGTTTAACCACTGTGGAAGACAGTGTGGCGATTCCTCAAGGATCTAGAACTAGAAATACCATTTGATCCAGGCCTCCCATTACTAGGTATATACCCAAAGGATTATAAATCATGCTGCTATAAAGACACATGTACACGTATGTTTATTGCTGCACTATTCACAATAGCAAAGACTTGGAATCAACCCAAATGTCCATCAATGATGGACTGGATTAAGAAAATGGGGCACATATACACCATGGAATACTATGCAGCCATAAAAAAGGATGAGTTCGTGTCCTTTGTGGGACATGGATGCAGCTGGAAACCATCATTCTCAGCAAACTATCGCAAGAACAGCAAACCAAACACCTCATGTTCTCACTCATAGATGGGAACTGAACAATGAGAACACCTGGACACAGGAAGGTGAACATCACACACCAGGGCCTGTTGGGGAGTGGGAGGTGGGGGGAGGGATAGCATTAGGAGATATACCTAATGTAAATGACGAGTTAATGGGTGCAGCACACCAACATGGCACATGTACACATATGTAACAAACCTGTATTTTGTGCACATGTACCCTAGAACTTAAAGTATAATAAAAAAGAAAAAAAAAAGAGAACTCTTAAACACTGTTGGTGAAAATGTAAATTAGTATAACAACTAAGAAAAACAGTATGGAAATTTCTCAAAAAAACAAACAGAACTACCATACAATCCCACAATCCCGCTACTGGCTATCTATCCAAAGGAAAAGAAATCAGTATATCAAAGAGATAGGTGGCTGTAATTGAACATTTATTGTGGCATTATTCATAATAACAAAGATATGGCATCAACCTAAGTATCCACAAACAAACCAAACTAATGCATAAAGAAAATGTGGTATATATAAATAATAGAATACTACTTAGACATTAAAAAAATGAAATCATACCATTTGAAGTAGCATGAATGGAACTGAAGGTCATTACATTAAATAAGTCAAGCAGAGAAAGACAAATACTGCATATTTTTACTCACATCTGTAAGCTAAAAACCTTATCTCATGGTGATTGGGAATACAGTGATAGATACCATATACTGGGAAGGGAAAGTGGGAGAATGAGGATGTATAAAGGTTGGTTTTTGGAACTAATATGCAGTTAGACAGAAGAAATAAGTTCTAGTGTTTGATAGCACACTCAGGTTCCTATACTTGGGAACAACATCACGTATATTTCAAAGCAACTGAAAGAGAAGACTATAAATGATACCTGCACATACAACTGATAGATATTCAAGGTGATGGAGACCCCAAATACCCTGACTTCATCATTACAAACTATATGCATGTAACAAACACTCACATACACCCCATAAATCATAGATTATTACATAGCAATGAAAGGGAAAAAAAGGAATACACACACACACAAAAGTAATTCTAGAGCTAAAAAATACAACTGAAATAAAATATTCACTAGAGGGTTCAGCAGCAGATTTCAGCACAAAAAGTAATTAGATAACTAGAAGATAGAACAACTAAAATTATTGAGTCTGAAGAGCATAAAGAAAGAAAAAAGAAAAAAAGTGACCAGTGGGACACCACCAAGCAGACCAACATACACATTATGGGAATCTCAACCAGAGAGGGGACCAAGAAAATGGTAGAATTGCTGTTTGAATAAATGATGTCCCAAAACTTCCAAAATGTGATGAAGGACATGAATCTACAAATCCAAAAACCTCAATAAACTCCAAGTAAGATCAACAAAGTAGACTCCTGTTGAGATACATTATAATCAAACTTGTGAAATTCAGCCTACAAAAAAAGAGAGAATCTTCAAAGTAGCAAGAAAGAAGTGACTCATCACATACATGGAATCCTTAATAAGAGTAAAAACTGATTTCTTGCCAGAAACCACGGAGTACAGAGGCACTGAGATAACATATTTAATGTACTAATGGAAAAAACAAACATTAACCTTGAATTTTCTATGCAGCAAAAACTGTCCTTAAAAAGTTAGGGAGAAATTAAGACATTTACAAATAAAAACTGAGAGAAGTCATTACCACTTCACCTGCACTACAAGAAATGCTAAATGGAATCCTTCAGATTGAAATGAAAGGACGCAAGGCAGTAACTCAAATCCACATGAACAAATAAAGACTTCTAGTAAAGATAAATAGGCGGGCAAATAAAAAAGCCAGTATTATCTAGTTGGCTTCTAATTATCCTTTATATTTCCTACATGATTTCAAAAACAAACACATAAAAACTATAAAAACTACAAAAAAACTACATAAACAATGTATAAACTACTTATACATTAGGAACACATGTATAAGATATAACTTGTGACAACAATAATATAAAATGGATGGACAAAGCTGTAGAGGAGAAGAGTTTTGTATGCTATCAAAAACACTTTGTATCAATTCAAATTTTACTGCTATAAGTTTAGAAAGGTATATGCAATCTACATGGTAAGCACGAATAAATTATCAATAACGTGTATACTAAACACATAAAATCGAAATCTGTCATAGAAAAAATCAGCTAAGGAAAGCAATAATGGAGAAAATGAGAGACATAAATAGCCGTAAAAAGAAAAAATGGCAGAAGTTAGTTCTTCCTCATTAATAATTTCTCTAAATATAAATGAATTAAATTCTCCAGTCAGAAAAAAAGAGATTGGCACAAGGGATAAAGAAAACATTCTACAATGATATGTTGTCTACAAAAGACTCACTTTAAATTCAAAGATACAAACAAGTTAAAAGGAATGTGATGGAAAAAGATATTTCATGCAAATAGTAACCAGAAGAGAGCTGGGGTAGACATAATCATATTAGAAAAGAAGAGACTTTAAGGCAGAAATGGTTACAAGAGACAAAAGATCTAATAATCAACTCATCGAGAAGATATAACAATAATAAACATGTAGGCACCAAACAACGGAGCCCCAAAACATAGAAAACAAACAATTAAAGAATTGACAGAGAAATAGAAAATGTTACAATAATAGTTGAAAATTCAGTATTCCACATTAACTAATGAAAAAGCATCTACATGGAAGGTTATTAATGATAAACACGGCTTAAACAACATTGCATACTAGATACACCTAGAAGGCATATATGAAATACTCTATCCCAAAACAGCAGAATAAACATACTACTCAAATACATATGAAACATTCACCAGGACACACCATGAGTTAAGTCATAAAATAACTGACAAAAAAATTTTTAAACAGTAACATAACACAAAGGATCTTCTCTAAATAAAATGGAATGAAGCTAGAAATCAACAGCAAAAGGAAAAAAGTAAAATACACAAGTATGTGGAAATTTAAAAACACACTCAGCCAGATGCAGTGGCTCATGCCTGTAATCCCAGAACTTTGTGCGGCCAAGGAAGGAGGATAGTGAGGTCAGGAGATAGAGACCATCCTGGCTAATACAGTGAAACCCCGACTCTACTAAAAACACAAAAAAAATTAGCCAGGCATGCTGGCAGGTACCTGTAGTCCCACCTACTTGGGAGGCTGAGGCAAGAGAATGGCGTGAACCTGGGAGGCAGAGCTTGCAGTGAGCCTAGATTGCACCACTGCACTCCAGCCTGGGTGACAGAGTGAGACTCCATCTCAAACAAACAAACAAACAAAAAACACTCAAAGAACCTATGGATCAAAGAAGAAATTACAAGGGAATTACAAAATATTTAGAGGTGAATATAAAGAAACACAACACACCAAAACTATGCCATATAGCAAATACAGTTGCTCAGAAGGAAATTTACAGCCATAAGCACCTATGTTTTAAAAAGACGTATCTCATTAATATCCTAAGTTTGTAACTTGAGAACCTAGAAACAGAATAGCAAACTAAACTCAAAGATAGAAGAAAATAAATAATAAATATTAGAGTTGAAATTTTAAAAGGAGAAGGGATAGAAAAACAATTGAGAATCAAAGCAAAAGGTTATTTCCTCAAAAGAATGTTCAATTTTGCAAACCCTTAGCTAAACTACCAAAGAAAAACAAAGGATGCAAATAACTAAAATCCGAAATGACATGAGAACACTATTATTAACTATAAAGAAATGAAAATGATTATAAGATAATAAAAAGAATTATTAGATATATTACAATGAATCCATCTGATTCTGGGCTTTTGTTTGTTTGCAGACTTTTTGTTACTGACTCAACCTTGCTATTCATTACTGGTCCGTTCAGGTTTGCATGATGCTAAATACCTAATTAAATGGATTATTAGTTAGAGTAAGTATTAATAAGGAAGTTGCCATTTTATTACTTTTTTCTCTATATATGAAACAGCATTTTCGTCCTTCATTTCCTCTATTATTGATTTTCTTAGTTGACTTTTTATAGTGACACATTTTGACTCCATTTGTTTAGTATATATTCCATATTTATATAAATTATTAAACATATTTATAATTATCAATAATTTTCCTTCAAATTAAATAATTTAGATAAAATGGACAAATTGCTAGAAACACCTGGATTACCTAAACTGACTCAAGAACAGTCTTAACCAATATAACAAATGAAGAGACTGAATCGCTTATCAAAACCTCCCAACAAAGAAAAATTCAGGGACAGGTAGCTTCACTGGTGAATTCTACTCAACATCTGAAGAAGAATACCAAACCCTCTAAAACTGTTATAACAACTAGAAGAGGATGTAATACGTCCTAACTCATTCTGTAAGGACAGCATAATCCTGATACCAAGGCAAGTGTAAAATAAAGATATATCAATAATGTAAGGTTGGTTTAACATCAAAAAAAATCAATTAATAGAATACACCACACCAGTATAATGAAAGAAAAAGGTGGGTGGGTGCAGTGGCTACGCCTGTAATCCCAACTTTTTGGGAGGTTGAGGCAGATGAATCGCTTTGAGCTCAGGGGTTCAAGACCAGCCAAAGCAACACGGCAAAACCATGTCTCTACAAATAATTAGCAAGGCATGGTGGCTGACACCTGTAGCCCCAGCTGCTTCGGAAGCTGAGGTTGGAGAATTGCTTGAGCCTGGGAAGCAGAGGTTGCAGTGAGCTCTGTCATGCCACCACACTCTAGCCTAGGTGACAGAGTGAGATCCTGTCTCCAAAAAAAAAAAAAAAAGAAAGAAAAAGAAAGAAAGAAAGAACAGAGAAACCACATGATCATTTCAATAGATGCAAAAAAAGTAAAAGTATTTGGCAAAATCCAATATTCTCTTCATAATGAAAAACACCTGATGGGAGGAGGTAGAGCAAGATGGCTAAATAGAAGCCTCAAGCAATCATTCTCCATGCACAAACACCATATTGAACAACTATCCACATACAAAAAAAGTACCTTCTTAAGAACCAAAACTCAGGTTAGCAATCACAGTACCTGGTTTTAACATCATATTAAAGAAAGAGGCACTGAAGAAGGAAGGACAGACAGTCTCGAGTAACCCACACAACCCTTTCCGTATCCCCCAGCAGTAGCTGCATGGTGCAGAGACAGAAATTGTGTTCTTGGGAGAGGCAGAGCACAGGGACTGAGGAACTTTGCACTGCAACTCAGTGCTACTCTGTCATAGTAGAAAACAACATGGGGCAGAACTCAGCTGGTACCATAGAGGGAACATGTAGACCAGCCCTAGCCAGAAGCAAATCTCCCAACCCAGCAGTTAGAACCTGAGTTCAGGCAAGCCCTGTCACAATGAGCTAATATGATCTGAGGTCCTAAATAAACTTGAAAGGCAGTCTAGGTCACAAGGATTGCAACTAGGCAGTCTTGGTGGAGTGCTAGACTCAGAGCCAGTGGACGTGAAGTGCATGTGACCTAGTAAAATACCACCCAGCACAGCACAGGGAATACTTATATCACCCTCATCTAAGTGAAGGCAGTGCAGCTCACAGCTCCATGAGAGACTCGTACCTTCTGCTAGAGAAGAGGAGAGAATTAAGAGGACTTCATCTTGCAACTTGGACTTCATCTTGCAACTTAAACACCGGCTGAGACAAACTACAATAAGGCACCAGGGAGTGCCCTGAAGCACCCATTCCTGGACCTAGCTCCTGAACAACATTTCTAACCATGCCCTGGACCAGAAAAAAACAAACTCCTCTGAGGGAAAGGCCCAGTCCCAACAGGATTCATCTTCTGGGTGATAGACATGTGGAGAGACTTCTCAGCTTGAAGAAAGGGAAGAGAAGAGTGGGAAGGACTTTGTATTGAGGCTTGGTTACCAGCTCAACCGTAATGGAATAGAGGACCAGGTAAATTCCTACTTTTCCCAACTCCAGTCCCTGACTCCCGGATGGCCTATCTGCACATGCCAGGGCAAACTTGCCGTACTGAAGGGAAGGACACGGGTCTGGCTGGATTAAGAAATTGCTGATTGTGGAGTCCTAAGTCCTTGAGTAAACACATGCAATAACCACATAGTGGTATCCATGGGCCTTAGGTGAGAACCAGTGCTGCACTAACTTCAAGTATGACCCAGCTCATTTCCAATGAGTCACAGGGGTGCTTGTGTAACCCATCCACTAAATCCAGGCAGCTCATCATAGAGAAAGATTCCATTTGTTTCAGGGAAAGTAAGGGAAGAGAACAACAGTCTCTGCCCAGTAATCCAGGAAATTCTCCCGGATATCACACAAGACCACCAGGGCAGTATTTCTAATTCTATAAGAGGCACAGTGTTACTGGGCTTATAGTGCCCTCTAATGCAGATAAGGCTACAATGACCAAAGACATAGATCACAACATCCAAGTCCCTTCAAATACCAGGAAAGCCTTCCCGAGAAAGATGAGTAAAAACAATCACAGACTGTAAAGAATGCAAAAGATACCTAAGTCTTCAATGCCCAGATACCAGTGAATATCCACAAGCATCAAATCATCCAAGAAAACATGACCTCACCAAATGAACTAAATGAATGACCAAGGGCAAATTGTGGAGAGATACAGATATGTGATCTTTCAGACAGATAATTGAAAATAGCTGCTTTGAGGAAGTGCAGTCAAGATAATACAGATAAGGAATTCAGAATCCTACAGATACATTTTTAAAATAAACTGAAGTTATTAAAAAGAATAAAGCAGAAATTCTGGAACTGAAAAATGTAACTGACATATTAAAGAATGCATCAGCCTCTTGAAAGCAGAACTGATCAAGCAGAAGAACTAGTTAGATTGAAGACAGGTTGTTTGAAAATACAGTCAGAGGAGACAAAATAAAAATGAGTAAAAAGAATGAAGCACACACACAAGATTGAGAAAATAAAGTGAAAAGGGCAAATCTAAGAATTACTTGCCTTAAAGAGAGGTAGAGAAAGGTCAGGCTAGAAAATTTATTCAAAGAGAAAATATCAGAGAACATACCAAACCTAGGGAAGGATATCAGTATCCAAGAACAAAAAGGTTATAGACCATGAAGTAGATGTAACCCAAAGAAAACTACCTCAAGGCATTTAATAATCAAAATCCCAAAGGCCAAGGATGAAGAAAGGATACTGAAAGCAGAAAAAAAGCACACACACACACACACACACAAATAACATACAACGGACCTCTAATACATCTGGCAGCAGATTGCAAAGTGGAAACTACAGGCCAGTAGAGAGTGCCATGACATATTTAAAGTGCTGAAGGAAAAAAAAAAAAAAAAACTTTTAACATAGAGTAGTATATCCATCAAAAACATCCTTCAAACAAAGACTTTCCCAGACAAACAAAAGCTGAGGGATTTCATCAACACCAAATCTGTCCTACAAGGAATGCTAAAAAAATTCTTCAATTTGAAAGAAAATAAAAAACAACATTAATAAGCAATAAGAAGCCATACAAAGGAACAAAGCTCACTGGCAAGAGTAAGTATATAGACAAATACAGAGTATTATAAAAGTGTAATTGTAGTGTAAACTACTCATATCTTGAGTAAAAACAACAAAAGGTAAATCTATCAAAAATAATAACTGTGACAACTTTCAAGACTTACTACAGTTGAATAAGATATAAATAAAAAGAACAAAACGGTACAAAACAGGATGAAGATTAGAGTTTATATTAGTTTTCTCACTGTTTGTTAATGTGTATATGCAATCAGTGTTAAGATGTAATCAGTTTAAAATAATGGGTGATAAAACAGTATATGCAAGCCTCATGGTAACCTCAAATCAAGACACATACAATGGATACATAAAAAATAAAGAAGAAATTAAATCATACCACCAGAGAAAATCACCTTTACTAAAAGAAAAACAGAAGGAAGAAAAAATGGACGAGAAGACCACAAAACAACCAAAAACTTAAAAAACAAAAAATAACAAATGGCAGGAGTTAAGTCCTTACTTATCAATAATAATGCTACAGGTAAATGAAACAAATGCTCACTAATAATGCCGAAAGCAAATGGAACAAACTCTCCCCATGTATATATTTTTTCAAAAAGCAAGACTCAATCATCTGTTGCCCACAAGAAACTTCAGGGGACCAGGCACGGTGATGCACACCTGTAACCCCAGCACTTTGGAAGGCAGAGGCAGGAGAGTCACTTGAGCCCAGGAGTTTGAGATCAGTCTGGGCAACATAGCAAGACCTCGCTCTACAAAAAATTAAAAAACAAAAATTAGCGAGATCTGGTGGTATATGCCTGTAGTCTCAGCTACTCAAGAGGCTGAGGTGGGAGGACTGCTTGAGCTTAGGAGGTGGAGGCTGAAGTGAGCCATGATCATGCCACTGTACTCCAGTCTGGGTAACAGAGCAAGACCATGAGAAAAGGGAAGGAAGGACGGAAGGAAGGACGGAAGGAAGGACGGAAGGAAGGACGGAAGGAAGGGGATCGGAAGGGAAGGGAAGGAAGGAAGGAAGAAGGAAGGAAGGACGGAAGGGAAGGACGGAAGGAAGGGAAGGAAGGAAGGAAGGAAGGAAGGAGGGACGGACTTAACCTAAAAATACATACAGATCAAAATAAAAGGGTGAAAAATATATTCCATGCAAATGAAAACCAAAATAGAGCAGAAGTAGCTATACCTCCATCACACAAAATAGATTTCAAGACAACAACTATAAAAAGAAATAAAGAAGATCATTATATAATGCTAAAGAGGTCAATTCAGCAAAAGACTGTAACAAATGTAAATATATATACATGCACCCAACACTGGAGCATCAAGATATATAAAGAAAATATTATTATAGCTAAAGAGAGAGAGGCCCCAATACAATAACAGCTGGAGGCTTCAACACCCCACCTTCAGCATTGGATAGGTAATCCAGACCATAAATCAACAAAGAAACAAGACTCATCTGCACTACAGACCAAATGTACCTAATAGATATTTACACCACATTTCATCCAATGGCTGCAGAATACACATTCTTCTCCTCAGCATGTAGCTCATTCTCAAGGATAGGCCATATGTTCACCACAAAACAAGCGTAAACAATTCAAAAAACTAAAATTATATCAAGCATCTTCTCTGAGCACAGTGGAATAAAACTAGAAACAAGTAACAAGAAAAATTTTGGAAATGACATATCACATGGAAATTAAACAATATGCTCCTGAATGACCAGTAGGTCAATGAAGAAAGTAAGAAGAAAACTGAAAAATTCCCAGAAGCAAATGATAATGGAAACACACCATACCAAAACCTATGGGCTACAGTGAAAGTAGTACTAAAAGCAAATTTTATGCTATAAACATCTACATCAAAAAAGCACCTAACAAATAAACAACCTAATAATGCATCCTAAAGAACTAGAAAAGCAAGAGCAAACAAAATGCAAAATTATTAGAAGAAAAGAAAGAATAAAGATCAGAGCAGAAATCAATGAAATTGAAACAAACAATACAAAAGAACAATGAAAAGAAAGTTGGTTTTTTGAAAGATAAACTAAGTGGACAAAACATTAGCCAGATTAACTCAGGAAAAAAGAAACCCAAATAAGCAAAATCAGAGATGAAAAAGTAGACATTACAACAGATACTGCAGAAATTCAAAGGATTATTAATGGCTACTATAAGCAACTATATGCTAATAAATTCAAAAATCTAGAATAGACAAATTGATAGACACATACAACCTACTAAGACAGAACCATGAATAAATCCAAAACCTGAACAGATCAATAACAAGTAATGAGATTGAAGCCTTAAATAAAAAGTCTACCAGAAAATATGTCTCCCAGCTTCACTGTTGAATTCTACCAAACATTTAAATAAGAACTAACCCCAATCCTGCTCAAACTATTCTGAAGAATAGAGAAAGGAATACTTTCAAACTCATTCTACAAGGTCAGTATTATCCTGATACCAAAGTCAGACAAAGACACATCAAAAAAAAGAAACTACAGGCCAATATTCCTGATGAACACTGATACCAAAAATCCTCAAAAAAATATTAGCACCAAATCAAAAAATCATTCATCATGACCAAGTAGAATTCATCCTAGGGATGCAAGGATGGTTTAACATATGCAAATCAATCATTAGGATACATCATGAGATACATCATATCAACAGAATGAAAAACAAAACCTGGCCAGGTGTGGTGGCTCACGCCTGTAATCTCAGCACTTTGGGAGGCTGAAGCAGGCAGATCATCTGAGGTCAGGAGTTCAAGACCAGCCTGGCGAACATGGCAAAACCCTGTCTCTACTAAAAATACAAACATTAGCCAGGCATGGTGGTGCATGCCTGTAATCCCAGCTACTCAGGAGGCTGAGGCAGGGGAATCACTTGAACCCAGGAGGCAGAGGTTGCAGTCAGTCAAGATCGTGCCACTGTACTCCAGCCTGGGTGAGACAGCGAGACTCCATCTCGAAGACAAAAGCCAAAACAAAACACATGATCATTTCAATTGATGGTGAAAAAGCATTTGATAAAATTCAACATTGTATCATGATAAAAACTCTCAAAAAAACTGGATATAGAAGGAACATACCTCAAAACAATAAAAGCCATAAATGACAGCCTGGAAGATAGTATCATACTGAATGTGGAAAAGCTGAAAGCTTGATGCTAAAATCTGAAACATGACAAGGATACCCACTTTAACCACTGTTATTCAGCACAGTACTGGAAGCCCTAGAGCAATCAGACAAGACAAAGACAGAGCATCCAAGTTGGAAAGGAAATAGTCAAATCATCCTTGTTTGCTGATGATATAATCTCATATTTGGAAAAACCTGAAGACTCCACCAAAAACCTATTAGAATGAATAAACAAATTCAGTAAAGTTGCAGGATACAAAAGTAACATACAAAAATTAGCAGCATTGCTATAGGCCAACAGCGAACAATCTGAAAAAATAATTAAGAAAGTAATCCTACTTATGATAGCTACAAATAAAATTAAATACCTAGGAATTAACCAAAGTAGTTAAAGATCTCTACAGTGAAAACTATAAAACATTGATGAGAGAAACTAAAGAGGACACCAAAAAAAAAAAAAAAAAAGGAAAGAAATACCTTGCTCATGGATTGGGAGAATCAATACTGTTAAAATGTCCATACTGCCCAAAGCCATCTACAGATTCTATGCAATCCCTGTCAAAATACTAATGACATTCTTTGCAGATTTTTTTTTAATCTGAAAATTATATGGAATCACAAAAGACCCAGAGTAGCCAAAGCTATCCTGAGCAAAAAGAACAAAACTGGAGGAATCACATTACCTGACTTCAAATTAGATTACAAAGCTATAATAACCAAAATGACATGGTACTGTCATAAAAACAGACACACAGACCAATGGAGCAGAAAAGAGAACTCAGAAATACAGTGATACATCCCCAGCAAACTCACTGTTAACAAAAGTGCCATGAAAATACATTTGGGAAGACAGTCTCTTCAGTTAATGGTGCTGGGAAAATTGGATATACATATGCAGAAGAATGAAACTAGACCCCTATCTGTTGCCATATACAAAATTCAAATCACAATGGATTAAAGACTTAAGTCAGACCTCAAACTGTGAAGCTACTAAAAGAAAACATTGCAGGAACTCTGCAGGACACTGGACTGCACAAAGATTTCTTGAGTAATACCCCACAGGGACATGAAACCAAAGCAAAAATGTACACATGGGATCACATCAAGTTAAAAAGCTTCTGCACAGCAAAGAAAGCAATCAACAAAGTGACAATATCTGCAAACTATCCATCTGACAAGAGATTAATAACCAGAATATATAAGGAACTCAAACAACTCTATGTGAAAAAAAATCTAATTATCTGATTTAAAAAGGGACAAAAGATGTGAATACACATTTCTCAAAAGACAAACAAATGGCAAATAGGTATTTGAAAAGACATGGATATCCACTCTTTATTTAACACTATACCAGGATTTCCAGCAGGAAAGTATAAAATAAAATGAAATTACAAGCACTCAGATTAGAAAGGAGGAAGTGAAACTATGTCTACTTGCAGATGTCGTGATATGACATGTAGAAAGTCTTAAGGAATTTACTAAAAAAAAAAAAAATCAGAATTAGTTAACCTATTCAGATAGGTTGCAGTATACAAGATCAGTATACAAAACTCAATTGTGTATCTATACATTATGAATGAATGACCTGAAGAGAAAATTAAAAACAGTTCCCATTATAATAGCATCAAAAATAATAAAATATTCAAGAATGCATTTACCCAAAGAAGTGCAAATTTATACCCTGAAAGATACAAAACAACTGAAAAAATTGAAAAAGACCAAAATAAATGGAAAACATTACATGTTGATGGATCAGAAGATTCTTATTATTATTGAGATAATACTACTCCCCAAACTGATTGACTTATTCAAGGCAATCTCTATTAAACTCTCTGATGGCTTTTTTGGCCAGAAGAAAAAAGATAACTCTTTTTTTTAGTTTTTTTTTTGAGATGGAGTCTCGCTCTGTCGCCCAGGTTGGAGTGCAGTGGCCGGATCTCAGCTCACTGCAAGCTCCGCCTCCCGGGTTTACGCCATTCTCCTGCCTCAGCCTCCTGAGTAGCTGGGACTACAGGCGCCCGCCACCTCGCCCGACTAATTTTCTTGTATTTTTAGTAGAGACGGGGTTTCACTGTGTTAGCCAGGATGGTCTCAATCTCCTGACCTCGTGATCCACCCACCTCGGCCTCCCAAAGTGCTGGGATTACAGGCTTGAGCCACCGCGCCCAACTGAAAAATGATAATTCTAAAATTCATATGAAAATATAACAGATGCAGAATAGCTAATCCAGAAAAAGAAAAAATATGGAGGACACATATACCCCAATTTCAAAACTTGCTACAAATCTGCAAAAATCAAGAGAATGTGGCATAGGCAGGAGGACAGATGTATAGATCAAATAAATAGAACTGAGGTCCAAAAATGAACGCTTATATTTACAGTCAACTGATATTCAAAAATGGTATCAAGACAATTCAGTGGGGAAAAAAGAATTTTCTTCAACAAATTGATCCAGTATGTACACAAAGGATTTGAATAGACATTTCTCCAAAGATAGTAATACATGAAAAGATGCTCACCATCATTTACCATCAGGAAAATGTAAATCAAAACCACAATGATTTGAGACTAGCCTGGCCAACGTGGCAAAACCCCATCTCTACTAAAAATACAAAATTATCTGCATGTGGTGGCACGTGCCTGTAGTCCCAGCTACTCGGGAGGCTGAGGCAGGAGAATAGCTTGTATCCAGGAAGGCAGAGGTTGCAGTGAATCGAGATCACGCCACCATACTCCAGCCTGGGCGACAGAGCAAGACTCTGTCTCAAACAAATGAACAAACAAAAAACCATAATGAGATATCACTTCACATTCCTGAGGTGGCTATAACAAAAAGGGCAAAAAATTACAAGTATTGATGAGAAGATGGAAAAATCAAAACCCTCATAGTGTCTGAATGTAAAATGGTGCAGCAGTTTTGGGAAATAGTCTGGCAGTTCCTCAAAAGCTTAAAAACAGTTACCATATGACTCAACAATTTCACTCCTAAGTATATACCCAAAAGAAATGAAAATATATGTACATGTAGGAAATAAAAAGTAGTATCTTTTCCTTACCCATAGCAAGGTTCATGGCTAACATCCCAGTAATAAAAGACAAATTACTAAGAGAAAAATATAACATTTATTTAACCAAAGTTTTACATGACACAGTAGATGTTGGAAATGAAGATGCAAAGACCCAGGGAAAACTGTGTGTTTTTATGGACAGTCATGCAAAACTGTGACTGGAGGACAAAGGCATATGATCCTGTGGTAAAATAAACTTATTAGAAAGGACTGTTTGTTCAAATTCTTCTTGGACTCTAGGTACAAGACAGAACCTCTCTGAACGAGGGTGGTAAGATCTACTTTCCAGGAAGGTAGCTATGAGAATTCTTTTATGACCATGCTTCATGGGAGAAAGCTGGGAGAAGATCAGTGAACAACCTTGCTGCTTTCGTGGATACTGAGTAAATGATGTGGACCATCACATCCAAAAATAAATTATAAATAGATTAAAGACTTTAGGGTGGGGAAAACTTTGTCATATAAAACTTTTAAAGCAAAAACATTTGAGAATAAAATAATAAAATGACTACCAAAATTCACAAACTTTTGAAATTCCAGTTTTCCTTATTCAAGGTTTATAGAACAGAAGGTATTTATAAGATACAAAATATTAGTATGCAAAATAAATAATGAATGCCCAAAAAGCAGTAAGAAAAAGACAATAACCCCATGAGAAAAAAATGTTACACAACTACAAGTCACAGTAAATCCCAGAACTGATTATTCAAATAGAATAAATAAGGAAATAAAAATTATCACCAAATAATCATGTAGCTGTGAATTAACACAAGTACTGGTTTACCCTTATCACACTTCCAAATTGTTTAAAGCTTGCGCAGAAGCAGAAACTGATACAAAAATTAAGAAAATAAATCCACCAGAATTCAGTTCTCTCAATGGCTCAGTCAACCCATGATTGTGCACTAATAGACTTAAATATTTCCATAAATAATCTGTAACAGGTTTATACTCCGAGAAAGATGTATCCTTCTCCCCTAACTTAAATATTCTTGCATACATGCATATACACACCCATACATCCATACATATTACATCGTCCCTCAGTATTCCTGGAGGATTGAATGCAGGACTCTCCACAGATACCAAAACGCAAGGATGCTTTAAGTCTCATATATAAAATGGCATAGTATTTGCGAATACCCTACACACGTTCCCACATACTTTAAATCATCTCTAGATCACTCAAAATACTGAATACAATGTAAACAGCTGTTATATCGTATTTTTACTTGTATTGTTTTCTATTATTGTATTGTTACTTTTAATTGTGGTTTTTTTTTTCTGAATAGTTTGACCCACTGATGCAGAACCTGCAGATACATATGGTCAACTGCTTATAACTATTGAATAGCTCTGTGTGTGTGTGTGTGTGTGTTCTTTTTAGGGGTATACACATTGAGAGACCACTATATTTACTAGCACTAAAATCTGGATCTGGCCTTTTCAACAAAATCTATAGTTAAAAAAAAAAACATGCAATTTAATAAGAAAAGAAATTAGTAAAAACCTCTAAAGACAAAGAGAATGCCATAAAAAAGTATTATTTTGAAAAATACTCATAAAAAAAATGTAAGAAACCACTGCCTCACTTGATTAGCCTTTTAAAAAGGGTATAAGAATATAATGATTGATTGTAACTTTTATCTTCTATAAAAATAAAAATTTCCCACAAATAAGGCCCTTTCCTTTAAAGTCAAAGAAAGTACCACCATAGAACCACATATTTGTATTGTTTAACAGTTTAGTATTTTTTATACTTTATATTTTAAAGGATCTAGAAAATAGTCTTAAAAACCATATTGCAATAAATTCTAGCTATCTTTGTAAGCTTAAGCCTTAAGTGAAAAAGTTAAAACCCATGATTCTAAATATGTTATTTGAAAACACATTTTATTTCAAAATGCAATAGCCTTTATTTTTTAATGATTACATTTTAGGATAACCATTTGAAGTCAGTTTCCTGCTTTGCAACATCAATTTTTAAAAAGCTGTGGGTCTTAAGTGAAAGAATATAAATTAATGCTAGTCCCCACTGGAGGATATGAATATATAGCTTGTTATTTAAAGAAAATAACATGTATTAAACTTCCTAGAAAAAGTTAGATCCAAAAGAGGAGTATGGATTCAATTCCTATTGTGTACCTTTATTTTTGCATCAGTGCTATATTTTTCTTTTCTCCAATGTGCTTCCTGCTTCCTCAGTTTCTCCAGGTCATTTAGCAGGTCAGTGCAGCGGGTACTTAATTTATTGTTTTCCTCCTCCAGATTTTTTATAATTAGTCTATTTTGCTCTTCTTTGTTCTGTACACACTCTTTAGTGTCCTGTAGAACAGAACCACAAGGGCAAATAAACAAAACAAAAACCCAAAAAATAGTGAGAATTAATCAGCAAATACAAACTGTGCAGTTTTACCCTCACAGAAGCTTCTCCTATATTTGATAGCCAAGGTCACCTGTGTACTTTTATTGGCCTCTTTTCATGCAGGTGGATGGGTCATATTTTTTCACTGGATGACAGCTTTGATGAGTACACATTTGCAAAGAGCCCATTAATTGATCAAGCTGCCTTTGATGCTGTCCCCAGCTATTTTTGAGACCCATACAGATATATCCTCCCAGACCTGGGTTTTATCAATTAATAATGCCAGTCCCATCAGAATCTAATTACAAGAAGCCACATATTCACACTCCTACTTTCTTAGCTCCATTTCCATCATTAACTATTTATCTAAAAGTTATAAAGCTTGGAGTTCTAGCTTTAAAGCATCCTTATCAGAGTTTTTGCATGTGAGAAAACTGTATGGTACAGGAGGGCCTAAGGCAATTTTTCCTCCAAACCTGTCACTTTCTGTGCCACAAAGGCTAACAAAGCTTAAAGCAGAACTTCAAAGCAACAGTCCCACAAAACTATGTACAAGTCAACACACCTTAATTTCTTGACTTTTATCTTTAAATTTCTTCTCCAACTCACTGAATTCTTTCCTTAAGAAAGCATTTTCTTCATCTACTGCAATTTTCCGTTTTACAAGGTCATTTATTTCCTGTTTCAGTACTGATTCTCTCTGTGGAAAAAATTTAAATTACTGGTGAGCTTTTATTTCTAAGAAAAAATATTTTATTTCAAAGGTTTTACATTTTGATTTGCTAATGTTATGATTAATTAGCTTTCATAATAATGTCTGTCACCAAAATTCTCATCTCCTGAAACATGTCCATGAATTTTTAACTAAAATGTGCAAGTACAGGGCCTATTTATGTTGAAGAACACATAAAAACTGGACACTAAATATTAAACCACGCTCAGAAAGCAAACTTTCAGAATTTAGGTGTGTAACAGGAGAAAAACAAGATTTTACAAACCATTCTAATTAAAGAAAATATATTTATAGCTAACGTAATTCCTCATTCTTTTATTTGAATGTCATTTAGAAGGAACTTTTCTCAAAAACTATTGATTTTGTAAAAGCATAAATCACTTTAAAAATTTTTAAATGGCAAGTTTGTTTTAGTACTAATAATATCTTGCTCTGTAGCCAGAATATTTAGAATGTTAAGGCTGCCATAATTTTTAACCAAACATTCTTCTCACATGTGAGATACCTAAATTACACCTACGAGGTGGATGTACCCATGACTCAATTTTTAGCTTCCCTTGTTTCTCTGGACATCTTTTCTCTCAGAAAATGTAGCGCCTCTCTTGGCTGCTAATCTTACCTCTGTCTGAAAGACTATCTAATCTATATTCCAGCCCTCACCTTCCCAATCACCAATCTCATATTTCCAGCTATACAAGATCCCTCCCTTTGGATTGTCTACTACCTCAAACTAACTTGCTAAAAATGGAATCCATATCCTGATGCTGTTTCCTAAACTTCTTCAACTTTTATCAATCCATCCATTCTTTCAACTAATATTTATTAAACACATACTATCTAGCCTGACACAATTACTGGAAGCCTCCAAGTAAGACTCAATAACACCTTCTGTCTATCAACCAAGAAAAAGAGACATCAAGATAGAAACACTTTTTTTTTAAGTAATACGCTCAGTTGACCTTTATTCCATTTCTGATCTATCACTGATGCTGATTCCTTTATACTCTCATATTTCCTCCTTATCAAACTGTCTCCAAAGGACTTGGGAATAAACTGAAAATCAGAGGAAGATCCAGGATTATGATGAGAAGTGGATTTTTAGAAATAAAGTGAAAATATATTCAATATTCTATTTTATTTATTTAATTTTTTAAGAGACAGGGTCTCGCTCTGTCCTGTCACCCACTCTGGAGTGTGGTGGCACAATCATGGCTCACTGCAGCCTCGAACTCCTGGACTCAAGGGATCCTCCCATCTCAGCTTCCCAAGTAGCTAGGACCATAGGTATGTGCCACCAACCCAGCTAATTTTTAATTTTCTTCATAGAAATGAAGTCTCACTATGTTACTCAAACTCCTGGACTCAAGCAATCTTCCCAGCTCGGCCCTGCTGAGATTACAGGTGTGAGCCACTGTGCCCAACCCCAATACTCTAATTTTTAAAAGTGTAATATTAATTATTGATTTTATTGTATTTATAGGTAAAAAATAATTTAGATACTGAATACATACAAAAATAATCTGTGATAAATGTGTAAAGAATTTTTTTTTTTAAAAAAGTAAAAGGAGCGGCCCTGTATGTACCAACATTCAGCTAGGAAACACAACTGTACCATTATCTTTGATATCTCATGTACGACCCTTTATCCTCTAGTACTTCCTATTCCCTCCAAGGGTAAGCATTATCTTGAAACCCTGATTCTTATCTTTGCCTTGCTTTTCTTTACAGTTCAAAGACAGATATATGTCCCTATTTAATATGCTGTATAGTTTTGCTTACTTCTGAACTTAAATCTTATTATACATATTATGTAGCTTGCTATTTTTGCTCAACATATGTTCCCAAATTTATTCATAATAATGAATGTAACTGTAGATCAATTACCTTGATGTAATTAATCCATCAGGTATTATTAATCCATCAGATAACTATGCTCTATTTATCCATCTTTTATCAGTGTGTATTTCAGCTGTTTCCCATTTGAGGTAAAGGGGTATACAAAGAATACTGTTATGAACACTCTTAAGCATGACTCCAAATATTCATGACCAAGAATTTCTCCCAAGCAGTGTTTTTCAAACTACAGATTACAATCTAGTAATAGATCATTAAATCGATTTAGTTACAATAGTTGGTATTTTTTTAAACGGATTATAATACAATAGAAAATATCAAGGTAATAGGCACACATTATTAGCAATGAAACTACAGTTATAGGAATAAACTTACAAAACAGACATGCTTCATAAATTATTTTCTAAACTTTTATCATATTTAAGATTTTTCTTGTATTTAAATATTAGTAAATTCACATTTGATATAAAAATTTTCATGTTTACCTTAATTATATGTACTAAAAATAACTATTATTATGTGAAACTTTTATTTTGTGTGTGTATAATGGGTCATGAAGTAAAATGTACTTCAGGGATAATACTAACAAAAGTTTGAAGAACACTTCTCTGGATTATATCCACTTAGAGGTGAAATTGCTAAGTCAAAGACTATTCGCATTTCAGGAGTTTTCATTACTCTACCTCCCCACCAACACTTAACTCTCAGGGTTGGAAATTTTTTTAAATCCAATAAGTACAAATGGCATCTCAGTTTTTAACTTTTCTGTTCTATTTTAATTATTAGGCCATATCAAAATGTGCCTGACATCAAATAACATAAAAATAGATGCATAAAAATGGCTCGTCCACAATTTACAATCACTTTTTCTACTCTCAGCTAAGTCTTACGCTCCTTTGAGACTCAACTACCACCTCCTCAATAAAAGCATCCCTTACTATCCCAGTATTTTGTAATTCTTGCCATTTCTAAATTTTTGTGTTATTATACATTTGACACATAACAAACTACCTAGTGTTGCTAATAATCTTTCTACTCATAATATCTCCCAAATTGGACTGTTAACTGTTTACAGATGAGATTGACACTAAATAATAAATTCAATAATATAAGCATTAAAACTGTCTGTAAAATACCCATAAGCCTATCCTTTGAAGAAAAAATGACAAAATTTGAGCCTATCTTGTCTATTCTGGAAATTACTTAAACTCTAGGAAGAACACTGACCAACTGACAAGTTTTAAAAGGGTTTTCCCATTACAGTGAACTAAACTTAACAGGCACTGACAATATAAATGATACCAACAGAGAATCCTTTCATGAGAATTATTTAATAATTTAGATTTTGGCATTTGAGTGAACTTACAATAGTAATTCAAAAGGACAAACAGACTCAATCTGTAAATTAAAAAGCATAATAAGATTAAAAAATTGCTTAACCAAAACTATCATATTCCGATAATTAGTTTAATATTACATTGCATAATATAGTTTCTTATATCACAAAATCATTAAAGTAATAAAAGATTTTCTCCCAATACAAGAGCACTGTAAACTCTAAAAGTGTAAAAGTTCGTATAAATCAACATATTATCCTAATAAAATATACCCTCGATAATCTAAATAATGAAAGCACAGATATATACAGTTAAAGTTCATTTTAAAATTAAGCTTTATTAATATTTTTCAGCAAAACTTTCTGAATAGAGGCAGGTAAATTCTTAATAGTCTGGCTTGAGTTAATATTAAAATAGCAAACAGAATTCAGAGGAACCATAAAGCATTAAGGGGTGACAAGAGAGACAATGTCTGGAACAAATAATTTATTACAGATAAGCCATAAAATGAATAATTCAAATAATGGTCAAGAGAAGTCTACAGAGTAACAAGAAAATAATAGTGAGTATGAAGCAGGGATAAAAATGTGTCGGGGGTGGGGAAGGGGCATAAGGCCCAAACTCTATTAGGCAATACTTGAGCATAGTTAATTTATTATTTATACTGACCTATTTTCAAAATGGACATGAAACTTTTAACAAAAAACAAACAAAGCAGTAATTAAACCACAATAACTAAAACAATGATAAGTGGAGAAAAAGGAAGGGATAAAAGTAATTGAAATTAAGAAATAAAACTTCTGAGCCTCCTGGAAGGTAAGGAAAAAAGGAAATATAATGTTAAAAAGCAATTATCATCTAATTAAATACAATATACTAGGTTATCATAAGTCATGCTATCAAAGCACAATACTAAAAGGGAAATGTATTACATAATTTTATAACAGTGACAAAGCTAAAACATAGTGTTACCCAAAAAAATGGCAATTCTTTATACTAATAATTATTAGATTGTACTCTACAAAAGTTTTTCTGCAACCAGTGGAAAAAAAAAATCTGTGTGTGTAACTTTCTAGTAATTTCACTAGATAGAAGTAAGATTTAAATAAGCTAAAGGATTTGTCATTCTAATTCTTATTCTATCTCATAGCTATAAATCTTGAAAATTAGGAGCTATTTAATATTTTTCAGTGGAACAACAATTCAATGGAGGGGGCTTCTGGTTTCCAGTCCAGCATGTAAGGAACTTGACAGTCGTCTTTCTCATTTACACAATAAGCAAAAAAGCTGAACAAACTGAAAATCAACAACTCTTTTCAGATCCATCAGAGAATTGAGACTATCCAGCAAACCAACGTCCCCAAAATTGAAGAGACAGGCAAACAGAGAGAATAACAACTTAATGGAACAGACGCCCAGGAGAAAAACCTTTCACAGGAGCCAGCACCAGGGTGGAAAAACTTATTCTGTAATTAATGAATTATTAGAAGATCAATATGGACAAGTCTGAGAGTTTAAAACTCAAGGATGGCCCAGTTTTGGGCAGGGGAAGGAGACCAACAGCACTCAGAGGAATCATAAAACAGTAAGAGGTGACACATTTTCATACGTGTAACCTACTGGATCCCTGTCATGTTGCCACAGGGAAGATGAGACAATAATTCCTTCCTGTTTCCAGTATGTGGAGGCAGAAAGTAACCATCTTTAAATACTCAGAGTATTCTTTTCTTCTTACCAAGGCCTGCCATCGAGAAAAACTATTTTACCAGAGCCCAGACTCATGGGGTTTTACCTGAGCCCAACTAACCAACTTGGATAAGGGAAATACCCAACTCAAGCACCTTCTAGCCTTCCTGTCTCTCCTAAGGGGATAAGGGGAGGGGGGAAACAAACAAACAAAAAACTAAGAAGCACTTTTGAAGGTCACAATTCAGAACCACAGCTCACCAAAAGATTGAAACCCAAACATAACACTACAGACAGCTTCCTCTCCTCCCCCAACACCCCACCACCACATCAATGGGGCTATTGTATAATTAATAGGTTTGACCAAAAACAGCAGTTTAAATAGCAACTATTAAATTAAATTGCCTCTGTAGGTAGCTAACTGTAACCTAACAATATGTAAACACAACCCTACTTGAGAGTATATTTTTGTACAGTAGCCAAGTCTCAGCCAATCACAGCAGCCAAGCATTGAGCCAATCACAAGGGCAAATTGCCAAAACATGTCCAAATAAGGCAAACACCAGACTGTAACCAATCTGGCTATTTCTGTGTGTCACTTCCATTGTCTTGCTATACATAGTCCCAGCCCACATTGGGGAGCAGAGTTCTCTGAACCACTTTGAGTGTTACCCACCTCAAAGTGAAACACCTGAGTGTT
The DNA here is from genome assembly GCF_008728515.1 of Papio anubis. Lineage (NCBI taxonomy): Eukaryota > Metazoa > Chordata > Mammalia > Primates > Cercopithecidae > Papio > Papio anubis. Next base: position 46,404,751 of record NC_044988.1, on the reverse strand, counting down.
ACCCAATTCATGAATTTTTTTTCATCTCAATTAAACTCTATTGAATTTAATTTGTTTAAAGTTTTTCTTTTTAAGAAAACTGAATTATGCATATCAAGGATATTTATAAGGTATCTACAAAACTTCAAAAAAGACATGGATACCAGAGTTTTATCTCTAACTCATACCACAGCAAACAGTGGAGACAGCCTAATCTCTAGCCAGATAAACATAAAATCTATTTACCCCAGCTGTTTTTACCCATTTGGTTAATTTTATATGTCAGTTTGGCTATACTACCCATGGTACACACATTCTTACCTAACACCAGTCTATTATTGTGAAAGTTCTTTCACAACAGATATTATTGTGAAAGTATTATTTAGATGTGGTTAACATTTAAATTAATGGGATTTTGAGAAAAGCAGATTACCCTTCATAATGTGGGCTGGCCTCATCCAATCAGTTGAAGGCCTCAAGAAAATACTATGATCCCCAGAGCAGGAAGAAATTCTACCTCCAGACTACCTTAGGATTTGCAATGTAACATAAAGTCTTCCCTAGGTCTCCATTCTGACGGACTGCCCTGCAGAGTTACTTGCCAGCCCACGATTGCGTGAGCTATTACTTAAAATAAAACAGTATACATATGTAACAAACCTGCATGTTATGCACATGTACCCTAGAACTTAAAGTATAATAATAATGATAATAAAAAGAAAATAAAAAAAAAAAAATAATAATAATAAAATAAAACAATCAATCAATCCCTCTATCTCCCCACCCCATAATGTCACATTTCTTCATTCCTTTCCATTACTCTGTCAGAGTTCAATGATCTCTTAAAATGTCATATGCCATCCCCCTTATATTGCTTTCTAAAATTCATTTTAAAACTTCATGACTGCTAAATGTAATGTCTTTTTCAAAAACCCATTACATTTTTTGTAGCATTTTACAATGACAACCTTTTGCTTCTTGCAACTCTCTTCTCTCAATTCATGAGATACTGCATTGTACTTCCAACTCTCTTCTCTCAATTCATGAGATACTGCATTGTACTTCCTCCTTACTTCTCTAAAGTCTTTTAGTCTTTTTTACTACAATTTTTCCTTCCTCATTAAAAAATCAGTAAATATCTTGTTCTCAAAATTTTCACTGCTTAAAGTCTTCCCCCTAACTAAACCATTAAATACCCATAACTCCAGGTCAAAACTCTCTCCCAAGTATGAGATTCGTGCTTCTAACAGTTTGCTAAATATCTCTAAATGGAATTCCTATCAGCATCTAAAACATGAACTTTCTACAAGAAGCTCAAAACCTTACCTTCAAAACAATATATACTTCCTGAAAATAACCCTCTTTTTGATAATAATGCCACTGTTCTCCTGGTTTCTCCAAGCTTAAAACCTAAGAGTCATTTTCAAAATTACTATGAAGTCCTTATGGTTCCATTTACATGCCTTTCATTCCTGCCAACCTAATAATTCGGGTCCATGTCAGTGGACCTGACTATGAAATAACTATTAATAATTACTTGCTGGGTATACAGTCATCTGTATGAGACTAAAGAGTGGATGAGAGAGAAACAGACTCTGCCGTCATAGAAACTACAAAGTAGTGTAGGAGAATATGGCAATTTCCACCTTACTTCTGTCCTCACCTAATCATCAAAGATATTTAAAAAGCATTAAAGGCAAGAAATGTAACTCTGAATATTCTACAACACCATCACAGGATAATATATACATTTAATACAATATTTTGTTGAACCTAACTGAAAATATACCTTGTACAAAGTTATAACCATCATTGCACAAAAATGAAATGATTAATCCTAAGAAATTTGGGTCCCTACAAAGTAAATGATTTCTCTTATGAGAGTTTAGTATGTTATATATAAGCTATGTGATTCCACTCAAAAGATAAATAATGAAATAATCTCTACTCAAGGATGCAGAAGTAGACAAAGAATTTAGCAAAGAAAAGGGGGAAATATATTTTCATTTACAAAAGGCAATGTTTTCTAAGGGTATGCTATGGTTATCCAAAGCTGGTAAACCAAAGAGCATTCATTAAAGCTCTGCAAACTTAATGCCTAAGGATATTAAAAAGACCCATTTTCCCAAAACCCATTTTCCTTCTCTAACAGAAAAGAGGTATAATTGAGGAAGAGCCTGCTACACTTGTATCTACATTTTCTCAAATCACCTGAATCTTGGGGTAGCCAAATTTTTTTCCAGTAAAATATGAATACAAATGATGTTTACCATGTCTGGGTCATAAGGCTGTACTTGTTAAGCAGCTTAGCCTAATCCAATTAATACACCAGGCACATGACAACATTCACCTATTTTAGAGTATATTTTAATATTGTTTGATACTTGGGTGGTAAACACAACTGTTTCTTTCCAGAACAAATTTACTAAAATGTTATTCTTAACATTTTATCATTATGGTACCAATTATGACATTTTCTATAGGAAAAACTCAACTGTGGAAAAGGTATAAATTTCAGATTTGTATGTTATATTGGAATCAATATTCCTTTTTAGAAAGAACTGACAGAAATGTAGGGAATGGAACTTTTACTCTTTTCATGAAACAACTTTATAACAATAACTGATCCTAGATCAAAGTTCTCATGAACCTTTAATTGGTTAGAAAGGAAAATAAATTCAAAAGTCAAAAGAGCATAGTTGCCAAAAAGGTACCTCCCAAGAAAAATTATAGTTTATTTGCTCCATAATGAGCTTGAGTACAAAATGAATTTAAATATTATATAATGATATTAGCCACTCTTAAAATAAATTTCTTTCACTTCTTTTTTGAGATGTTTATATCTTGAAAATTGCTCCAGAAAGCATGACCACATACACTTTTGAGTGATTACATACTGATTATACAATCACACATAATTTTACATATTACATATAAATATAAATATATATAATTGTATAATGTACTGATTATACATAAAAGATAGGACTGTACTTGATATAGTGTGAATATTTGTCCCTGCCCAAATCTCACATTGAATTGTAATCCCCAAAGCTGAAAGTGGGGGCTGATGAGAGGTATTTGGGTCATGAGGGTAAATCCCTCATGGCTTGGTGCTGATTTTGCATAGCGAGTGAGTTTTCACGAGCTCTTGTTTAAAAGTGTGTGGCGCCTCCCTCACCATGCCCTGTCTCTCTCTCTCTTGCTCCTGCTATAACCATGTGAAGTGTCACATGCTTTGCCTTCTGACATGAGTAAAGCACCTTGAGGCCTCCCAAGAAGCAGATGTTCCTGTGCGTCCTGTACTGTCTGCAGAACCATAAGCCAATGAAACCTCTTTCTTATTAATTACCCAGTCTCAGGTATTTACTTATAACAGTGGAAGAATAGCCTAATATAGTATTAATACAAAAATACAAGTTTTAAGTGTAAATAATACGATCTCAATTTTTATCTTTTCTACAAATAAAGTCATCTGAAAATTTACAAGCTTCAGAAGTAAATGATAACTGCTAATAATGGCAAAATTCAACAAAACAAATAATAATAGCTAGATACTATTACAAAACTGTAACATTATATAAAAAGTTACAGCCTATTAATTCAGAAAACAAAAGGGTACAAGCAAAGTATTAATAATGAAGAATAATCTTACTAGTGACTTCAAAATAGTAATGCTTTAACATAATAAGGACCCTAATATTCTCAATAAACACTATTGCAAAACAAAAATAATTTTAATGATCTACTACCCAAAACAAGTATAGTGATTTTAAATATTTTTATTATAACACCAACCTGTTCAAATTCTTGTATTTTGGCATCCTTGACTTGCAAAATTTCTAGAACTTTTCTGTCTTTACCTTCAGATTTCTGTTTTTCTCTAGATACAAAAATATATAGAGTTTATTAGTCATAATTGGTAGCTAATACTTTAAATTTTCATACCCAAATATTAACATCACTTTAAAATATAGAAAATTAAATTATCTTGAGTTGACAGCTCTTTCAGAATTAATCAGAAACCATATGGCAAGCGACAGCAACTCACAACTGCTGAAAACTAAGACAACTTCATACTAAAAGAACAGTTTCATTTCCAGATTTAGATATATGATAAAAATTACACAAAATATGGTTTAACCTTGATTGCAATTACCATAATGTCATTGCTTTGAAAATAATTAAAATTAAGTAAACATGTTCTTATTAATTTAAGCTTTCATATACACAATTATATTAAGGATAAAATTTACCATTTTTTAAGTAAGAGTCTCAAAAGAGAGATTGACAGAGATTTACTTATAGTTGATATCCTATAACTAGAATTTTTTTATTTCTGACACCTTCCTATACATTTCTAGTCTCTGAGACTACTATTAACTAAACTAAATGGTAGTTGTACACTCAAAGCATAGTTCTCTGGGAAACAGAAAATCACAATACTTGTAAAGAATGACTATATTCTAAAACAAATATAGCTTTTAAACAAATACAGCTTTACAAAGGAAAAGGAGGAAAAGGGAAAGGAAGGAACAAAGGTCTGAAGAGACTGTATAATCAGGCTGACACCAGTCAATTTATACCATAAATAAGGGGAAATTTATTGGACACTGACTTACATTTTTTGAAAAGGTCACAAATAAAATATATGGTATTCATAGAAAAACATAAAAAATTAAACAGACAAATTTGTATCTCTGAGAATCACAAATTAAACAAAAATAGAAAACTATAAATGGGGATGAAGCTACTGTTTGCTGTCCCCCAGATTCAGATGCAGGCTGAGGTGGAAAGGAGCTTGACTTCTGGAGTTAATAGAGAATAAGAGTGCCTTACCCAGTATGCAGAAGCACAACCAGGCTCATTGTGTGGGACTGGAATGCTAACTCATGAAGTGAAGCTGGAAAAAAGCTTCCACCCATCCTTGCCTAGAACCAAGGCTTATATTAGAGTCTAGAAAGGCAAAAGTTTATAGACGTAAACTCATTTACGTAAACGCTCCCCATTCAAGACTTGAGCCAGAACACCCTGCAGCTGAGGCTAGGTATAGCAAAACCTCTATAAAACCTATTTCAGGAAAGAGACTTGGGTGAGATTGACAATTTAAAGGCAACTATAAAATTTCTAGAAAAAAAAGATAGGCATTAGATAAGCACCTGGTGGTGGAGAAAGAGGAGGAAGTAAACAGTAACAATAACAGCAACCTTCCCTCTTCAGATATGGCCCCAAACAAAAAAATTCAAAATACATGAACCCACATACACTGACATACTAAGTTCAAGTCAAAAGATGCAATCCTCTAGTAAAAATAAAAATAATCAACTACAATGAAAAAGACTAAAATAAGTAAGTTAAAGGTCCATAAAGACAAAAGAATAACTAATGTTAAAAGTAAAGATGAGAGCTGAAACACGATCAGGTAGATGTAAAGAAGCGATTAAAATCTTGAAGATAAAAAATTATAATCACTGAAGTAAAAAACAACTAAATGGACTAAGCTCAAAACTAGACACAAAAAGAGATTAGTGAAATGAGGGATAGTAATAAGGGATTCATCCAGAACACTACACAGGAAAATAGTGAGATTAAAAACATGAAAACACAGTTGCGACATAAGTTTCTTTGGGAAACTCTAACATATGCCTAAAACATTCCAGAAGTAATAACTATGGGATGAAAAATAAAGCAGTATTTCAGGAGGTAACTGCTGAGAATATTTTAGAATTAAATAAAGTTCTCAGATTGAAGGAATACCTAGCAGAATACATAAAAGAAAGCCACATCTAACACATTAATCTATCATTCATTCAAGTATTTACTGCGCATTTATTACATGATAGCCTTTGGACTAGGGACTAGAGATATTGGAGGAAACAAAATAAACCAAGTTGCTGCCTTCATGGAATTAACATTTTAGTACATAGATAATGAAGATAAATAATACATACTATGTCAAATTGCTATCAGTATAATAAGGACAATAAATTAGGGTAACAAAGAAAGGAATGCCCAGTCCTAGAGAAGTTGGGAGAGAAACAAAGGTTGTTATTTTACATAGGACAGTTAACAAATAACTCTCCTTAAAGGTAATATTATATTTGAGGAGAGATCTAAAGGAAGGAAGGAAGAGTCATGAAGACCCCAGGGAAGAGTTTTCCAAGTCAAGTCACGGAACTAGTAGCAAGAGCAAAGACACAAGAGCAAGGGCAATTGGTATATTCAAAGAACAGCACAGAAGTACATACATTTATAGTAAAGTGGATAAGGAAATGGTAGCTAAGAACAGAGAAATCACTGGGGATACAATAATATATGGCCTTCTAGGCCCTGTGAAATTTGGATCTGAAGTGAAATGGGAAAGCAATGAGCAGCAAAATAACATGTAACATTCTAAAAGTATCAGTGGCTGGTGGGTTGAGGACAGACATTAAGGGTCAAGGGAGAAAGCAAAAAGACAAGTGAGAAAGCACATGAAACAGCCAGGTAAAAAAGAAAGGTGAATTGTACAAGATAGGCAGATGCAGTGGTATTGAGAAGTGATTAAATTTTGGATATTTTAAAGATAGAGCTAACAGGATTTCTTGATAGAAAAGTCAGGAATGTCTCCAAAGCTTTTGCCTACACAACTGGAAGAATGGAGTAGACATTATCTGAGACACAGAGAAGAAGTTTGGTGGACACAAGGATTTCAAATGTGGACATACTAAGTTTGAGATGCCTAATCAACATCCAAGAGAAGTAGGCAGTTGGATTAAAAAGTCTGGAATCAGTAAAAAAGTTAAGGCTGGAGATACAACTTTAGGAGTCATCCAAATACAGTAGTTCCCCCTTACCCTCAGTTTCACTTTCCATGGCTTCAGTTACCAGCAGTCAACTGTGATCCAAAAATATTAAATCAGAAGTTCAAGAAATAAACAATCCATAAGCGTTAAATTGCAGTGCTATTCTAAATACATGAAAAAACTTGCACCACGCAACTCCCAACTCACGTAGGACGTGAATCATCTCTTTGTCGGAAGTATCCATGCTATAAACACTACCTGTCTATTACTGTGTAGGATAAAACATAGTGTACATAGGATTCAGTGCTATCCATGGTTTCAGGTATCCACTGGGAGGCTTGGAATACATCCCCCATGGATAAGGCAGACTACTGTATTTTTAAGACCATAGACAGGTTCGCCTAGGCAGTGATTTTGCATAAAGAAGTATGAGGATTGAGTCCTGGAGCATTTCAACATTTATAGATTAGTAAAATAAGGAAAAAACATCACATGATATTAAGAAGGATAAGCCAGTAATTTAAGGGGAGAATCAAGAGAAAGAGCTAAGTGAACAGAATTTAGTAGAAAGAAATGATCAAGTACATCAAATGCTGCCAACACACTAAAGAAGGTAAAGACTGAGGAATGACTGCTGGATTTAGCAATATTAACGTATTGGTCTGTTTTCACTGCTGATAAAGACATATCCGAGACTGGGAAGAAGAAGAGGTTTAACTGGACTTACAGTTCGACATGGCTGGTGAGGCCTCAGAATCATGGCAGAAGGTGAAAGGTACTTCTTACACATGGAGCGCCAGGAGAAAATGAGGAAGATGCAAAAGCAGAAACCCCTGATAAAACCATCAGATCTCAAGGCCTTGCTTTCATACACCATTATATTCACTACCACGAGAACAGTATGGGGGAAACCACCCCCATGGTTCAAATTGTCACCCACTAGGTCCTTTCCATAACACATTGGGAATTATGGGACTACAACTGAAGATGAGATTTGGGTGGGGACACAGAGCCTAACCATATCAATTAAGGTCAGTAGTGATATCTTGATGAGAACTATTTTAGGAGGATGGTGATTACAAAGCCTAATTAGGGTGAGTTCAAGTGAGAAAGAAAAACATAGAAATACTGAAAAGTACTCTTCAGGGGAATTTTGCACAGAAAGGAGCAGAGAAATGGCAAAATAGTTCAAGGGAAATATGAGATCACAAGAGTTTTGTGTTTTTGTTTTTTAACATGGGAAAGAAGACCGCCTGTGTGTATGCTGACAGGAACGATCCAGGGCAGTGAGAGACACTGATGATGCAGGAGAGAAAAGAGAACTGCAGTCCAACACCTTTGAATCCTTGAGGCTTGAAGCGTACATATAGTTTGTTTGGCCTTTGGTAAATATAAACAGTTCTTCCAAAGAAATAAAAAGAGAGAATATGAGAACAGATTCAGATATGTTGGTAGATACAGTTATGGAAGGAATAACAAGCTCCCTTCTAAGAGTTTCCACTTTCTCAATGGTATATGAAAGCAAAGGTATCCAACAGCTGAAAGTAAGAATGGGAAAAGAAGTGTTGGAAGTTGATAAGAGAGGAAACAAAACATTATGGGATGCTGAGATAGTAAGTGGGCCAGGAAAAAATAGGATGATGACCAGGCAGTACTGAGGACCACTTAAAATTAGTGGTCATAAATTTATACAAGATCATGGTCATCATGGTTCAGGGTCTTTCTCAAGACAAGTTTAGCCTTTTGGATGTAGGCACACAAAGGGTGGACAATTGGAATAAACCACATTGGAAATTTTGCAAACACGTATATCATGATGATTTATTTTTACCATTTGTACTTTATCTTGATTATTTTGTTTTCTACTTACCATACATTAATAGCACATTTAATACATAATTGCAATCCATTGTGTACAACTAGGCCTTCTTTTGTTTCTTATATTAATAATAAAATATACTATACTTTCAGAAATTGATGAACTTCTGCCCCTTTTTATTTTATGTTTTGGCATTGCCTGTCAATGTATCTGCCATTTTATATTTTAGTGTTTTTATTAATTTACACAACTATTTTATGTTAAAAATATATGCACTTTACCTATAATTTGTCACTAATATATTATCTCAAATTACCACTTGAATGTTTAACTTCCCATTATAAAATCAGAAGTACTGCAGAAGAATACTAAATCTATTAGAAGTATATACATTAGGAGGAAAATAAGCAGATCCCAAAAGGTAGGGTATGATAGGGTTTACCCAGGGACAAAGATGACCTAGATCATGAAAGTCAAAGCATTAACTACAGTCAGATACTTCCTCTGTAAGTTCTTTTCTGGATATACCATGAATCTATTTTTAACTGTCCAGGAATTAGTTTAATTTATAGGGTTACAAAGGAATATAAATCATTCCATATAAAGATATATGCACCCATATATTCACTGCAGCACTATTTACAATAGCAAAGACATGGAATCAACATAAATGGCCATCAATGATGGACTGGATAAAGAAAATGTGGTACATATACACCACGGAATACTACAAAGCCATAAAAAAGAACAAGTTCATGTCCTTTGCAGGGACATGGATGAAGCTGAGGGTAATTACCCTCAGAAAACTAATGCAGGTAGAGAAAACCAGATACTGCATGTGCAACATGTTCTTGCCTATAAGAGGGAGCTAAATGATGAGAACACATGGCCACACAGAGCGGAACAACACACAATGGGTCCTATCAGAGAGTGGAGGGTGGGAAAAGGTAGAAGATCAGGAAAAATAACTAATGGGTACTAGGCTTAATATCTGGGTGATAAGATAATTTGTAAAACAAACTCCCATGACACAAGTTTACCTTTAAAGTTTACCTAAAAAACATTTAACTATATTACAAACCTGCACATGTACCCCTAAACTTAAATGTTTAAAAAAAAACTGTGCGGTTAGTCTTTATAATCCCCTCTTCTATAATAAGCTTAAGATCCCCACTAGTATCCAAATAAATTCTGGTGGTCCTTTTAAATGAGATATGGATAATACTAGATTATGTGCCACCAAATCCAAACAAAAGCATTAATACAGTTTCCAAATGAGCTTGATACTAGGCTAATTATCTCCTATGACACAGTATGTACACATACTCACAGTCTAGTGGTTAGGTTGCCAGAGCACTAGCATCATCATCACCTAGGTTAGAAATGCATGTTCTTCAGTCCAATCCAGATGCATTGAATCAATAACTCTAAGAGTGGGGGCCCAGCAATCTGTGTTTAACAAGGTGCTGTGGACTGAAGGTTTGTGTCTCCTCAAAATTCATACACTGAGGCCCTAATAACCAATGTGACAGTATTTGGAGGTAGGGCCTGTGAAAGGCACTTAGGGTCATGAGGATTACTCCTTCATGAATGGGAGTAGCACCTTAATGAGAGGGAACACTAGAGAGAGGATCTCTCTCTGTCATTGAGGATACAACAAAAAGGCAGCCATCTGCAAAGAGCCCTCACCAGAAACCACATTGGCTGGCACTTTAATTTTGTACTTCCCAGCCCCTGGAACCATGAGGATAAATGTTTGTTATTTAAGCCACCCAGGATTCTGTTTCAGCAGCCAGAACTGACTAAGACACAATATCCCAAGCAATTCTGATGCACACTAAAGTGTGAGAGTCACCAAAATAACAATAACACACTTCTCAATAGATTAATCTGAATGACATAATATTGAAAAATGGGTCATAAAGTGTCATATAAAATAAAAACTTCAAAAAATATACCTGAATGCTATATAACTAAAAACCTTCAAAATTGACTAATATGTTATACTTTTAAAATTGAAAGATAATCACAACTCAAAATACGGCAATTTGTCTAGCAGCTCCTCCTGGTGGTAAGAGATGTCTAACATTTTCATAACAGGAAAATGCTCCCAAGATAAAATGGCCTGTAACAGGAATACAATATTTTCTACTTGAAAAAATAAGATTTTTAAATACTGTTTCAAGTTTATGTCACCAACCAATCTGGTCAATTCAATTAATACGTGTACTTCTATGTACTTACAAGACATTAAAAAAAAAGGTTCCTTAAAAAAAAAAAAAAAAGACACTGCCAGAAGCTGATGATGATCAATGACTGAGACAAACTCCTGTTTAGCTAATTAGAACCACTGATGTGCAATAATGATGTGAGCGAAGAATATCTGCAGACTTCTTTAGGATGAAAAATGAAGTGAAGAGAGGCTGTCAAATCTGTACAAGTTTTAAGCACCAATCATTTTTCCCAAGAGTACTTCCCATTTAAACATTTAACAATGCTGTACTTAGCCACATGAATTACCACGCTAACTTTCTGCCATTTTTCTAAACTCAAAAATCTGAGAAATTATTTTAAATCATTAAGAAACAAAATTTTATTATGTTATAGACCATGCCATATATTATACACTACAACAGGATCATATTTTCTGGGTTTGAGCCCACTTTTAATGAGATGCCAAAATGAAATATTAGAGTCTAAAAAAACATTTAACTATAAATGAGGTAGTGATATTGGTCTGAATTTATAAACAAAATAAAAAGGCAAAACTTACTGAAGTTGGTCTTTTTTATTTACAGATATAAATAATGCACAAAATAAAGCTATTTATTGGACTAACATTTTCTTTCATTTGAGTAGATAATCTATTAAAATGCAGATTTTATACCTATCAATGGCTTGCAATTTAAACAATTCCCAATTTCTAGTAAACATTAAGATTCTAAAACAGTAAGCCTTAATAATAGAAGTTTAGAGAAATCAAAGTTATGCCATCATCAAATTATTTATCCATTTATTCATGAACTATTTTATAAGTATTTTCTTATTATGAATATGCATAGTGAATTACTGGAATGGCATCTATAAACAATATACCAATAATAAAACTTGAAAAAGAGGTTGCAAAAATATTGTACAAACACATTTTACTCCACAGTAAAAGTAACTATTTAAAAAAAGAAAACTTTAATATGTGAAATAAAAATAATTCAACAGATCCTAATTCATATAAAAACTTTGATATAAAATGTTTTAAAGGCTCAAGTATAGTTAATATAACTACTTTGCTTTTATAGAAAACTGAGTTTTTATTGTATAATCCAGAATTTAGAAGTATTTTAATTTCCAGTATAAAATACATGTTTAAAATTATATTTGAAAGCCAAAACTTGTGCTGGAGAAGTTGGCAAATGACAAATGATTGACATTTTTTTTCTTATTCAATCAGACTACAGTGCAGAAGATCATCAGGCTAAGATGTGAGTCTGAATCTGTAAATTATGGAGTACGGATGAACTCTTTAAACAAAGAAGCAACAATTCAATAGAACACATCTGTTTATATTAAATATAGTACTAAATAAGATTAGATACTCTATACATAATCAGATACTCATTCAACGCCATTTCTAAATATACAAAGCTGAAACTCAAAACAAAACCTTTTTCTGTTTTATAGTTAGAAATTAAGTGACTATTTCCTGGTTTTCTTATATTTTGTCTCTTTTAACTACTTGTCCAGATATTTCTGCATATATTCAATATTTACTATGTAAAACAACATAAAAGAGTTGGAAAAGATTGTGTATTTTATGCCTTTTATAATTGTGCAAATATTTTTCACCCAGAATCTAGAAGTTTCTTCCAGTGTTGGAAAATATCAGCACTTCGGAACAGACTGTTTTAACATCTGCACATCACCAGGGTTGCCCCCAAGGATTTTTAAATGATGCCTGCCTGTGCTGAATAAAGTGCTAACTTGCACCTTGCATTTCAAACTGTGTCCTGAGCAGCCATCCAGTTGGTACAACACCAGCTGAATTCCCACAGGCCACTGTTCACTCAGGCTTGACTACAATTATCATGTCAATATTTCGTGCTCCGATATGCAGATATGCACACATGCAAGCTGCATAATACTTTCTTCTCCATGGAATGTTGAGTTATATTCAATGTTCTGGGAATTTTTAAGAAAACAGAAATAAACTCTCACCAAATAAAGGTGATCATAATTATTTTACCTTAAAAACAAAAGCTATGTTTCTGTACCACCTTCTGCCACGTGTATAAAAATTAATTTTTTAAGTAATTATTCCTCACTATAATCTCACAATTATTTAATTTTAAAATATTTTAAAAAGTTAAAAGACTATTTGGTTAAGCTTCCTGCATCTATTGTAAAAGTTTGAATGTTTCTTCATGCTTTATTGCAACTACTCTCACCTTGAACATTAGAGTGGTTCCAATTAAACACCTTTCAATTAGTTCCCATGACCATCCATCCACATCCCTGCCTAGGCATTCATGGCTGTTGCAACAGGAAAACTGCTCAGCAAAAATATATTTATGCCCTGGGTGGAACTGCCTGGCAGCATTGCTACCAGATGGCATAATTCTGGCAGCTACACTTCTGGGGTCTCCAAACTGCCACGCTACTACCATACTCCAAAGTGCAACCCCTTTGTAGGCTGTGTTGGCTTAATACACATGGGACAGTGTACAACCCTATAGCAGCTGTGTAACCCATGTGCTTTGGAGTGGAAAGGAGCAGGAGGGAGGTGGTCCCAGTGTTGAGAGAATATAACATAACCTTATAGAAACAGTCTCCTTATCAAACATGTAAACTTTAACTCTAAAAACAGAAAAAAAAAAAAGATAATCTCTCATTTACTATGAAATTAAATCTTTGAACACAGTATATCAAGGATATAACACATATATCCTTGATAAACATATCAATAAAATCTTAATAAACACGCCAATAAAAACATGTCAATAAAATCTAAAAATCATCTTGTCTTTATTCCCTTTTACCATTCTAATTTTCTACAATTGAGTTTTCATTACCAGACACAAGGAGGAGGAGAAGAACTGAAAATAGGAAAGTGAGCACAAGAAAAAAGTATTAAGAAGTCTACAAAAAAGTACAGAATATTAAAAAGAAAGCAAACCATGTCTTCAAAATTTATACAAAGATGTAGTGTTTCGAAGTAAACACAAATAGAAAGACAAAGGAATTTATGCATATGCTTCATTTGAAATCTGTACATTTGAAAAACAAAAAATATCATCATTGGTAAGCCATGAATATCTTTCATTTGAAATTTTGATGTATTTCTGGATTTGAGTTTTTAGATACAAGTATATTACACATTATTTTTAGGATTAGTAAACTGCAAATATGATATAATATTAAAGAATAATACTGAGAGTTACTCTTAGAAGACTATTATATAGAAGATACAAATTGATTTTTCACAAGACTACAAAACAAACCAAAAAAGAAACAAACTGTAACATGAGATAGGAATGATAATAATGTACTTACTATGTGCTAGACATTATAATCTTGGTATTCATTAACTCAAAACAACTCTATACTTATTTGTATCTTATAAAAAAGAACACTAAGGCATAGAAGAGTGAGTATTTTTTCCCACGTCACAGAACAAGCAAGCCAGGATTACAAATCCAGTTGTTGACTCAATAGCTTGTGTTCTTAACCACTAATTATTAAAAATAACTTCTTTCCAAATGTTAGAGTTAAGTATTAAGCAAGTTACAATGAAAGATGTACAAATTTTCTCTAGTAATCTTTAAAACTGTTAAATATTGGATCTTGGATTTCTCCATCCATAAAGATGGAAAAATATTTACTTTTCAAATTTAGATTATCTTCTGTAAAATCACAGTATTTTGCCTAAGGTGAATATCAAAATTGCCTATGAATATGTTTTAAAATGCAGATACCTCAATCTCATCCTAAACTTCGGTGAACCACATTCTTATAGATGTCATGGGTGAATTATAGTTATAGCTCAAGAATCTCTCAAATGAGTAGGAGTAGCTATACTCACACAAAACAGATTTCAAGACAAAAACTATAAAAAGAGACAAAGAAGCTCATTATACAACGAGAAAGGGGTCAATCTGGCGAGAGGCTATAACAATTATATATGTACCCAACACTGGAGAACCCAAACATATAGATAAAATATTATTAGAGCTAAAAAACAAGACCCCAGTACAAGAATAGCTGGAGGCTTCAACATCGCACTTCCAGCATTAGACAGAATCATCTAGACAGAAAATCAACAAAGAAACATTGGACTTCATCTGCACTACAGAATGAATAGATCTAATAGGTAGTTAGAGAAGATTTCATCCAACTAGTCCAGAATACACATTCTTTTCTTCTCCTCAGCACATGGATCATTATCAAGAACAGACCATACGTGACGCAAAAAAAAAGTTTTAAAAATTCAAACAGATTGAAATTATATCAACTATCTTCTCTGACTACAATGGAATGAAACTAGAAATCAGTAACAGGAGGAATTTTGGAATCTCTAAAAACACATGAAAATTAAACAATATGCTCTTGAATGACAAAGAAGAAATTAAGAAGGAAACTGAAAATTTTCTTGAAATAAATAATAATGTAAACACAACATAATAAACCTACAGCAAAAGTAGTACTAACAGGAAAGTTTACAGTTATAAGCGCCTACATCAAAAAAGTAGGAAAACTTCAAATAAATAACCTAACCATTGATCTTAAAGAACTAGAAAAGGACAAACAAAACACAAAATTAGAAGAGAAATAATAAAAAACAGAGCATAAATTAGTGAAACTGAAACAAAAAAAGAACAACACAAGAAAAAGATGGTTTTTGAAAAGATATATAAAATCGACAAATCTGTAGCCAGACTAATTAACAAGAAAAGGGAGACGACACAAATAAATAAAATCAAAGGTGAAAAAGGAGACATTACAACCAATACTACAGAAATTCAAAGGATTATTAGCAGCCACTATGAGCAACTATATGCCAATAAATTGGAAAATCTAGAACAAATAGATGAATTCCTTGACACATACAACCTACCAAAATTGAATCATAAAGAAATCCAAAACCTGAACAGACCAATACTAAGTAGTGAGATCGAAGCCATAACAAAAAATGTCTTGCAGCACATGAGCCTGGGACCCAATGGCTTCAATGCTGAATTCTACCAAACATTTAAAGAACTAATACCAATCATATTTAAAGTATTTCGAAAAACAGAGAAGGAGGGAATACTTCCAAATTCATTCAACATGGCTAGTCTTACCCTGATACCAAAACCAGACAAAGACACATCAAATAAGGAAACCACTGGCCAATATCCCTGATGAACACTGATGCAAAAATCCTCAACAAAATACTACCAAACCAAATTCAACAACACATGAAAAAGGTCATTCATCATGACCCAGTGGGATTTATCCTGGGGAAGCAAGGATAGTTCAACATATGTAAATTAGTCAATGGGATATATCATATCAACAGAATAAAGCACAAAAACCACATGATCATTTCAACTGGAGAAAAAGCATTTCATAAAATTGAACATTGTTTCAGGATAAAAACCCTCAAAAAACTGGGTATAAAAGAAACATACCTCAACACAATAAAAACTATAAATGACAAACCAAAAGCTAGTATTAATATTGAACGTGGAAAAACTGTAAGTCTTTAAGATCTGGAACATGACAAGGATGCCCACTTTCACCACTGTTATTCAACACAGTATTGGAAGTCCTAGCTAGAGCAATCAGTCAAGAGAAAGAAATAGAGCGCATCCAAACTGGAAAGAAAGAGGTCAAATCATCTTTGTTTGGAGAAAGTATCATCTTATATTTGGAAAAACCTAAAGACTCCACAAGAAAATTATTAGAACTGATAAATTCAGTAAAGTTGCATGATACAAAGTCAACATACAAGGGAAGGACCAAGATAGCCAAATAGGAACAGATCTGGTCTGCAGCTCCCAGCAAGACCAGAGAAGAAGGTGGGCAATTTCTGCATTTCCAACTGAGAGACCCAGTTCATCTCATTGGGACTGGTTAGGCAGTAGATACAAAGCACGGAGAGTGAGCAGAAGCAGGGTGGGGTACGGCTTCACCCGGGAGGGGCAAGGAGCTGGGGGACCTCCCTCCCCCAGCCAAGGGAAGCCACAAGGGACTGTGCTACTGGGCCCAGGTACTACAATTTTCCCACAGTTTTTGCAATCCGCACAACAGAAGATTCCCTCCTATGCCTACAACACCAGGGACCTGGGTCTCAAGCACAAAACTGAGCAGCTGTTTGGGCAGACACCGAGCTAGTTGCAGGAGTTTTTTCATTCCCCAGTGGCGCCTGCAACCCCAGTGAGACAAAACGGTTCACTCCCCTGGCAAGGGGTGTTCTGTGCGGGAAACGCACGAGGGAAGAAGAAAAGGCACACACACAATACCTTTAAGGGTAAACAAGCTTTATCCCATATAAATGGCAATGCACACATAACAAGCAAATGATATAATAAGCAAATTAATATAATAAGCAAATTGATATAATAAGCAAACTGCAGTGGAAACAGGAGAAGGGAAAATAGATACATACATTTATACTCACCAGACTATTGAGGATTCACCATCAGACTAGGAAGCAACAGCCTGGGCTCCAGAGTCAGACACTGCACTCACCAGACTATGCAGGATTCAGCACCAGACTGGGAAGCAACAGCCTGGGCTCCCCAGTCCACCACTCATGAGTGCACAGACAAGGAGAGGTCTCACGAGGCTTCGGCACAGTCTGGGACCCTAGCTCTTTTTGTAATAAGCTGTTCAGTATGAGGCCCAGTCACAAGGACCCTTTGCAACTGGGCTCGAGGAATACAAAAGGTCAACTTGTTTTTATTACTGTATATTGTTTTTCAATAACTAACATATAGGAATAGATTGAAATAGAGATTTCATCTATTTCATGATTTCATCATGAAATAGTTGTTTCATCCGAAACAACACTGGATGAACGCCTAAAGGGGCTCACACAACCCATTCTGGGACTTAGTGACCACTGTTCGTGTCCATGTTCAATTGAGTTCAAATTTAATATTTAACTTTACCTCCACATTCAGCCTCAATTTGATAATCAATTGTAGGAAAATACCCTTACAGATACATGGGGAAGGCATAGTTGATATACATTACAGATACAGGATAAGCACAGGAGAATTAAAAGCACAATTAATAAAAACCACACCCACCATGGCTTTGCAAAGAGAGTAATATTGTGAGAATTGTTAGGGATATCACATAACATTCAGCATGCAGTAAGGCACAAACCCCTCCTTGGGCTGTGGTAAGCATATTTAATGTCATTCGATTTTGCAACACAACAGTATACTGAGCAAATTCATCTGATAACGTAAGTCCAGTGATACTATCATTAAGAGCTTTTTCTACATGTAGCTTATTGCTGTAATGTGAAATTTAAGTAACAAAGGTGCTGTGTTTACTTAGGGCTTGGGCAAAAACAGACTGTTTGGTTTAGTTAAATAAAAGTCCATGCTGGATTACAAGTGTTATTATCCCACCCCCATTGGTATCAGCATATCCATTCAAAAATGGTAGCAGGGACAATTCTCCAAGGTAGCCCATTCCCGGCAGCCTCTGGCAACTCAAGGCATACCCAGCACTGATTGCACTTGGCTTCTGCTGCAGTGGTGGCTACTAAGTTGATGAACTCATTGTCAGCCTCAGACATGATGACCCATGTACATATTACTAGCAGACAGATTATTCTCATTAATTATACCATCACACATTATAATGCCTCTCACTGCAAGGCTTGAACATGTTGTAATCCATTCATCTGCATTCAAGTTTGCAGTTACGGTGGAAATTTTGGCCTGTTGATCTGCCTGCCTCCTCTGAGCTAAAGGAGGATGTCTGTGAAGAAAAAGCAAAGACCCATGAGCATCAACATGGAAAGCAGTGATAATGGTAGTATACAGCAGGATTCAGATATCTTCCCAGTATTGTTTTCCCCAAACCTGTTTACTCCCGATTAACCATTAGTTTTGTTGCCATTGGGGCAACCAAGTAGTAAGACCATTTGCTACTGACCAAGAGTTGGTATACAAGTGACAAATCCATCTGGCCTCCTCCTGAATAGCTCAGAGGACCACTACTAGTTCAGCCAGCTGGCTGCTCCCACTGCTTCCTTCATCAGAACTGGTGAGTTCTAGGGGAACTCATAGCCCAAGTCATAATAGGAATTTCAGGCCTCCTAAAGACATCATGGTCTGGTGAGTGTGGTGTCTGACTCTGGAGCCCAGGCTGTTGCTTTCCAGTCTGGTGATGAATTCTCCAGTCTGATAAGTGTAAATATATATATATCTCTTTTCCCTTCTCCTGTTCCCATTGCAATTTGCCTATTATATCAATTTGCTTACATTAATTTGCTTATTATTGTTAGACAGGAATCTAGACCCAACATGGCGGTATCACCCGGCATGGCAGGCCCTTTGTTAGGTCTTCCCGCAGGCCCTTCATTAGGACTTCCCGCCCTTCACTTCCTGCTAAGAGTCATGCTAAGACTCTCAGCGCGCGAAAAAAGCCCACACCCGCCAAAGAACCCCCACTCTGCGCAAGCTCCTGGACACCTCATTCCCCAGAAATCGAAACCTAACTCAGGAAAACTGAAACCTACAAACCCCGCCTACCTCACCCTATAAAAGGCCCCCCAATACACGCCCCCAGCGTGACTTCCTCAGCCCTCCCCCTAGAGGACCGGTGAACCTCACCCGCAAGCCCAATAAAGGCTACCTTTGTTCTCATCTGCCTCGTGTCTTCTTGCTCGGCTCCCCATTTACATTACATTAAAACCCAGGAGGAGACCCCTCCCCTCACCCCCACCAGTCCAGGTAGGCTCTCCTCTCCTCTGAGCCGGGACCTCCTCTCCATGCCGGGAGCCGTTTTCACCAAAATCAGGACTTGATTCAATCACTGCTGGGTAAGTTTTCCCCCATCCTGCAGGCCCCGGGAATCCCTGCCCGAAACGCATGGCCGCGTCAGGGCTTCCACCGTCCATCACTTGTGACTCTGGCACTGGGGACTAGGAGACGTCTGACCTCCCCGGAAGCCACCATACCCCGCACTCCGCGTGGCAGTGGGAGGACACACCTGTTGCCTCCGGACTGCCCGCCTCAGGACCATGGGGGCTGCCCAGTCCAAACCAGACCCAAAATCCCCTCTGGGGTGCCTCTTGGCTAATTTCCAGACTTTAGGTCTCAGCCAAGACCTAAAACAAAAGCAGCTTATTTTCTTCTGCGCAGCGGCATGGCCGCAGTATAAATTGGATAATCAGTCTCAGTGGCCTGCAGAGGGCACTCTAGACTTTAACATTCTCACGGATCTGACCAACTTCTGCAAGAGACTAGGCAAATGGTCCGAGGTACCCTATGTTCAGGCCTTTTGGGACTTGCGTTCCCGCCCGGATGTCTGTGCCCGATATTCGTTGGCCCAGGTCTTGCTCGCGAAATCTACTTCCTCAAGCAAGGAGAAGGACAATTCTTCCTCTTTCTCTGAGCCTCCTGATACTCTTTCCCTGCCCCCTCTTCAGTCCCCCACTCAACCTCCCCCTTACCCTGACACGTCATTGTCTCCGTCCTCGTCGGCACCACCCCTTTCCCCCATCCCTCCTGTGTCCCCACCAAACCTGATGGACCCTGTCTCTCCTGCCTCCTCCTCCTTCTCGCCAGTCTCAGTCCATACCCGGTCCAGGACCGACCTCCTGTGCCCCTTGCGGGAAGTGGCAGGCGCCGAAGGAGTGGTCCGGGTCCATGTGCTGTTTTCGCTGGCAGACCTGTCTAAGACTGAAGAGCGTGTAGACTCTTTCTCGGCCAACCCCACTCTGTATATCAAAGAGTTCAGATACCTATGCCAGGCGTATGACCTCACCTGGCATGATCTCCATGTCGTTATGATCTCCATGTCGTTATGACCTCAACCCTGTCCCCTGAGGAATGGGAGCGTATCCTAGCGGCAGCCAGGCAGCACGCAGAACAGGTTCATTTAACTGACCCTGCCATGCCAGTCGGCACCAAGGCGATGCCCTCAGCCGAGCCCAGCTAGGACTACCAGGTTGGGCAGGCAGGCCGCCGCCGCCGAGACATGATGGTCCAGTGCCTTCTTGCTGGCATGCAGGCAGCCTCTAATAAGTCAGTCAACTTTGATAAATTAAAGGAGGTAGTCCAAGGCTCAGATGAGAATTCAACCGTTTTTCTTAACCGACTGACGGGGGCACTCATTCAGTACACCTGCCTTGACGCTGCCTCCCCTGCAGGAGGAACCATCTTGGCTACGTACTTTATTTCTCAGTCGGCTCTGGATATCCGGAAAAAATTAAAAACGGTGGAGGACGGCCCTCAAACTCCCATCCAGGATTTAGTCAAACTGGCCTTCAAGGTCTACAACTCCAGGGAGGAAGCCGCTGAGGCACAGCAACAGGTGAGGCTAAAACAGAAGGTAAACCTCCAGACCCAGGCCTTGGTAGCAGCCCTGAGGCCGGCCGGCTCCAGGAGTTCTCAGAGAGGAGGTACTCCCAGAGCGCCACCTGGTGCCTGCTTCAAGTGCGGCAACAAAGGCCACTGGGCCAAGCAGTGCCCCAACCCAAAGGAGCCAACTCACCCCTATCCGAGCTGCCGGCAAATGGGCCACTGGAAGTCAGACTGCCCCAACCTGAGGACGGTCGCTACGCCTCCACGTGACGGCCCTCCTCCAGGTACCAGAGGCGCCTTCCAGCTCCTTGACACTGACAAAGATTGAAGAGGCCCAGACTCGGGAACCCCTCTTACTCTCGCTGAGCCCAGGGTTATGCTCCAGGTAGCGGGTAAGTCCATATCCTTCCTTATGGATACGGGGGTTACCTACTCTGTTTTGCCTTCCTTCAGTGGCCCCAGCCACCCTTCCGCTGTCACAGTCATAGGAATTGATGGCACTCCCTCCACCTACCACCAGACTCCTCCTCTGTCTTGCCGCCTGGATGGCTCCCTTTTCTCGCACTCATTTCTCATCATCCCTTCGTGCCCAGTCCCTTTGTTAGGATGAGACCTCCTCTCCAAGCTAGGGGCCTCAGTTCACTTCTGGCCCAACCCCTCCCCGCACCTCGCATTCCTCTTTCCCCTCCTCTCACCTGATAAACCCCGCCAGGCTGACCGCCCACTCCCGTTTCCAGTCCCCATTAACCCTAAGGTGTGGGACACCTCCACCCCGATCATTGCCCAGCACCATACTCCAGTCTGCATCTGGCTGAAGGACCCCTCCAAGTTTCTCTCTAGACCCCAGTTCCCTATCTCCCTTGAGCACCGACAGGGACTAAAACCCATCATCACGCGCCTGCTCCAGCAACACATTCTAGTCCCTGCCAACTCACCATGCCATACTCCTATCCTGCCTGTACGGAAAAACTCCGGGGCCTACCGCCTCGTGCAGGATCTACGCCTCATCAGTGAGGCAGTAGTCCCCACCTTTCCAGTTGTTCCTAACCCATATACACTTCTCTCACGCATTCCCCCTGATACCACTCATTTTACTGTCCTTGACCTAAAGGATGCCTTCTTCACCATTCTCCTACATCCTGACTGTCACTTTCTGTTTGCCTTTACATGGGAAGATCCAGACACTCATATTTCTTCCCAGCTGACTTGGACTGTTTTGCCTTAAGGATTCCGAGATAGCCCCCATTTTTTCGGACAGGCACTGGCACAGGATGTTGTCCTCTGTCCCCTTACACACAGCACACTATTGTAATATGTAGATGACTTATTGCTATGTAGTCTCTCCTGGGAGAGCTCCCTTGCAGATACCGCTACACTTTTAAATTTTCTTGGCAACCGAGGTTACCGGGTTACCCCGGCCAAGGCTCAGCTTTGCACCCCTACTGTCACCTACCTAGGTGTACTCCTCACACCCACTACAAAAAGCCTCACGGCGGATAGAATAAGCCGCATTGAAACTCTCCAGCCTCCTCAGGATGCGGAAGAGATCTTGTCCTTCCTAGGACTGGTAGGGTATTTCAGGCATTGGATTCCCAATTTCGGGGTGCTAGCCAAGCCCCTCTACCAGGCTGCCAAGGAAGCGCCCACTGGACCACTGTCCGACCCCTCATTGGTTGTCAACTCTTTCAAGAAGCTTCAGGACTGTCTCCTTTCTGCTCCTGCTCTCTCTCTCCCCAACCCCCTTCGGCCTTTTCATCTATTCACCGAGGAGCGCCAAAACGTAGCTACTGGCCTCCTAGTCCAGCCGGTTGGGTCCACATACCAGGTTGTGGCCTATTTCTCCAAGCAGTTAGACCCCACGGTCCAGGGCTGGCAACCTTGTCTGTGAGCCCTGGCGGCTGCCACAGAACTTACCAAGGAAGCCCTCAAGCTCACCCTAGGACATCCTCTGTCTACTCTTCTCACCAACTGTCAGATCTCATCACACACAAGTGTCTCAGCCACCTCACCCCGTCCCGGCTTCAACAGTTTCACCTGCTATTCATTGAAAACCCTCACATCACCCTTACCACCTCACCCCCTCTAAACCCTGCTACCCTCTTGCCCACTCCAGGGTGCGATTCTGCCCCCACACATTCCTGCCCGGAGGTTCTCGCCACCTTCTCGCCCGCCCGCCTCGGTCTTTCCAAACAGCCATTAGAACACCCAGACCGTACCTTGTTCCTGGACGGGAGTTGTGTCTTAAGCCCCAATGGCCACCAGCAGGTGGCCTACGCTGTCCTAACAGCAACCCCGATGGTCGAAACCAGGCCCTTGCCTTTAGGCACCACCTCCAAGCAGTGAGTTAATATCTACATGGACTCTAAATATGCCTATCTTATTGCATACACCCACTCCCTTCTCTGGCAAGAGCGTGGGTTCCTTACCACCAAAGGGACACCAGTAGTCAATAGACCACTTATAAAGAGGTTGCTTGATGCTCTCCAGGCCCCCAAGGAGGTAGCCATCATCCACTGTAAAAGCCACCAGCATGCTAAGGACCCTGTGTCACAGGGTAACAACCTAGCTGATTCCACTGCGCAGTCCACTGCCCTCACTTCCTCCCCTACCCCAGAGCCTTTACTCTTTCTTTCCCCCACATATTCCCCCGACTACTCTCCCCAGGAACTTCAAACCCTGATGGCCCATCCCAGTGCTATCCAGAGCCAGGATGGGTGGGTGTTCATTGACAGCCGAGTAGTGCTCCCTCAGACTCAGGCAGTGCGTATATTGACCGACATACACCGCTCTCTCCACATAGGGCCTAAGGCTATGTATAACTTCCTGGAACCCATCCTTCACCTCCCCTCACTGCAGGCCCAAATTAGGAAGGTACATCAGTAATGTGCCACCTGTTCAGCCGTTAACCCCCAAGGTAGGCTCAGGAACCCAGGGCCCACTCATGAGCTAAGGGGCCACCAGCCAGGGAAAGATTGGCAACTTGATTTTACCCACATGCCCCGCCATAAAAAATCCCGCTACCTGCTGACCTTGGTTGACACCTTCTCAGGATGGATCTAGGCTTTCCCCACCACTCGAGAGACTGCAGAAGTCGCGGCAACCATTCTCCTGGAGCACATCACACATCATCCCCAAGTTCGGTCTCCCCCGAACCATCCAATCAGACAATGGTCCGACTTTCATTTCAAAACTCACCCAGCAGGTGGCGGCCACACTCCAGATTACCTGGAAGCTCCACATTCCCTACCATCCAGTCATCTGGAAAGGTAGAACCCGCAAATGGTCTCCTTAAACTGCATCTAACCAAGCTCACTCTAGAAACCCACCTCCCGTGGGTGACTCTCCTTCCCTTGGCTCTCACTCGTCTTAGGGCAGCTCCGCGGGCCCCCACAGGGCTCAGTCCTTTTGAGCTGCTGTACGGACACCCGTTTCTCTTCGAGGAGCTGCCAGCCCTCTCCCCTCCCTTAGGCTCCTACCTCCCTTACTCAACCCTCCTTCGCGAGCTTCTGAGAAAACACGCGGACCGGTGTCTCCCTGCACCCGCGTCCCCAAACCTCGAGAATCCTGCCGTCGTAGCACCTGGAGACCTGGTCCTGGTCAAGCAGCTGCAACCCCGAGCCTTACCTCCATGGTGGGAAGGACCATACACCGTGATCCTCACTACTCCCACCGCTGCCAAGCTCCTTGGTCTTCCCTCCTGGTATCACCTGTCCCAGCTGAAAAAGGCACCCACCCAACATGATTCCAATTGGACCACTCAGGTTGTTACCCCTACCAAGTTACGACTCACGCGAACAGGTAACGACCCTCTGCCTAGCCTTCCTCGGCCATCTAGTCCTCCCCGGTCTAGGTAAGACTCCTGCCCAAACTCCCCCCACCAATCCATTCCAGTGGAGGTTCTACCTTTCCGAGACCTGGACCCAAGGAAATAGCGGGGCCCAAGAAAGGAGTGGGGGCTCCCTTACCATAGCCACAGTAGACTGCCAGCCCCTGGGGTGCCAAAGCCAAGTAACCTTTAACTTCTCCTCCTTCCAAAGCATTCCCCCAAAATACCCCCCTCCGTACCCAGTCATTTGTTTCGTATATGAACAGACAAACGATGCCTGTCGATCCACTTGGGTTGAGACCAATGGAGGCTGTCCTTATCACTACTGCAACATGCACTGGACCCATCTGGACAACAGAGGAACCCTTTGGCAGCAGCCCACTTCCTCTGTGCAACTGGTTAGAAGTGACACGTATGACAAGTTGACATTTCGGGACAAGTGGACATTTTTCCTCACCATCCCTGACCCTTGGGACTCGAGGTGGGCGTCAGGGGTTGAGGCCAGCCTTTATCGAGGGGCCTGTGACTCCTATCCCATGGCCCGACTCAAGATCTTTAGGTCCTACGTCAGGGTCGTGAGCAGTCTTGTTAGCCTGGCCTCCAACATCAAACAACAGGAAAAAGCCATCTCAGCTATAGTCGACCCAGGCAGCAAGCCCCAGGACAGCAGCAACCCTTTTTCCTGGCCAACCCTAGTCAGGGAAGGGGCTCAAGTAGTGCAAATGGCCGGTATACACAACATCTCTCGTCGTTTCCTGTGTGCAGCCTTGAATAGGCCCCCACTGGTTGCAGTACCCTTACCCAGCCCTTTTAACTCCTCTAACCTAACCCTCTCCTTTCCCCTTCCCAGCCGAACCCTGGGGGAAGTCCCCTTGTTCCAAGACCCACTTAGACAACAACTCCCCTTTTGCTACTCCACCTCCAGTGCTTCCTGGTGCAACCGGACAGGATCTGCACCTCCAAATCTAACTGCCCCCCCGCAGGTGGGTATTTTTCGTGCAATTCCACCCTGTCAAAAACTCTCAAGGCTTCCAACACTACCCTATGCGTTCCCATCTCCCTAGTCCCCAGCCTCACCCTGTACAGTGAGGCCAAGCTATCCTCCCTTCTGCCCCTTACCCGCCCCCGCCAGGCAAGTGCAGTATTCCTTCCATTGATGATCGGGGTCTCTTTAGCCTCATCCCTCATAGCCTCTGGCCTAGGAACTGGAGCCCTAACTCATTCTGTCCAGACCTCTCAAGACCTTTCAGCCCGATTACAGCTAGTAATTGAAGCTTCTGCAGAGTCCTTGGCCTCCCTCCAACAACAGATCACCTCGGTTGCCCAGGTGGCAGCCCAAAACCGTCGGGCACTCGACCTTCTTATGGCCAATAAGGGCGGCACCTGCACGTTCCTCAATGAAGAATGTTGCTACTACATCAATGAGTCAGGACTCGTAGAAACCAATCTCCTCACTCTAGAAAAGATTCGGGAAGGACTCCACCAGAAAAATCTCAGGTCGGGGCCCTCACTTGGGTGGCAGCAGTCATCTATGGCCGGTTGGGTCCTACCCTTTCTAAGCCTCTTACTAATCACTGGTTTCTTACTACTCATAGCTCCCTGTGTCCTCCACTTCATCCAGGACCGCACGAAAGAAGTCTCCCGGGTCATTTTCAATCAGATGCTACTCCACCCCTATACCCAAGTTCCGACCTCCAAAGAACCCCACGACGGCCTATATCAGCAGGAAGCAGCCAGATGAATACGTCGCCCCTTTTTCTTATTAGAAAGAGGTCAGAATGTTAGGCAGGAATCTAGACCCAACATGGCGGTATCACCCGGCATGGCAGGCCCTTTGTTAGGTCTTCCCGCAGGCCCTTTGTTAGGACTTCCTGGTCTTCACTTCCTACTAAGATTCTCAGCGCGGGGAAAAAAGCCCACGCCCGCCAAAGAACCCCCGCTCTGCGCAAGCTCCTGGACACGTCATTCCCTAGAAATCGAAACCTAACTCAGGAAAACCGAAACCTACAAACCCCACCCACTTCGCCCTATAAAAGGCCCCCCAATACCTGCCCCGAGCGCGACTTCCTCAGCCCTCCCCCTAGAGGACCGGTGAACCTCGCCCACAAGCCCAGTAAAGGCTACCTTTGTTCTCATCTGCCTCGTGTCTTCTTGCTCAGCTCTCCATTTACATTACAATTATATCATTTGCTTATTATATCTGCATTGCCATTTACACGGGATAAAGCTTGTTTACCCTTTAAGGTATTTGTGTGTGTGCCTTTTCTTCTCCCCTCTCATGTTTCCCACACAGAACAAGGGGGTTGAAGCCAGAGAGCCAAGTGGTCTCACTCCCACAGAGCCCAGCTTGCTGGTCCCACTCCCACGGAACCCAGCAAGTTAAGAACCACTGGCTTGAAATTCTCACTGCCAGCACAGCAGTCTGAAGTCGACCTGCAATGATCGAGCTTGGTGAGGGGAGGGGCATCTGCCATGAATGAGGCTTTCCTAGGCAGTTTTTCCCTGACAGTGTTAAGGAGGCTAGAAGGTTTGGACTAGACGGAATTCACCACAGCACAACAAAGCAGTTGTGGCCAGACTGCTACTCTAGATTCCTCACTGGGCAGGGCATTTCTGAAGGAAAGGCAGCAGTCCCAGTCAGGGGATTACAGATAAAACTCTCATCTCCCTGGACAGAGCACCTTGGGTGAGGGGAAGCTGTGGGCTCAACTTTAGTGGGCTTAATCTTTCCTGCCTGCCAACTCTGAAGAGAGGAGCTGATCCTGACAGTAGTGATTCTCCCAGCAAAGTGCAATAGCTCGGCTAAGGGACACACTGCCTCCTCAGGTGAGTCCATAACCCCCATGTCTCCTGACTGGGAGAGACCTCCCAACAGGGTCAACAGACACCTCACACAGGAGAGTTCCCACGGGCATCAGGCTGGTGCCCCTCTGGGATGAAGCTTCCAGAGGAAAGAGCAGGCAGCAATCACTGCTGTTCTCCAGCCTCAGCTGGTGATACCCAGCCAAATAGGGTCTGGACTGGACCTCCAGAAAGCTGCAGGAGACCTGCAGAAGAGGGGCCTGTTAGAGGAAAAACTAACAAACAGAAAGCAACGACATCAACATCAACAAAAAAGATCCCCACATAAAAAAAAACCCATCCAAAACTCATCAACCTCAAAAATCAAAGTTAGATAAATCCACAAACATGAGGAAAAAACAGGGCAGAAATGCTGAAAATTCCAAAAACCAAAATGCCTCTTCTCTAAATGATCACAACTCCTCACCTCTAGGGACACAAAACTGGATGGAGAATAAGATTGACAAATTGACAGAAATAGGTTTCAGAAGGTAGGTAATAGCAAACTCCTCTGAGCTAAAGAAGGATGTTATAACCCAATGCAAGGAAGCTAAGAACCTGGATAAAAGGTTACAGAAACTGCTAACTAAAATAACCAGTTTAGAGAGGAACATAAATGACCTGATGGAGCTGAAAAACACAGCACGAGAACTTCGTGAAGCAAACACAGGTATCAATAGTTCAATTGATCAAGCAGAAGAAAGGATATCAGAGACTGAAGATCACCCTACTGAAAGAAAGCGTGAAGACAAGATTAGAGAAAAAAGAATTAAAAGGAACAAACAAAGCCTCCAAGAAACAGGACACTATGTGAAAAGACTAATGCTATGAATGATTGGTGTACCTGAAAGAGACAGAATGAAACCAAGGTGAAAAACACACTTCAGGATATTATCCAGGAGAACTTCCCCAACCTAGCAAGACAGGCCAACATCCAAATTCAGGAAATACAGAGAACACCACAAAGATACTCCTCAAGAAGAGCAACCACAAGACACATAACCGTCAGATTCTCCAAGGTTGAAAAGAAGGAAAAAATGTTAAGTGCAGACAGAGAGAAAGGTCAGGTCACCTACAAAGGGCAGCCTATAAGACTAACAGTGGATCTCTCTGCAGAAACCTTACAAGCCAGAAGAGAGTGGGGGCCAATATTCAACATTCTTAAAGAAAATAATTTTCAACCTAGAATTTCATATTCAGCCAAACTAAGCTTCATAAGCGAAGGAGAAATAAAATCCTTTCCAGACAGGCAAATGCTGAGGGACTCTGTTACCACCAGGCCTGCCTTACAAGAGCTCCTGTAGGAAGTGCTAAATATGGAAAGGAAAAACCAGTACCAGCCACTGCAAAAACATACCAAAATACAAAGACCAATGACACTACGAAGAAACTGCATCAACTAATGTGCAAAATAACCAGCTAGCATCATGATGACAGGATCAAATTCACACATAAAAATGTTAGCCTTAGGCCGGGCGCGGTGGCTCAAGCCTGTAATCCCAGCACTTTGGGAGGCCGAGACGGGCGGATCACGAGGTCAGGAGATCGAGACCATCCTGGCGAACACGGGAAACCCCGTCTCTACTAAAAAATACAAAAAAACTAGCCGGGCGAGGTGATGGGCGCCTGTAGTCCCAGCTACTCGGGAGGCTGAGGCAGGAGAATGGCGTAAACCCGGGAGGCGGAGCTTGCAGTGAGCTGAGATCCGGCCACTGCACTCCAGCCTGGGCGACTGAGCGAGATTCCGTCTCAAAAAAAAAAAAAAAATGTTAGCCTTAAACGTAAATGGGTTAAATGCCTCAGTTAAAAGGCAAAGACTGGGAAATTGGTTACAGTCAATACCCATCAGTGTGCTGCATTCAGGAGACCCATCACATGGGCAAAGACATACATTGGCTCAAAATAAAGGGATGAAGGAATACTTACCAAGCAAATGGAAAGCAAAAAAAAAAAAGCAGAGGTTGCAATCCTAGGCTCTGATAAAACAGACATTAAACAAACAAAGATCAAAAAAGACAAAGAAGGGCATTACATAATGGTAAAGGGATCAATGCAACAAGAAGCACTACCTATCCTAAATATATATTCACCCAATACAGGAACACCCAGATTCATAGAAAAAGTTCTTAGACACCTACGGAGAGACTTACACACCCACACAATAATAGTGGGAGACTTTAACACTCCACTGTCAATATTAAGACAGATCAACAAGACAGAAAAGGATATTCAGGACTTCAACTCAGCTCTGGACCAGGGAGACCTAACAGACATCTACAGAACTCTCCACCCCAAATCAACAGAATATACATTCCTCTCAGCACCACATTACATTTATTCTAAAACTGACCACATAATTGGAAGTAAAACACTCCTCAGCAAAAGCAAATAAACAGAAATCATAATAAACAGTCTCTCAGACCACAGTGCAATCAAATTAGAACTCAGGATTAAGAAACTCCCTCAAAACCTCACAACCACATGGAAATTGAACAACCTGTTCCTGAATGACTACTGGGTAAATAACAAAATTAAGACAGAAATAAGTAAGTTCTGTGAAACCAATGAGAACAAAGAGACAACATACCAGAATCTCTGGACACAGCTAAAGCAGTGTTAAGAAGGAAAGTTATAGCACTAAATGCCCACATCAGAAAGCTGGAAAGATCTAAAATCGACACCCCAACATCACAATTAAAAGAACTACAGAAGCAAGAGCAAACAAATTCAAAAGCTAGCAGAAGATAAGAAATAACTAAGATCAGAGCAGAACTGAAGGAGACGGAGACATGAAAATCCCTTCAAAAAAAATCAATGAATCCATGAGCTGGTTTTTTGAAAAGACTGACAAAATAGACCACTAGCTAGACTAATAATAAAGAACAAAAGAGAGAATAAAATAGACACAATATAAAATTATAAAAGGGATATCACCACTGATCCCACAGAAATACAAACTACAATCAGAGAATACCATAAACATCTCTACACAAATAAACTAGAAAATCTAGAGGAAATGGATACATTCCTGCACACATACACCCTCTCAAGACTAAACCAGAAAGAAGTTGAATCCCTGAATAGACCAATAACAAGTTCTGAAATTGAGACAGCAATTAATAGCCAAAAAAAGCCTAAGACCAGATGGATTCACAGCCGAATTCTACCAGAGGTACAAAGAGGAGCTGGTACCATTCCTTCTGAAACTATTCCAAATAATAGAAAAAGAGGGACTCCTCCCGAACTCAATTTATGAGGCCAGCATCATCTTGATACCAAAAACTGGCAGAGATACAACAAAAAAAGAAAATTTCAGGCCAATGTCCCTAATGAACATCGATACGAAAATCCTCAATAAAATGCTAGCAAACCGAATACAGCAGCACATCAAAAAAGCTTATCCACCACCATCAAGTCGGCTTCATCCCTAGGATGCAAAGCTGGTTCCACATACGCAAATCAATAAACGTAATCCATCACATAAACAGAACCAATGACAAAAATCACATTATTATCTCAACAGACACAGGAAAGGCCTTTGACAAAATTCAACATCCCTTCATGTTAAAAACTCTCAATAAACAAAGTATTGATGGAACATATCACAAAATAATGAGAGCTATTTATGACAAATCCATAGCCAGTATCATACTGACTGGGCAAAAGCTGGAAACATTCCCTTTGAAAACTGCCACAAGACAAGGATGCCCGCTCTCACCACTCCTATTCAACATAGTACTGGAAGATCTGGCCAGGGCAATCAGGCAAAAGAAATAAATAAAGGGTATTCACATAGGGAGAGAGGAAGTCAAATTGCCTCTGCAGATGATAGTATTGTATATTTAGAAAACCCCAACATCTCAGCCCCAAAACTCCTTAAGCTGGTAAGCAACTTCAGCAAAGTCTCAGGATACAAAATCAATATGCAAAAATCACAAGCATTCCTATATTCCAATAATAGACAAGCAGAGAGCCAAATCATGACTG
Organism: Papio anubis; assembly: GCF_008728515.1. Classification (NCBI taxonomy): domain Eukaryota; kingdom Metazoa; phylum Chordata; class Mammalia; order Primates; family Cercopithecidae; genus Papio; species Papio anubis. Next base: position 46,372,987 of record NC_044988.1, on the reverse strand, counting down.
AACTCTCATTCACAATTGCTACAAAGAAAATCAAATACCTAGGAATACAAGTTACAAGGGATGTGAAGGACCTCTTCAAGGACAACTACAAACCACTGCTCAAAGAAATAAGAGAGGACACAAACGAATGGAAAAACATTCCATGCTCATGGATAGGAAGAATGAATATCATAAAAATGGCCATACTGCCCAAAGTAATTTATAGATTCAATGCTGTTCCCATCAAGCTACCACTGACTTTCTTTGCACAATTAGAAAAAAACTACTTTAAATTTCAAATGAAACCAAAAGAGCCCTGATAGCCAAGACAATCCTAAGCAAAAAGAACAAAGTTGCAGGCATCACGCTACCTGACTTCAAACTATACTACAAGGCTACAGTAACCAAAACAGCATGGTATGGGTACCAAAACAGATACACAGACCAATGGAACAGAACAGAGGCCTCAGAAATAACACCACACATCTACAACCATCTGATCTTTGACAAACCTGACAAAAACAAGCAACGCGAAAAGCGTTCCCTATTTAATAAATGGTGTTGGGAAAACTGGCTAGCCACACACAGAAAACAGAAACTGGCCCCATTCCTTACACTTTATATGAAAATTAACTCAAGATGGATTAAGAAGTTAAACGTAAAACCCAAAACCATAAAAACCCCAGAAAAAAACCTAGGCAATACTATTCAGGACATAGGCAAAGACAAAGACTTCATGACTACAACACCAAAAGCAATTGCAACAAAAGTCAAAATTGACAAATGGGATCTAATCAAACTAAAGAGCTTATGCACAGGAAACGAAACTATCATCAGAGTGAACAGGCAACTTACAGAATGGGAGAAAATTTTTGTAATCCAGTCATCTGACAAAAGTCTAAGATCCAAAATCTATAGGAACTTAAAACAAATTTACAAGAAAAAAACAAACAACCCCATCAAAAACTGGGCAAAGGATATGACAAGACACTTCTCAAAAGAAGACATTTATGCAGTCAACAAACATATGAAAAAAAAGCTCATCATCTCTGGTCATTAGAGAAATGCAAATGAAACCACAATGAGATACCATCTCACGCCAGTTAAAACAGCGATTATTAAAAAGTCAGGAGGCTGGGCACGGTGGCTCACGCCTGTAATCCCAGCACTTTGGGAGGCCAAGGCGGGTGGATCACGAGGTCAGGAGATCGAGACTATCCTGGCTAGCACAGTGAAACCTCGTCTCTATTAAAAATACAAAAAATTAGCCAGGCGTGGTGGCACACACCTGTAGTTGCAGCTACTCGGGAGGCTGAGGCAAGACAATTGCTTGAACCCGGGAGGCAGAGGTTGCAGTGAGCTGAGACCGCACCACTGCACCCCAGCCTGGGCAACAGGGCAAGACTCTGTCTCAAAAAAAAAAAAAAAAAAAAAAAAGGAAACCACAGATGCTGGCAAGGCTGTGGTGAAATAGGAACGCTTTTACATTGTTGGTGGAAGTATAAATTAGTTCAACCATTGTGGAAGACAATGTGGCAATTCCTCATGGATCTACAACCAGAAATACCATTTAACTCAGCAATCCCATTACTGGGTATATACCCAAATGATTATAAATCATTCCACTATAAAGACACATGCACATGTATGTTTATTGTAGTATTATTTACAATAGCAAAGACTTGGAACCAACCCAAATGCACATCAATGATACACTGGATAAAGAAAGTGTGGCACATATACACCATGGAATACAATGAAGCCACAGAAAAGAATGAGTTCATGTCCTCTGCAGGGACATGGATGAAGCTGGAAGCTATCATCCTCAGCAAACTAACACAGAAACAGAAACTAAACACCACATGTTCTCACTCATAAGTGGGAGTTGAAAAATGAGAACACGTGGACACAGGAAGGGGAACATCACACACCAGGGTCTGTTGGGGAGTGTGGGGCAAGGGGAGGGAGAGCATTAGGACAAACAGCTCATGCATGCAGGGCTTAAAACCTAGATGACGGGTTGATAGGTGTGGCAAACCACCCTGGCACACGTATACCTATGTAACAAACCTGCATATTCTGCACATGCATCCCAGAACTTAAAAAAAAAAAAAAAAATTAACATACAAAACTCTGTACCATTTCTATATGCCAACAGCAAACAATCTAAAAAAAAAAACAAGAAAGAAATCCCATGTACAATGGCTACAAATAAAATTAAATACCTAGCAATTCACTTAAACACAGAAGTGAAAGACCTCTATAATGAAAACTATAGAACTCTGATGAAAGAAACTGAAGAAAAATACAAAAAAAAAAAGAAAAGAAAAGAAAAGAAATTCCATGTTCTTGGATTGGAAGAATCAATATTATTAAAATGTCCATACTACCCAAAGCCATCTACAGATTCAATGCAATCCCTATCAAAATACCAAGGATATTCTTCACAAAAATAGAAAACAACAATTCTAAATTTTATATGGAACCACCAAACACCCAAAATAGCCAAAGATATCCTGAGCAAAAAGAACTGAACTGGATGGATCATATCACCTGACTTCAAATTATACTACTAAGCTAGAGTAACCACAACATGGCACTAGCATAAAAACAGACACATAGACCAATGGAACAGAAAAGAGAACTCAGAAATATAGTCATACATCTACAGTGAACTCATTGTCAACAAAGATACCAAGAATATACACTGGGGAAAGGACAGTCTCTTCAATAAATGGTGCTGGGAAAACTGGATATACATATGCAGAAGAATGAAACTAGACCCTGGTTTCTCACCATACACAAAAATCAAATCACAATGGATTAAACACTTAAATCTCAGACCTCAAACTATGAAGCTACTAAAAGAAAACATTGGGGGAACTCTCCAGGACACTGGACTGAGCAAAGATTTCTTGAGTAATACTCGATAAGCACAGGCAACCAAAGCAAAAATGGATACATGGGATCATATCAAGTTAAAAAGCTTCTGCATAGCAAAGGAAGCAATCAATAAAGTGAGCAGACAAGCCACAGAATAGAAGACAATATCTGCAAACTACTCATCTGACAATGGATTAATAACCAGAGTATAAGAAACTCAAACAATTGTATAGGAAAATATGTAATAATCCAATTTTAAAATGAACAAAAGATCTAAATCCATATATCTCAAAAGAAGACATACTAACGGCAAACAGGTATATAAAAAGGTGCTCAACATCACTGATCATCAGAGAAAGGCAAATCAAAATGACAGTGAGATATCATCTCACTCCAGTCAAATGGCTTTTATCCAGAAGTCAGGCAACTACAAATGCTGGCAAGGACGTGAAGAAAAGGGAACCCTTGTATACTGTTGGTGAACATGTAAATTAGAACAGTCAATATATGAAAATAATTAAATACCCCATTTTCCATATATTGACTGAATTCTTATTATACAACAGCCCTGTGAAGTAGGCCCTATAATTATTTTTATTTAACAGATGAAGGAACTGAGGTACAGAGAGTGTAAGTAATTTGCTCACATATTTAGGGGAGCTAAAAATTAAAACAATTGAACTCATGGAGATAGAGAGCAGAATGATGATTACCAGAGACTGGGAAAGGTAGTGGAGAGGAGGGGGTTAATGGGTACAACTATACACTTTGATAGACTGAATAAGATCTAACATTTGATAACACAATAGGGTAACTAAACAATAATTTATTGTACACTTTAAAATAACTAAAATAATGGGATTATTTGTAACACAAAGAAAGTATAAATGCTTGAAGGTAATGTAAACCCCATTTACTCTGATGGGATCATTATGCATTGCATGCCTATATCCAAGTATCTCATAGATAAATAGACCTACTATGTACCCACATAAATTAAAATTAAAAATATGTTATTAAATACAAAATATATACATATTTAAAATATTAATTTAGTTAAAATATTTAAAATTAAAAATCTTAAGTGAATCCACAACTCAGTGAAGGAAATATTCATATAAATCTTATTTTTTAAAGTCTTCAATGGTTAAATATAAATGTCATTCCTCACATATCTCCTAATAAAGTTCTGACCACTCGAGAACTTTTAAAGTATCATTGCCACTTTTGAGTATCTACTACCAGAGAAGCTTTAAACTAAATTTTTATGTATATATTCTCTAATCCTTTAAAAATCCCTTTATAAAATCCTTTTAAAGTTGTGAAAACTGAGGTCTAAAGAATAAGGAAATCAGAAATATTTAAGGATATAAACTCTGATCTAGGCCAGGCCTAGTGGCTCATGCCTGCCATCCCTGCATTTTGGGAGGCCGAGGAAGGTGGATCACCTGAGGTCAGGAGTTCGAGACTAGCCTGACCAACATGGTGACACCCCGTCCCCACTAAAAATACAAAAATTAGCCAGGCGTGGCGGCACGCGCCTGTAATCCCAGCTAATCAGGAGGCTGAGCCAGGAGAATTGCTTGAACCTGGGAGGCAGAGGTTACAGAGAGCTAAGATGGTGCCACTGCACTCCAGCCTGGGTGACAGAGCAAGACTCCATCTCAAAAAAGTAAAAAACAATAATAATAAAAAACTCTGATCCATATGACTTTTAATTCTGTGCTCCTAACCATCTTTACTATCATTGTCAAAATTCTTTACAATAAAATTTGATCTTACGTAGATCACCAGAAGTTCTGATTTCATGTAAAGCTATAATAAATTACCATGCATAGTAAAATTTTCATCACAGAAAAAGTACCCTTTTAATTTACAAATGCTACAAATAAAACCAGGAAGTGGAGACAGAATAAATGCAGGCAAGAGAGTTTCTTTAGTCAATAAGGGAGGCCAGGGAAGACCACTCTTAAGTTAATGATTACATTTTTTACCAAAACCACCTTCACGAAAAGGGCTATGTCTTTTCCTTCCTGATTCTCTCTCCAGGCATGCTACTGGTAGAATGCTGGGCACATATTAACCATGCAGTAAATAATTTTGAATTAATTTAGAAGTATTTATTAAGTACCTGTAAGTATACAAACAGTACTATAATCTACATAAACCTAGAACTAAAAAACTCAAAAAAACAAGCTCCAAGAAGACTCAAGACAATAAAACCAGATAATAATCAAATGTTTTGGTATTCGTTCTGAGATGGGAAAGTCTATCAAAAAGGAAAAAAACAATAGTCTTCATCAAGAAGCAAAGGATACAAGGAAAAGATCACACTGCTGACCTACTAACCAAACATATTTCATTTCCAGCAATATTATAGGTTAAAATTATTATTAAGCATGGTTATGCTTCCTCCCCAAATCATTAGTATGACCTCTCAAACTGACTTAGCTTCCAGGAACTACTTGCTATAATCCAATTCCTTGAATTCATCATGAAACACCTTCCAATTTAATCTTGAATTCATCATGACATAAATGAAATAAAATAACACAAAGTAACATACTACTTTATCTTTAACATTTCAAGGTTTTCTGTTTGGCTTCTGATATGGTTTGGCTGTGTCCCCACCCAAATCTCATGTTCAGTTGTACTCCCATAATTCCCACATGTTATGGGAGGGACCCGGTGGGAAACCATTTGAATCATGGGGGCGGTTTCCTCCATACTGTTCTCATGGTAGTGAATAAGTCTCATGAGACCTGATGGTTTTATCAGGGGTTTCTGCTTTTGCATCTTCCTCATTTTCTCTTGTCGCTGCCATGTAAGAACATGTCATTGCCTCCTGTCATGATTCTGAGGCCTCCCCAGCCACGTAAAACTGTAAGTCCAACTAAAGTTCTTCTTCTTCCCAGTCTCAGATATGTCTTTATCAGCAGTGTGAAAATGGACAATACAGTACATTGGTACCAGGAGTGGGGGGGGGGTATTGCTTAAAAGATACCTGAAAATGTGGAACCAACTCTGAACTGGGTAACAGACAAAGGCTGGAACAGTTTGGAGCACTCAGAAAAAGACAAGAAAATTTGGGGAAGTTTGGAACTTCCTAGAGACTTGTTGAATGGCTTTGACCAAAATGCTGATAGTGATATGGATAATAAGGTCCAGGCTGAGGTGGTCTCAGATGGAGATGAGGAACTTGTTGGGAACTAGAACAAAGGTGACCCTTGTTAGGTTTTAGCAAAGGAACTGGCAGTATTTTGTCCCTGCCCTAGAGATCTGTAGAACTTTGAACTTGAGAGAGATGATTTAGGGTATCTGGCGGGAGAAATTTCTAAGCAGCAAAGCATTCAAGAGGTGACTTGGGTGCTGTTAAAGGCATTCGGTTTTATAAGGGAAGCAGAGAATAAAAGTTTGAAAAATTTGCAGTCTAACAATGTGATAGAAAGGAAAAACCCATTTTCTAAGGAGATATTCAAACTGGCTGCAGAAATTTGCAAAAATAACTAGTAGCTGAATGTCAATCCCTAAGACAACGGGGAAAATGTCTCCAGGGCATGTCAGAGGTTTTCACAGCAGCCCCTCCCATCACAGAGGCCTAGGATAAAATGGTTTTGTGGGCCAGACCCAGGGTCCCTGGACTGTGTGCAGCCTAGGGACTTGGTGCCCTGTGTCCCAGCTGCTCCAGCCGTGGCTGAAAGGGGTCAATGTAAAGTTTAAGCCATGGCTTCAGAGGGTTCCCCAAGCCTTGGCAGCTTCCATATGGTGTTGAGCCTGCAAGTGCATAGAAGTCAAGAATTGGGGTTTGGAAACTTCTGCCTGGATTTCAGAAGATGTATGGAAACGCCTGGATGCCTAAGTAGAAGTTTGCTGCAGGGCAGGCGCTCACAGAGAACCTCTGCTAGGGCAGCACAGAAGGGAAATGTGGAATTGGAGCCCCCCATATGGAGTCCCTACTAAGGTGATGCCTAGTGCAGCTGTGGGAAGAGGGGCACCGTCCTCCAAATGCCAGAATGGTAGATGTACCAACAGCTTGCACCATTTGCCTGGAAAAGTCGCAGACACTCAATGCCAGCCCATGAAAGCAGCTGGGAGGGAGGCTGTACCCCGCAAAGTCACAGGGGCAGAGCTGCCCAAGACCATGGGAACTCACCTCTTCCATCAGTGTGACCTGGATGTGAGACCTGGAGTCAAAGGAGATAATTTTGGACGTTTAAGATTTGACTGCCCCACTGGATTTCAGTTTGCATGGGCCCTGTAACCCCTTTGTTTTGGCCAATTTCTCTCATTTGGAATGGCCATATTTACCCAATACCTGTACCCCCACTGTATCTGGGAACTAACTAGCTTGCTTTTGATTTTTAGAGGCTCATAGGCAGAAGGGACTTGTCTCAGATGAGACTTTGGACTGTGGACTTTTGGGTTGATGCTGACATGAATTAAGACTTTGGGGGACTGCTGGGAAGGCATGACTGGTTTTGAAATGTGAGGACACGAGATGCGGAGGGGCCGGGGTGGAATGATATGGTTTGGACTTGTGTCTCCACCCAAATCTCATCTTGAATTGTACTCCCATAACTGCCACCTGTTGTAAGAAGGAGTCGGTGAGATAATTGAATCATGGGGGCAGTTTCCCCCATACTATTCTTATAGTAGTGAATAAGTCTCACAAGATCTGATGGTTTTATCAGGGGTTTGCACGTTTTCATCTTCCTCATTTTCTCTTGCTGCCACCAAATAAGAAGTGCCTTTTGTCTCCCACCATGATTCTGAGGCCTCCCCAGTCATGTGGAACTGTAAGTCCAACTAAACCTCTTTTTCTTCCCAGTCTCAGGTACGTCTTTATCAGCAGCATGAAAACAAACTAATACAGCTTCTTTTCCTTAAATCAATCTATTAATAGAAGATTTTAATAAGTCTACGATCTTAAAATAAATTTAAATTGCATTCACTTGTTGTCTTCTTTTGTCTGACTAGTGTTTCATTGTTGACACTTAGGTAAAAGCTAATTCTCCCCTTAGGTAGTAAATTTTTAAAAATGGGGCTCTGGAACCATACTGCAAGATTGCAAATTCTGACTCCACCATTCACTAGCTCTGTGAGTTCAAGAAAGTTACTCATGTTCTCTGTACCTCAGTTCCTTCATCTGTTAAATGAAAATAAGAATAGGGCCTACCTCAGCCAGGCATGGTGGCTCAGCCTGTAATCCCAGAGCTTTGGGAGGCTGAGGTGGGTGGATCACAAGGTCGGGAATTCAAGACCAGCCTGGCCAACGTGGTGAAACCCTGTCTCTACTAAAAGTACAAAAATTAGCCAGGCATGGTGGCAGGTGCCTTTAATCCCAGCTACTCAGGAGGCTGAGGCAGGTGAATCGCTTGAACCCAGGAGGCAGAGTTAGCAGTGAGCCGAGATCGCGCCACTGCACTCTAGCCTGGGTGACAGAGGGAGACTCCATCTGAAAAAAAGAAAAAGAATAGGGCCTACCTCAGAGGGCTATTGCAAGAATTCAGTCAATATATGGAAATCACTAAGAACTGTGTATGGCCCATAATAAACACTCAATATATATTAGCCATTAATTAACATTATGGTTGTTCTATAATTCGTTAAACTATGAACACATGGAATCACAAATGTATATTTATAATAGTATACAGGAATATTTTCCCACAAGGTATAGAATATACTTCTTTGTAAAATGTATCATTCTAAAAAATCATTTTGAGTCAAAAAAAAAAAAAAAAAAAGCTTAGTACAGTTCAGTGGGCAGATACCTGTAAGGATCAATCAGCAACATCCTTAGTCCATTACAAGACAATAATTGATGCCAAGAAACCCAATAATAGTATAGATAGTTTTAATAACTTTCCCTTACACATCCTCACAATAAAATTCATGTTTTGCTTTTCTGTTTATTCATCCCACCTCATCTTCCTTCATTTTTATCCTATAAAATATCATGTTTCAATATTCATTCACTATTTCTCTTCATATTTTCAGATTATTTGTAAAATTACACAAAACCAACTTATTCAATAATTTTCCATGAAGCCTCTGCTGTAAGCATTTTTCCATCAAGAAAAATGTCATATATTATTCCTTTATTTCATCATTACTAACTCAGGTTCTCAAGAAACTGTATCAAAAAAGATTCTCTATTCCAAAACACAGAAATTAGTTAGGACCTTAATCATTCCAGAATGCCATATAAAACAGTGATGAATAATAAAAGAAAATTAGTTAATCCCACAGTACGCAGAATGTGTGTCAAGTTTCCCAGGGGTGCTGTAGCAGACACACAGGGAGCACTGTGAAATATTTTAAGGGTTTGAGAGAAACAGCAAAACTTGACATCTATTGGACACTGCACAGACTACTAGCAAAAGGAAGTTTAGGATTTCAGTGTTAGATTGCATTACATTCCTTGCATGGCATCGTGAAGCTGGGTGTTTAACAACTGCTGTGATAAAAAGCAAACACAGAGCAAAAAGCAACATAAAACAGGAAATGAGGGTGGCAGTGTCCATTCTGATTTCAAAGTATGAGAAACTGTCCAGTACCCAAAAGGCTCACATATCCTATTAGTAAATAGTTATGGCTGTTTAAGAAGAAAATAATTTTTTCTTTTAATTTATACATATACTTTTAAAGACTACTAAGTTGTTAGGACATAAATATTTAATCAACGGAACTATTAGGTATTTCTCTTTGCCTTGAGACATCATGAAAAAATTAGAGATAGTAAGGGCATTATGAACTGAAAACATTTAGGAATCCCTGAGTTAAAGAAAACAGATCCATTATTTAAATGACTAAGAATTATAATATGTGAATAGTTATTAATTGCAACATTTATGGTAACAGAGGTCTTTACCAAAAAGTATTTCAACTCCCTGGTAGTTCTTAATTGCTATAATTATAACTCTCCTACAGCCTCACTCAACTTTAATCTCACTTATTCCTGTACCATTTTAAGCATTTCATCAGACTCATACCTTCCTCTTCAAGTCCAAAGTTGAAAGGGCGTAAGAATATGACAACTTGATTAATGATAAGTCACATACCTTCAAGTTTAAAAAGAGATGTTTCTGCATAAATTTTTGACCACTAAGAAATTCCAGATATAAAGATCACTACCTGTATCAGTCAATCCACTTCACTAGGAGGCAGATATTTGAAACTCTCACTATAACAACAAAAGAAATGTGGTAAACCTTTTTATATCTGGTAGTTTAAATGAAAAATGTTAATAGCCATGTGAAAACTATAAACTCACAAGATAAAAAAAAATCCTTTCATGGCACAATTACAATTTAACAGTCATTTACTATCTGTTCACAATGCAATATATGTATTAAACTATCTCAAAGTTCTGAGCCACTCCTCAGCATACAAAGTTGAATTAACTTCTATTTCTAGTCATAAGGGAGTAACAGGAACCTGATTTATCCTGCTGCCTTAAAAAACCTTGAAAACTGTACAAAATATACAAAATATTATCAGACACTGTACAACAGGGAACAAAGGGCTGTGATCCCTGAAGAAAGGTAACTAATGAAGTAAGTTATATGATTGCCCCTGGCTTACTAGATAGAGACAGTTTTCCAGTTACAGAAAAGGAAGAAGAGACCCAAACAGAGCTCTGGGTCTCATTAAGTTGTGTAGACATAGATTGGAGTAAGGAAGGTCAAGGCAGGCAGAATTTGCTGGGCAAAATACTAGAGAATGGAGATGCATTGAGAGACAGAGTTCTGGAAGTTACGAGTATTAATCAATCCATGCCTGAGAGAAAAGCTACTCCAGACAAAGGAAAGGAGTCATTGGAAAGCAGCAGACTGAAAAATTCCTACAGGTCACAGAGGGCTTACAATAGTTCGTGTTCCCATCAGTCAGAGTGAAAAGACCTCGTAATATTCAAGAAATTAAGTAGAGTCCCCAGAACAATCATATCTTAATAGTAAGCCCAGGCGCAGTGGCTCATGCCTGTAATCCCAACACTTTGGGAGACGGAGGCGGGAGGATAGCTTGTGGTTAGGAGTTCGAGACCAGCCTGGCCAACATAGGGAAACCCCGTCTCTACCGAAAATACAAACAAATTAGCCAGGTGTGGTGGTGGGCACCTGTAATCCTAGCTACTCAGGAGGCTGAGGCAGGAGAATCGCTTCTTCTCCTGAGGCAGAAGAAATACCTAGTAGTTCCATTGATTAAATACTTATATCCTAACAACTTAGTAGTCATTAAAAGTATATGTATAAATTAAAAGAAAAAATTATTTTCTTCTTAAACAGCCATAACTATTTACTAATAGGATATATGAGCCTTAGAATCGCTATGAGGCGGAGGTTGCAGTGAGCCAAGATCACGCCACTGCACTCCAGCCTGGGTGACAGAGCGAGAATCTGTTTCAAAAAAAAACAACAACAACAAAAAACTTAATAGTGGGATTAAATTCACCCTAGATTAGAAAAAAAGCTGCTATATTGCTCTATGCCTACACTAATGAAGCTTAAAACTAAGTCCCAGCCGGGCACGGTGGTTCACGCTTGTAATCCCAGCACTTTGGGAGGCCGAGGCAGGTGGATCACAAGGTCAGGAGATCTGGCTAACACAGTGAAACCCCGTCTCGACTAAAAATACAAAAAATTAGCCGGGCAAGGTGGCGGGCACCTGTAGTTCCAGCTACTCGGGAGGCTGAGGCAGGAGAATGGCGTGAACCCGGAAGGCGGAACTTGCAGTGATCTGAGATCCAGCCACCGCACTCCAGCTTGGGTGACAGAAGGATGCTCCATCTCAAAAAAAAAAAAAAACTAAGTCCCAAAAAGCTCAAATTGACTAACAAGTAACTTAACTGCATGGAAGAAAAAAAATCCCCCCTCAAACGAATATAACAAAAATCAAACCATCAGTAAGATCAAATTCATAATGTCAAGTATCAAACCAAAAATTACTAGGTATGCAAAGAAGTAGAAACACATAATCCATAATCTGGAGGGGAAAAAAAGTCACTGACTCAGATAATGAAATTAAGGAATTCCAAAACCTTGAAACAGCTTTTACAAATATTTAAAAGATACTCAATAATTTAAAAGAAAACATGAACATAATGGAAAGTGAATATATATTTTTAATGCAACTTCTAGATGTGAAAAATATAGAATCTTACATCAAACATGTACTAGAAGGGACGAACAGCAGATTAAACAGTACAGAAGAAAATATTGGAAAACGTGAAACCACTGAATAAAAATTATTCGAAATAGAGTTGAATTATTTGCTTCCCATTGCCTAAGATCCTTTCACTGAAATACTGCTTTATAAATGAGGATTGTAGTCTTTTCCAAACAATATTGCCTAAACAATATTATATTCATTTGGATCACTAGCAATTCTTATCAGTAAAATAAGTCATTTGCAAAGAATGCCCAAAAAAGACAATGGGCTTTTTTAAGGTCTACAGATGTTGTCGATATAAACGTAAGGGTTATAGTTTTTGAAAACTGTCTTTGCTTTGCCCTCGATATGAAAAATATGCTCTATGATATACACTCTCATGGCAGAATTGGACTAATCTTCAGAATTTCACACAGAAACGCAAATAATAAATCTAAACGTGATTTTTCCATGCCTTTTATTCTCTGACAAACATTAATGAGACATTTATGTTTTATAGAAATAATCCTTCAGAATTCTTTTTAAAAATCTAGCAAGTTGTTTATTTAAAATTGACATTACACTTTGTTAATTCTTTTCATTTTCAGGTATGAAAGCTTGCCGAGGAAAAGCATGGAGTGGGAAAGAATTCAAAGGAAACTACAATTTTTATATATATATATATGGTGTGTACATATAAGGTGTATATATAATTATTGAGCAAGATAGAGAGTACGTAAATATTAAATTATTCCTTATACATTTTCACACACTCAAAATATCTCACAATAAAACCCACACAAAGCAGGAGAGGATGCCACAAAAGGTCTCATAAACTGCTGCTGGTTACATATTACATAGGTTCTTTTAAAGTTCCAATCTTGGACTCAAGATTTTCAAGCAAAGATTTATGTTCAAATACATTCATCATTGCAATATTTCTAACAGTAAAAATTTGACACTCTATAGATATCAAAACAATAACGTAACAGTAAATTATGTTAAATTCATAAAGTGAAATACTACACAGGCATTGAAAAATAAAGTTTTCAAAGCAGGGGAAAAATAAGAAAATGCTAGTCATAGTAGCACAATACAAAACATGATCCAATTTTTATAAAACAAAAGTAAATAATTTATTTCCACAGAAAAAAATACCAGGGGAAAATATGTCAACTATTAGAGAAGTGATTTATCCCTAGATAGTAGGTCTATGATTATTTTCTCATATTTTCTATAATGATCCCATTACTACTTCTTCACATAAAAAGAAATTAAACCCTCCTCTGACACTCTCATTTTCTCATCCTTAAAAACATGAAAGTACAGGAATAAACTAAGATTGCTATCAAATGAATGAGGTAGAAGGAATATTGGCAGCCACTTAAACTTATATAGTATGTAAAAACTTACAAAAGAGTTTGACATTTTCAAATTAGCTCCTAATAACACAGAAAGTAGGCAAAGCAGATATTTGTCTTTGCAGATTAGGAAATTTATAATAATTAGAAGTTATGTAACTTACCCAAAATCAAAGCTAATAAGCAACAAAGCCAAAGTTCAAACATGTTTTTAATTCCATATCCACACTCATTCCATCTTATGACAAAATCTTTCTGAAAATGCAGGTGGATCAGGGGTCAGAAATCATGTTACTGGTCAAGGTAAAGTATTTATATATATATTATTATCAAGAACCAAACAATCCAGATTTAGAGACACAACTCTAAAACTAAAACAATTTGCAACTCCATCCAAAAATCTCATATAAGAATTTTATTCCATCAAATTTGGGTTTGCATATAAAAAATTAAACAGGTAGTTGGGAAGGGTAGAAAATGTAGGACTCAAACATTATACAGAAAGGACAGTAATAGTTACATTAAATATGAATAAAAAGAAACTACTCATCAGAACTATCCACATATGGAAGATCAAATGATATTCTGAAACATTTCAGGCAGTAAGTTTCTAAATTAAGTAAGGTAATGTTTGCTTAATGCACCTTATAAATGGTAGCAGAACCTAAATATATACACTTGATTGGCAGCTAAAAGTGGGCTATAAACTAAGAATCACAAGGACAAGGAAAAAAACTAGTAACAGCTGCAACCCTGAGATAGAGAAGTGAGCACCTACTATTAAACTACACTGAGCAAGGTGGCCTGGCAAGGATTTCTAATCCAAAATCATATACAATGTAGATATTCAATAAATATTTTTGAACAACAGATTGATAACCTTAGAGTTAACAAATGTACTCAGCTGAGAAAACCAATATGAATTCTACTATATGGTCCCAATACTTCTTAATGCCTACCAACATGAATCCTATTTTGCTGCTGAGATTCTTTTAACACAACTATCCAGTTTCTAAAGAGACATGCTGACAGCAACTCTAAAAAAGCACTGAACAGACACTACACAATATGAATGATGTACTATTACCAGTAATTCAAAGATGAATACCCTTTTCAAGGAATTCATCTCTACTCAGCGTGCATGAACACAAGGCAGAATATGGAAAGTCCTGTAAGAAAATTATAAACAGAGTCCAAGATGAAATAAATTATCCTCAGCTGGAGTTCATAAAGAAGTTTCACTTATTTTTATAACTAAAGAAAGCAAGGGGCTGACACAGTGGCTCATACCTGTAAACCTGGCACTCTGGGAGGCCAAGGCAGGGGGATAACTTGAGCTCACGAGGTCAAGACCAACCTGAGAAACATAGTAAGACCTGTCTCTACAAAAAATTTAAAAATCAGCTAGGCGTGGCGGTGCATGCCTATAGTCCCAGCTACTCGGGAGGCTGAGGCGGGAGCACCACTTAAGCCCAGGAGGTAGAGGCTACAGTAAGCCATGAGCTCACCACTGCACTCCAACCTGGGCGACAGAGCAGGACCCTGGCACACACACATACACACATACACACATGAATGGGAAACATTTCAAAAAGCAAAGAGAAGAGAGAAAAGCCTTTCTAGCAGAGTGAAATGTGCAAGGCATAGATAGGAAAGATCTTTCCATGTTGTTTTGCATCTCCCTCACCTCCTTGGTCTCTGAAACCTCTTCAATGTTCTGGAGAACGCTTAGAGTAGATTCCACTCATCATTCACAAACTCACAAACCAAGAGATATTAACAGGGAAAAGTAAACTAGAAGGAAAAAAAAAGTCAACTAGAAGAATTAGCATGTATTTAAAAGCAATCACAGAAAGATCTGAGCCAAATGACAACTAAAAAGAAAACATTTGCTGTAGCAAATAGTGATGTATCTCAGAAACAATGCTGTGCCAACATGCTAGTTAGGAATGTATTATCTTTTAATAAACCCTTTGGAAGTAAATGCCATGTTTGTTTGGAGCCATCCAGTTTCTGGCAAAATAGTGAACATGTATCAAAAATTGACTGACTTTTGATTTTCTTTTGATTTACTCATGTTTTACACAAATTATCTATTGCAATAAAATTGATAACTTCCTTGGGCATTAAAGAATACACATTTCAGGCCGGGCGTGGTGGCTCACACCTGTAATCCCAGCACTTCGGGAGGCTGAGCTTGCAGTGAGCCGAGATGGCATTACTGTACTCCAGCCTGGGCGACAAAGCGAGACTCCATCTAAAAGTTAAAAAAAAAAAAAAAGAATACACACTTCACCTTGGAATATAAATTGTAAATGTGCTTGAATGTTTTACCAGAAGACAGGTTTCAACAGAAAATTTCATTTCTAGAATTCCAAAATAATTATATTTTCCAATATAATGGAAACATTCATACCAGCTTAACTTTAAGAATCTCTAACAAAGGAGTATTTGGCTAGAATATTCTATTTGAACTTCAAGAGTATACAAATTAAATGTTATTGGCTAAAGCTTTTATAAAGTTCTGAGACTTAATTACAGGATATCCGAAAGATACACTGTAAGTTTAGTTTTAATACTAGATTTGCTTACATCATAATTCACTCAAACCTACAATCTTTTAGAAAAATACAGTAATAATTTGTGGCTACTTTCCTCTACCATTTCAAATTTTTGCCTAAGTGATCCTCTTAGTCCTTACCAGGTTTTGAATAAGGACATGTTTATTTCAAAGGGGTTAATTTTCTGAATATGGTTACTGCGTGACTATTACTATTGTTGTTTTAATGAATTAATCCTGCAATAGCAATTATGCTAGTAGGAGTTCTGCTAAAATGGCTGAATTGAACCCTAAGAAGCCAATTCATAATGGCAATGGCAACTGTAGTCATGATCATAGTAGTAACTCTCCACTTCTCCCTCAATACAATTCACAATCCTAAAAGCAACTTTCTACCTCACATCTATCCACATTCTCAAGTGGAAGTGTCTGGTTTTATCTTTTCATAGCATTTCTTCCCTACATTTATGTTCATTCCTGAAAAGTAACATCTTATGCATAATGTATAATTTTGAAATAGTTAGTTATCATAGGTATTACACTTTAAAATAAAATTGCTTCTGTATTTTAACTACTAAAATAAAAACATTTGAAATGTGTTGAAATAGTACTACAAAAAGGTGCTATATATGTTATAACAAATATTCATGTTTATATGATTTGAAAATTCAAATTCCAAAATAGCAAGAATTTTTATACATATATATGCTTGATAATTTTCAAATAATTAAATTCATTTACGATTCAAATAAATCCGTTTGTTGGTAAAAATCACCAAATACTTTAAAGCTATTTCACGGAGATCTTTCTCAAAATTAGTTATATCTATAGAAACTCAGTTTAATCTACGGTGTGGGATGAACATTTCGGATTATTTGTTGCTTCTCATATGCTATCATAAATCAGGTTATCTCATGACCTCAATGTGAAACTTCAAAAAGCTCACTATTTTCCATTTCAACCAGAAGTTACTTACTTTACACTTGACTGGTTCTTAAGAACAAATTTGGATACTAGCTTTCACAGGGTAGGTACATTTCTTATCTGGTGAATATAACTATATCTGAATATTAAAGGAAAATATAAATAATATTATCTTTGCTATGCAAATTAGAAATGCCTTTGGGATAAGAAAAGGCCTCCAGGTATTTTCAAATAAGTGGATGCAGAAGTGTATTTCATGTTTAGTATACTTCCCAACTACTTTAAATACTATTGATCTCAATGTTGTTTATATATAATTATATCTAGTTCATTTGCCTTTGAAACATTTATTTTTGATGATAGCATAAAAATTAACCAAAGGCATTGAAAGAATAGGCAAGACTTTATCAATCTTACTGAATGGTCAAAGATTATTATTAGTGCTTCACGTGAACATTTTAAAGTTACCATAACTGCAATTTTTATTGCTTGCAATTCTATTTAAACATTTATAGTCTTATCCTTTTTTACAAAAAAAAAAAAAACAGTAAAAAGTGTTCATAAAGTAATATGTAATGCAACAAGATAGTTTTCAAAAGTCTACACATAAGACTGCAATCCTACTCAATGAGTTTTTGTGGACATTCTTTTCTTCTAGGTTTATATTCTCCTAAATAACATTATAAAATGATAACTTGGTTAAAAGAATGAGAATTATTCTGTGATATTTCAGATGACAGAGCAGATATGTCCCATTCACATCTAATAGATGGTTTAGATTTACAGATGAATTTTAAAACATTTTGGTTTACTAATTATAAATTTATCTCCCTTCAAAAAATAATAATATGTAAATGATAATTCCTGGTGACAAAACTTGAAGGTCCACACTTAACTAGTGGAATCATTAGTAAATACAGATTCTATCATACTATTATCTACACACAGATGCAGACACCACACTTTGAAGACACAGACCTCCAGTAACAACTAATGACCTGTGTCACTTGTTTTCATGAGTAACTCCATCAATTCTGTACACACTAGAACCTATCTCAGCTGGGCCCCTCCCACTAGAATTTGCATGACTAATTATGCCCAACTGAATACAGCTCCATGGCAAGTATGGCAAGTACGTTTTCTCTTCTCTGCAAAACTCTAGCAATGTGCTATCTGGAGTGCTGTTTTAATTCAGGACTCAACAGGAAGAAGAACGGAGAACAATAAGTAAAGGCTACTATGGTATATAAGGGTAAGAGAAGTGGCACAAGAATCAGGTATTTTGCCTGCCACCTTCCCTCTAGGGTAAACTCATCATCTATCAAACTTTTTAAATCTTACTCTGAATAGTAAATGTCAACAATGTCAAGTTACCTACTACAATTAACCACCAAATACAATGACAAAATAAATTTTCTAAAGCATGGTCAGCTTCCATTCCCAGGAAAATGGATTAGAAGTATTTTCCTGATTCCTCCCTCAGAACACAACTAGAAATCCTGAATATTACATATAAAATAAATATGAGAAAACTCTGAAGGTGGGAGAAAAAAAGGCAGACTGGCTAGAGACCTTGGGACCCTGTTATTAAACAGCAATAAGTTTCCCAGGTTTTCCTTTTGCCTCATGCACAGCAGATATGGAACAGAAAAAGTTGACAACCTAGAAACACCAGTAAGTACAGAAAGACAAAAGCCTCAACAAAAATCTGCTCTCTACTCTAAGGACCAGGAAAGGGGTAGCCTAGTAAACAAAAAAACTTTCAGACATTAACCACTCTACTCCTGACAAGTACCAAAGGAAAAAAAAATGTGACCCCACCACCACTCATGCTAGCAAAGGACACGAGTGGAGCTAGACTTCAATCTTTGCAAGTCTATATAATGAGGCTCCCCAGCCTCCCTAATTGCTGCCAGAAGAATTTCAGAGAAGGACAAGTGGAGAGCCAGGACTTTCATATTCACGATACTGTAACGAAGCTACCCACTCCTCCAGCCCCTGCTCCCCACTGGAACTGTGTCACAGAAGGCCACAGAAGAGTCAGAATTTTCACCTTTGCCCAGCAATAACGAGGCTCCCTTCCTCCCGTGATGTCAGTGGAAGCCACATGGGAGATATTCTTACCCCTTCCAGCTAGGGTGGTATTAGTGAAGGCCTAATAAAGAGTGAGAATACACCCATTCAGCAATAAAAAAAAAAAACACCATCACATTCCTCAGGTGTCTTCAGAGACCAGAGGGGAACCTAAACTTCTAAACATTTCTGGCAGTAAATAGTAGGGGCTAACTCTTCCTCTGATAAAATGTTATCAGTGAAAGCCAGAGAAAATAGAAGGTTTAAATAAGATACAGAGTTCATAACGTAATACCCAAAGCATCCAGATTCAATCAGAAAATCACTTGTTATACCAAGAACCAGGAATATCTCAAACTGTTAAAAAATCCATAGATGCCAACACCAAGATGACAGAGATGTCAGAATTATGAGACAACAATTTCGAAGCAGCCATAATGAAAATGTTTCAATGAGCAGTTATAAAGGTAAAAGAAACAAATTGGAAGTCTCAGCAAAGAAACAGAAAGTCTAAGCAAAGAGACAGAAGATACAAAGAAAAAACAAATGCAAATTTTATGCCTGAAAAGTACAAAACCCAACTCAATAGATGGGTTCAATGGCCAACTGGAGAGGACAGGAAAGAATCAGTGAAAAGCAAAAGAGAACAGAATTTACTGAATCTGAACAACATAGAAAACAGACAAAATGAACACCACCTCAGAGGCCTGTCAAAGATCTAATATTTGTAACACCTGAGCCCAGGTAGAAGAGAAAGAAGGCAGTGGTGAATAAATATACAAAGAAACAGTGGCTCAAAATCTACCAAGTTTAGCAAAAGACATAATCATACAGATTCAAGAAGCTGAGCAAACCCGAACACAATAATCTCAAATAAATCGACACCAAGTCATATCATACTAAAACTTCCAAAATCTAAAAATCAAGAAAAAATCTTGAAGATAGTGACAAAGAAATACCATTATTACCTAAAAACAAACAATGATTCAGATGACAGCAAATTTCTTGCTGGAAACCACCAAAACCAGAAGGAATTTTTCAAATACCAAAAGAAAAGAATCAATGCACAATTCTATAATATGACCAGTGAAAATATTTTTTAGGAATTAAAGGAAATCAAGACATTCTTTAAAACAAAAAAAGGAAGGGGGAAATCTAGGAATTGGTTGTCAGGAGATCAAACAAAAAAGAATGGCTAAAGTAAGTTTTCTAAATAGAAAAGAAATTTTAAATGGAGGGATCCTGGAACATCAGGAAGGAAGAAGGAAAAGAGTAAGGGCAAAAATCTTTGTAAATACAATAGACTTTCCTTGTCTTCTTCAGTTTTCTAAATTAGGTTTGATGGCTGAAACAAAAAGTGTAATATCTTACGTGGTTCTAAATGTGTGTCACAAAATATTCACGGCAACTATATTATATGGGGGACAGAAAAGGAAAATAGAAAGGTTTCTATTATAAATGTCACTTAAAGTAGTAAAATATTGATACCAATACACTGTGCTGAGTTATGTATATATAATATAATAAGTAGAGCAACCACTAAAGATATATACAAAGAGATACCATCAAAACCAATACAGATAAGCCAAAATGAAATTCTAAAACGTGTTCCAATAGCCAACAGGAAGGCAGGAAAAAAAAAAAAAAAAAAAAAAACAGAGTAGCAAACAGAAAAAAAAGCAAAATGACACACATAAGTGCTGACATATCAATAATCAAGCTGAATGTAAATAATCTAAAATATACAAATTAAAAGTGCTCAATAGAGTAGATTTTAAAACATGATGCAACTATACAGTAGCTAAAAGAAACTCATTTCAAATACAGCAATATAGATAAGTTGAAAGTAAAAAGAAGGAAAAAAATTTGTCACGTAATCATTCTTGAAAAGAAAGAGAAGTGGTCATATTAACACTGAATAATGTATACTTCAGAGCAAAGAAAATTACTAAGGAAAGCAAAGGAATTGTACAATGATAAAAGAATCTGCCAAGAAGACTTAGTGATCCTAAATGTGTACGTACTGAACTTTAGACTTTAGAGCTCAAAAATATATGCAGAAAAGAAACTGACAGAACTGAAAAGAGTAATAGATAAATCAATAATTATGTTTGGTAACTTCAAAAATGCCTCTCTCAACAATGAATAGAACTAGACAGTAAATTATCAAAGGTACAGAAGAGCTCAGCAACAAAATCAACCTATAGGATCTAATCAACATTTATAGAACAATCCACCAACATCAGTAATATATATATATTATTTTCAAATGCCCATAGATTTATACAAAGATAAACCATACTTGGGGCCATAAAACAAACCTTGTCAAATTTAAAAGAATTCAAATCACAGAGTACATTCTCTGACCATATGAAATCAAACTAAAAGTTTGGCAACAGAAAAATCTCCACACACTTGAAAATTGAATAACACACTTCTACATAATCCTTGGTCATACAGAGAGTCTCAGAGGAAAATTAAAAATACATAGAATTGAATAAAAATTAAAAGGCAGCATATCAAAATATGGGGGATGAAGTTAAAGCAGCTGAGAGGAAAATTTATAAAATTAAACATGTACATTACAAAACAGGAAGAATCTCAAATCAATAATCTACACTTCCACTTCAAGAAACTGAATTTTTTTTTTTTTTTTTTTTTTTTTTTTGAGACTGAGTCTCACTCTGTCACCCAGACTGGAGTGCAGTGGCTCGATCTCGGCTCACTGCAAGCTCCACCTCCTGGGTTCACGCCATTCTCCTTGCCTCAGCCTCCCGAGCAGGGGTCCGCCACCACGCTTGGCTAGTTTTTTGTATTTTTGGTAGAGACGGGGTTTCACCATGTTAGCCAGGATGGTCTCAGTCTCCTGACCTCATGATGTGCCTGCCTGCCTCAGCCTCCCAAAGTGCTGGGATTACAGGCGTGAGCCACCGTGCCCAGCGAAGAAACTGAAAATTGCTGACAGAGATAACAACAAAAAGGAAATAATAAAAAGCAGAAATCAACATAATAGAAAACAGAAAAATAATAGAGAAAATCAATGAAACTAAGAACTTTTTGGAAGCACAATACTTTTCAAAAACTTCTAGCAAGAGTGACAAGGGAAAAAAATAGGGAAGACACACATCTGTTATCAATATCAAGAAAGAAACAGGATTATCAATAGACATTGCAGACATAAAACTATAACAAGAAAAAACTGTGAACAACGCTATACACATAAATTTGACAACTTAGAAAAACTGACCAGTTCCTCAAAATGCACAAACTACCACACTTCACCAATACAAAATAGATAACTGAACAATCCTGTAACTGGCCATTTGAAAACTCCCAGAAAAGAACTCTCCAGGTTGAGATAATTTACTGAAGAATTCCACCAAACATTTGAAGAAGAACAACATCAACCCTACACAATTTGTTTCAGAAAACAGAAGAGAAAGCAGCACTTTCCGATTCATTTTATGAAGCTACACTTATCTCTGATATAGAAACCAAAGCTAGTACAATAAAAGAAAGCTATACACCAATATCCCTCATGATTAGAGATGCAATCAGTCCTTAACAAAACATTAGCAAATAGTAGTTAGCAATGTATAATTGTACACCATGACCAAGTGAAATTTATTCCAGTAGGCAAAGCTGGTTCAGTATTCAAAAATAAATCAATGTATTCCACCATATCAACAATCTGAAGTGGAAAAATATCCTGGTCATATCAAGTGATGCAGTACAAGCATTTGATGGACTCAAAGGCCTATTCATGATTTAAAAAAATATATTCTCAGCAATCTAGGAACAGAAAACTTCCTCAACTTGATAAAAAAATTTACAAAAACTTGCAGGGACCATTTAGTGAAAGACTGATTTCTCTCTAAAATAGGAGCAGGGCAAGGATGTCCACTCTCACCACTCTTACTCAACATAGTACTGGAAAATATAGCCAGCACAATAAGGGAAAATAAAATTAAATTAAATTAAAATAAAAGGCACACAGATCAGAAAGGAAAAAATAAAACTTCACTTGCTTACAATTAACATGATTATCTATGTAGAAAAATCAAGGGATCATTAAAAAAATAAAATCTTAGAAATAAGTGCACATGGAAATCATCATTCTATATACTAATAATGCACACATGGACACCGAACATAAAAATATAGTATCATTTACCATCATACCAAAACGTTTAAATATATAGGTGTAAATCTAACAAAAGATATATAGGATTTGTATGCTGAAAACTACAAAATGGTAGTGAAAGCAATCAAAGAAGATCTAAATAAATGGAGAGACATCTTATGTCCGTGGATTAGGAGTAACAAACATGCCAATTCTCCCCCAAATTGATATCTAGTTTCAACTCAAAACCTGAGCAAGAATTTTTAAAAATAGAGACAAAAGTCTTCTAAACTTCATGGAAAGCACAGGACTAAAATAGCTAAAACAATTTTGAAAAGGAAGAAAAAGCAGGAGAAATAATTCTAGCAGATTTTAAGATGCATTATACAGCTATAGTAATCAAGATGGTGTGGTATTGACAGAAAATAGACACAGAGATCAACAGAACAGAATAAAAAACCAAGAAATACACCCATGCAAATATACCCAAGTGATTTTAGACAAAGATGCAAAATAGTTCAATGGGAAGAGGATGGTACTTTTAACAAATTGTGCTAGAAGAATTAGACATCTACAGGAAGAAAAAGAAAAGAACCTTGACCTCCTTAAATCTCTTCTTATACAAATACTAACTCTAAACGGATTGTGAACTTAAGTACAAAACATAAAACTATAAAACTTTTAGAAAAAAAAATAAGAGAAAATCTTTGGTCTCTAGAGCAAAGCAAAAACAAAATCTCAATTTGACACCAAAAACACACCCATTGAAGAAAAAATTAAAATTGGACTTCATCAAAATTTTAAATTTTGTTGTACAAAAGACCCTGCTAAGAGGTTAAAACACAAGCTATAGACTGGGAGACAATATTTACAAACCACATAGTTGACAAAAGACCGGTATCAGGGATGAACTTTCAAAACTCAACAGTAATTTTTTAAAATCCAAATAGGAAATGGGCAAAAGACATGAAAAGAAATTTCATCGAAGAGGACATTCAGATGGCAAATGAATACAGGAAAAGATGCTCACAAAAACAAAATCAGCCAGGAGTGGTGGCGGGCGCCTGTAGTCCCAGCTACCCGGGAGGCTGAGGCAGGAGAATAGCGAGAACCCGGGAGGCGGAGCTTGCAGTGAACCCAGATCGGACCACTGAACCCAGATCGGACCACTGCACTCCAGCATGGACTACAGAGCGAGAGACTCCGTCTCAAAAAAAAAAAAAAAGGTGTTGAACATCATTAACCATGAGAAATGCATATTAAAGCTGCAATGAGGTATAACTACACATCAGCAGAATGGCTAAAAAAAACATAGTGACAACACCAAATACTAGTGAAGAAGCAGATAAACCGAATTACTCACACATTGCTGGAGAAAATGTAAAATGGTATAGACAATCTGACAAACAGTGTGGCAATTTCTTTTCTTTTCTTTCTTTCTTTTTGGTTTTTTTGTTTGTTTGTTTGCTTGGTTTTTTTGTTTTGTTTTGTTTTGTTTTCCTGAGACGGAGTCTCACACTGTTGCCCAGGCTGGAGTGCAGTGGCACGATCTCTGCTCACTGCAACCTCTGCCTCCTGGGTTTAAGCAATTCTCCTGTCTTAGCCTCCCGAGTAGCTGGGACTACAGGTACCCACCACCACGCCCAGCTAATTTTTGCATTTTTAGCAGAGACGGGGTTTCACCATATTGGTCAGGCTGGTTTCAAACTCCTGACCTCGGGTGATCCACCCACCTTGGCCTCCCAAAGTGCTGAGGTTACAGGCGTAAGCCACCACACCCGGCTGGCAATTTCTTAACAAACTAAGGCTATAACAATCATATGGCCCAGCAATTACACTCCTGGCCATTTATCCCAGATAAAAACTTAGGTTTACAACAAAAAAGTATGTACACAAATGTTCATAGCAACTAATTCGTAATAGTCAAAAACTGGAAACAACCCACATGTCCTTCAATAAGTGAATGGTTAAACTATGGTACATCCATACTATGGGACACTCTTCAGAAATAAAAATAAATCAACTATTGATATACACAAAAATTTGAAAGAATCACCCGAGAATTATGCTGAATGAAAAGCCTATACTAAAAAGTTATGTGCTGTCTGATTCCATTTATGCAACATTTTAGAAATGATAAAATTACAAAAATGGAGAACAAATTGGCAGTTGCCAGGAGTTACAAACAGGGTTGGGTGTGAGATGTAAAGAGAGAAGTGAGTGGGGTTATAAAAGGGGTCCTTATGGTGACAGAATTGTTCCACATTGACTGTATAAATGTCAATATCCTGGCTTCATACTGCACTATAGTTTTGCAAGATGTTATCATTGGAAAGAAATGGTTCAAGGGTATGCCAAATCTCTGTATTATTTCCTATAACTGCATGTGAATCTACAATTATCTCAAAATGAAAAGTTCAATTTTTTAAAACTGGCTATCTAATACTTCCTAAAAAAATCACTGACTCTAAAATCAATTGAAAACACCCTTTAACTCTTCCACTAATCTTCTCCAACAATGTTTCTTTGTTTTGATGAGAAGAAAGCAAACTTCTGACTTAATTACTGTGAATCACTGTTACAATTCCAATTTAAGAAAAAAAACAGGAATAAGAATGTTGAATCTTTTAATACCATAATTTCAGCCACAGATTAACCCTTAACAGCTCAAGAGTGATAAGCATCTGTCCACACTTCTACAATACCCCTACTTTAAGACTATGGCAGAAACAAGAAAACAAGTTTTATATACATTGTTTCCCTAAAATAAGAGGCATCAGGGTATCAAATGGTAGAAACTATTTTTAAAATTAAATATGCATACATATATGTATTTCATAAAGTTATTATTTTAAAGGAACAAATCTGTCTTCATAATACTGGTGATTAAGAAAATTTATACCCTAATTTGTTTACTATTCCTCTATCAGGTTAGAAGACATGAAATTTCCAATGAGATATTTTACATTAAAATTAAAGTAATATAGAAATGTTAGATATTATTATTCATCACTATAGCTATAACTTCATACTAATAATGTTTAGGTAGTACTCAACATTTCTGGCTTTCCACTAAATGATAAAAGATGTACTATTTGTTCTTTTTGACAGTGACTTCTTCGAAATTAATACAGCTGGTCTTCACTGATGCTGAAGCTATTAACTTTCTTTTCTCCACAAAAATTTGTAGAAATTTTCCAACAGGATATAACCATTATTTTTTCCAAAATTCAAAAAGCTTTTCCCTCAGGTTTTGCAGTGACTCCCCTATATGTATATGGTATCAAAGATGAAACATTAGCATAAATAAATATGATATTAATCATGTTGGAGGCCTTGATGTAAAGGCTTGTCAGATCAAAGTTTATGGAGGAAAGTGTATACACTTATAAGTAGACTTAGCAATAAAGTGCACTGAAACCTAGAAGTTTATGTTTGACCTACTATGCATTTTACTACGTTCAGCCTTTTCTAAGTAAAATTTCCCTTTTTAAAAATTAGGCAATTTTAGAATAATATCCAGGAAATAAAAATGATAACAGAAAAATGTTAGGCATTAAAACATTTTACAATTATGAAAAATATATTATTTAAAGGCAGTATACAGCAAGACGACAGAGTAAGAAATACCAGCCTTCATTCTTCCTCCCGCAAAAATAACTAGAAAGCTATCCATAAGGAAAACAGCCCAAAGAGGTCTCAAGAGTCTAACTAAGAATCTACACAACAAAAATGGAGGAAAAATTGGTGAATAACTGCACAGAATGGATGGATGAGGTATTTCATAATACCTAAAATGTCTGGGGACAGCTAGGAACAAAGAAGAAGTGTAGGGAAATCAGTATCAGCCACACAGCAGGTGCTACCATGGACCCCAACAACCTACTCTGCAGATTACTCTTGTAGCCATTACTGCTAAGGAGCTTAACAGTCCCAAAAGCAGTCGCAGACTCCCTGCATTTTGTCTCCTTAGTGTTCATAGGTACGAACTCCAGCAACCTACTCCTCAGAGGACACCAGCAGCTTTCACTACTGAGATAACAATAGCTATAACCACCTCCCAGAAGAAGCTGCCACCCCCACAACCCCACATATGCAACAGATCCCAGAACTACAGCTGCACTATTCACCTGGACTCCAAACCCCAGCTCAATGGCCAATCCATGAGTATCCATGCCTCAAACATTGGAGCCACCAACACAACAGGCTAGCCTGTGCCCAGATCTTGAAGTCACTGTTCACTCTACACACAACTGCACTATGGATCCTGGCTGCATGGCTACTTTACATGTGCATGCACCTAGGACACTGGAGCCACCACCACAGGGAGAGTAACAATGTCCTGGACCCTGGAGCCACCTATAACTTTGCACATATCCACACTTTGCACCCTGGTTCCCTGGCTATTCCGTGAGCACTCATACTGCATACACCATTACCAAACTGGTGGGGGTGCCTGTGCCCTGGATACTAGAACCACTGCTACCCCAGACCCTGGAGTCACCATCCTCCCTCCACACACGCCTGAGCTCCAAACATCAGCTCCATGGCCACTCCATAGGCACTGTGCTAAGCTACACCCAGCACCATTAGGGATACCCTCAACCACAACTTCCTGCACAAGAGAAAAAGAGATCAGGGAGACCTCAGCAGCCTTGGCCATCAAAGAACCCAAAAGCCCTTGCTCCCCCTGCAGACACCTTGTAACACACACAGCCTTGGCTGCTGAGGACTCCTACAATCTTAGCAGATGCTGATTTCAGCTGACAAAACTGCATGGAGACTATACCGCTATATCCTCACCAAAGCTGGAACCATGGCACCTCACCAAGCCAGCACTCTTGTACCCATCTGTAGGTGAAAGTCTTTAGCCACTGAAACCAGTGTGTAAAGTCTAAAAGTGACTGCTCCATGAAATGCACAGATATCAATGCAAGGCAACAAACACAAAAAAATCAAAAACAAGATGCCACCAAAAAACAAAATGACAATTTTCCAGTAACCAATCCCAATGAAATGGAGATCTTTGAATTGTCAAAGAATTCAAAATACAGTCATGTGTAACTTAACAAGCATTCATTCTGAGAAATGCATCATTAGGTGATTCTGTCCTTGTGCACGTATCATAGAGTGTACTCACATAGACCTAAATGATATAGACTACTACACAACCTAGGCTATATGGTACAGTCTATAACTCTTAAGCTACAAACCTGTACAGCATGTTACTGTACTGAATACTATAGGCAACTGTAACACAATGGTAAGTACCTGTGCATGTAAACATATCTAAACATAGAAAAAGTACAGTAAAAATATGGTATTATAATCTTACGGGACTACCATCAGATATGTAGTCCATCATTGACCAAAACATTGTAATGAGGAGAATGAGTCAACTGTTTCAAGGAAGCCCACCGAGCTACAAGAGAACACAGATGGATGACACAATGATATTAAAGAAAACAATACATGTGAAAACAGAGATAAAAATCATTAAAAAGAAACAGAAATTCCAAAGCTGAGGAATATAACAATGAAATGCAAAATGAAATAGTGTCAACATCAGATTTAATCAAGCAGAAGAATCTGTGAACTCAAAAACAGATAATTTGAAATTACCGAGTTAGACAAACAGAAAGAATGTAAAAAGGAATGTAAAAGTAAAGTCTACAGTACTTATGGAACACCATCAAGAGAATCCACTCTTGCCACTTTTATTCAGTATACTACTGGAAGTCCTACTCAAAGCAATTAAGCAAGAAAAAGAAAGAAAGGCCATCCAAATTAGGAAGGAAGAAGTAAAACTGCCACTGTCTTTATATAAGATAACACAATCTTATATAAAGAAAATTAAAGACTCCTTCCAAAACAAAAAACTAGTAACTAGTAAACAAATTTAGTAAAGTTTCAGAATACGAAATCAGCATACAAAAATCAGTTGTGTTTCTATAACACTAAAACATACTCTCTGAAAAAGAAATTAATAAAACAGTTCCATTAACAACAGAATCAAAAATAAATACTTAGAAATAAATCTAACCAAATACATGAAATACCTATAACTGAAAACTATAAAACATTGATGAAAGAAATTAAAGACACAAATAACTGGAAAAATAGCTCGTGGATTCGAAGGATGGTTATTGCTAAAATATACATATTACCCAAAGCAATCTACAGATTCAATGCAATCCCTATCAAAATTCCAATGACATTTTTCATACAAGTGAAAAAAAGTCATAAAATTCATATGGAACCACAAAAGATCATGACTAGCTAAAGCAATCTTCAGCAATAAGAACAAAGTTGAAGCATCACACTTCCTGATTTCAAATCAGATTACAAAGCTATAGTAATCAGACAAGCATGGTACTGGCGTAAACACAGATAAACAAACCAATATAACAGAATAGAGAACCTGAAATAAATCCATACACAAATGGTCAACTAGCTTTCAACAAAGGTGCCAAGAATACGCAATATGCAAAGGAAAGTCTCTTCAATAAATGGTACCCAGAAAACCAGATAGCTGCATGTGGAAGAATAAAGTTGGACCCTTATCTTACGCCATACACAAAAATCAACTCAAAATGGATTAAAGGCTTAATCATAAGACTTGAAATCACAAAACTGGAAGAAAAAAAAAACACAGGTAAAAGCTCCTTAACAATTGATCTCGTCAATGATTTTACAATCTCCAGTTTAATATTTGATTTCAATTCATAGAACCAGAGTGAGAACCATATTCAACAATTCAAAAGAATGTACCAAGGATATCTGGAGCAGTCAAAAGAGACTGCAAATATTCACAAGGCTGTCATTATGTTCTATCAGGTTTAGGATTACTCAAGATTCTAAGGCCGAGTGTGGTGGCTCAGACCTGTAACCCCAGCACTTTCTAAGGCTGAGGCAAGAGGATGCTTGAAACCAGGAGTTCGAGATCAGCCTGGCGAAACAGCAAGACCCCACGTGTACAAATTTTTTAAAAATTAGACAAACATCTTGGATGCACACCTGTAGTCCTAGCTACTTGGGAGGCTGTGGCAGGAGAATCAGTTGAGCCCAGAGATTCGAGGCTGCAGTGAGCTATGATCACACCACTGTACTCCATCCTGGGTAACAAAGCAAGATGCAGTCGCTTAAATAAGACTCTAAATCTACTCAATGAAAAGGTAAAAAATGGATGCCAGACTATGGTAGTGAACAAACTTTCCACAACTCCTGCCCCTGTAATTTGTTGCTGACCTGGTCTTTTGGTAAAACTATCACCTTCACTAGAACCAACACAAAACTTCACAATTCATCACCCTAGTCTACCATACCCCACTCTTATTCATAATCCTTATTCAGTAGAGCCATCTATGGTTTCAAATAAACCAAAACTGAAAAAAAGTCTTTACTATAAATGGTATATAAAGTATAACAAAATAAATAGATACCTGTGGTTAATAAATGTTGCTATACAGGACATTTATTCAACAAGTAAACTTAAGAGTTTCAAAATAATAAATGGCCTAAAAATCTGCTATGCTAATGTATATGCAACTTTCAAATTAATCGAAGATCACATACAGAATCAGCACGAGTAGTCACATATATTTATTTAATTCTTAGTTTCATCCAAATTACATGTTATTTTTTCAACTTAAACATAATTATTAAGACATAACCAAAAACAACCACCACCACCAAAAAAGCAATCCCAAGTACTATCCATAAATGTATTCATTAGGTTATATATTACTTATTTCTTAAATTTGGGGATATAACTTTTTTTTTACTTTCTTTGCTAACTAACATAAAGAAAGACAGGAACATAATCTTTTTCCTTCTTACCCATTTCCTCCCAACATTGATAGCCCTTGGATCTAAATACCACAGGAACACATTTGGATAGATTTTCTTTTGTGTGTTTGAGAGGGCTAGTATCCCTTGGTATTACAATATTTGCTATCTGCTAACCAACACATAGAATCAAACGAGAATTCCAATAACTCAACATGCCTTATTGTCTAACTTTTTACTAGTCACACTCAGGAAATAAATGTATTTGAATAGCAAAAACTATTATATACATTTTATAATGTGTCTCCCAGTCTTTCATCATACCAGAAGTGACAGGGTAATTTTCCCAGAGTCTGACATGTATAATCTTGTCAGACCGCTTTATACTGCCCCAGAGGGAAGAGGACAATGGAGTACCTACACACTTGCCAGGGATCCCCTCTCTGTAAGTTTTCATCAGGGTACACTACCCCAGCACTTCTGGGGGCTGTGCCGTCTGACCAGTGTTTACATGGCAGGTGTAAATCCTGATTTTTACTGTAGTTTTTTAATGTAGTACTTATTATGTATGGTTCACAGCTGAGCGACATGGTATACTATGATGACATTTCCTTTCATATATAACTTTTTGTTTCTCTGAACAGTTAAAAATTGCATCACTCTGTTATTAACAACCTCACTCTTCAGCTGACTGAATTAATGTCACTATGAAGATACATATGCTATACTTCATTGTAGAACTTTTCACTGACTGGTAACTGTTAACATCAGAGCAGAAAATGTCTTGCTTGCTTTCTAGTGCCCTATAAATACCTTTGGTATATTCTTCTTTTTAGGTTCTATCAAGTCTTAACAGCCTATGCACCTTCCCTTCCTTCTGACATTAAACACATGCTTGCTAAGAGAAACATAAATTTATGCTGACCTTTTGGTCCTTGAATTGTGTGTGGATCTCAAAAGAAAATCAGTATAGACAGCTTTTCTAATTCCTCATGTGAAAGATAAGAGGTAAAACTGAGAGATGAGAAAGAACAGGATACTGAAAAGAATTTTTTTTAAGTGAACTCACCTAGAGTAGGAACTCTCAAGAGACTTACACATACCCCTTACAATCAATGTGGCATCACATTTGGAATCCTACAAGGAAGTGATGATTTAGTAGTTGTGTTAATTAATGTAATGGAGAGAAATGTTAATAAGGCTCTTTTTCCTTTTTTAAAAAACATTATGTCACCTCTATTTGTGTGGTTTTCTGTTTACTTATCACTAATCCTTTCTAGAATTCTCAAAGTATGAAATATCTTTCTCAAAAACATTACAATCTATCAGTGCTAATTTTTTCAGAGTCATCCTTCTTAAAGAACTGTTGTGGTCCTGCTACCAAGTCTTCTCTATCTTCTTTTATCTTCACCTTGGAATATCTTTATATTATTCATATGTTGGATCTCACATTTCCTCAATCCCAACTTTTTATCTTTTTTGGTATATTCTTCGTTTTGGTGGTACACATCTTCCAGTGGCTTCCTAAGAATATGTACATGGGAGATTTGAGACCATATATTACAGAAAATGTATTTTTTATTATTATTTTAAACTTGATTAACATCTGGCTGGTTATGGAATTTTAGGTTGAAAATAATTTATCTCCCAGAATTATGAAAGCATTGCTCCATGTCTTCCAGCTTCTAGTAATTGAGACAATCACTGTTATTCTAATTACTAACTCCATGTATATGACTGCATTTTTTTCCCTCTAACAGGTTTTATGATCTTCTCACTATCTCCAACATTCTAAAATTGCACAATGTGCCTTGCTCTGCTGCCCAGGATGGAGTGCAGTGGCATGAATTCGGCTCACTGCAACCTACACCTCCTGGGCTCAAGCTATCCTCCCACCTCAGCCTCCCAAGTAGCTGGAATTACAGATGTGCGCCACCACACCCAACTAATTTTTGTAATTTTTGTAGAGACAGGTTTTCACTGTGTTAGCCAGGCTGGTCTTGAACTCCTGAGCTCAAGCAATCCACATGCCTCAGCCTCCCAAAGTGCTGGGATTACAGGCATGAGTCACTGTGCCCAGCTAGATCAACATTTTTTAATATGCAGATACACTTATTTATTCTTATCTTCAAGATACTAATTTCCACTACCGTGTATTATAATATCATGCATTTGCTTGTTCAGTTATTCATTCATTTATTCACTGCCTTTGTGCCAGGGGCTGTAATAAGCACCGTAGAAAATATGCACAACATGGTCCTCAGACTGTTCAATGGAAAAGGCAACAAACTGACACACATAAATAATTACAATGAAATATAAATGCTTTGATAGCAATATTCAAGAGACTATTGAATAAGCAGAATCTATCTATACATGATTTGCTCATGATATCTAATGAATCACAAAAACACAGTTCCAACTTGTACTTTATTATAGTCTTATTTCTGGAATAATTTCTAAAAATGAGGGCAAAGAGAGCATAATTATCATGACAATAAAACAATGCATTAGTACATCCATGTATTATCTGATATGGTTTGGCTGTATTGCCACCCAAATCTCATCTTGAATTGTGGCTCCCATAATCCCCACATGTGGTGGGAGGGACCCAGTGGGAGGTAACTCAATCACAGGCACGAATCTTACCCCCACTCCCAACCCCATTCTTATGATAGTGAACAAGTCTCACAAGATCTGATGGTTTTATAAAAGCGAGTTCCACTGCACATGCTGTCTTGTCTGCCACTATGTAAGACATTGACTTTGCTCCTTGTTCGCCTTCTGCCATGATTGTGAGGTCTCCCTAGCCATCTGGAATTGTGAGTCAATTCCACCTCTTTTTCTTTATAAATTACCCAGTCTCAGGTATATTTTTATTAGCAGTGTGAGAACAGACTAATACATCATTAAAACCAGAAGTCTACCTAAAAACATAGTAAACATTCTCCAATCTAATTCCAAAGCAATAATTAGTGTGAGAAGTCACTCCATCCATTGAAACCAAAACAAAAAGCTCTTTTTTTTTTAACTTTACCCTGTCCAGTTAGAAATGTTTCCATTGACTGACTTTATGCTAAATGTTCTATGCCCCATAGTCTGTGCACCCTCCTGCCCACCAAACCACCTCCTTCCCTCCATCCTCAGGTGCAATAAAAGTAAAGCAAATGCAACAACTCAGGGAAACATCCAGATGGAAAGATAATTAATTATACCACCTATATGTTTAATGAGGGTCTCAAGAGAATTTGGTGATTCCCTGAAGACCACTATTCCAGTTCTCTTCATATTGTATTCTCTTCTACCAACAAAGCTTAGTGTATCTCTAGTGAAGGTAGTGTGTAACAAAGTATAGAAACTTAAGACAGTGCTTTTCAAAATGCAGGACTGTGATTTGGTATTTACTAGTTGGCCATAAAAGAAAGCAAGACAAGACTGGGCACGGTGGCTCACGCCTGTAATCCCAGCACTTTGGGAGGCCAAGAAGGGCAGATCATGAGGTCAGGAGATCGAGACCATCCTGGCTAACACAGTGAAACCCTGTCTCTACTAAAAATACAAAAAAT
This sequence comes from Papio anubis, assembly GCF_008728515.1. Classification (NCBI taxonomy): domain Eukaryota; kingdom Metazoa; phylum Chordata; class Mammalia; order Primates; family Cercopithecidae; genus Papio; species Papio anubis. Next base: position 46,338,580 of record NC_044988.1, on the reverse strand, counting down.
TAGCCGGGCATGGTGGCGGGCGCCTGTAGTCCCACTTACTCTGGTGGCTGAAGCGGGGGAATGGCGTGAACCCGGGAGGCGGAGCTTGCAGTGAGCCGAGATCGCGCCACTGCACTACAGCCTCGGTGACACAGCGACACACCATCTCAAAAAACAAAAAAAAGAAAGAAAGAAAGAAAAAAAGACAAGTATCAAAACTTTCTCAGTGAAGAGGGCACAAGGTTAATATACATTCTGGCACATTCTCCTTACCAGTACAGGTCTTCAGACAGACCATACTGAGATCACTGCCCTAAGACAAATACATGTCAAATAACTATTGATAGAAAAGAAAAAGCAGAAAGTAACACAAAAAAGATTAACCATAGAAGTAAATGTAAAGAAAAAAAAAAGACTGGAGGAAATTAATTAATAGCCCAACTCTGGAGGGATTTACAGCAGGAAAGAAACACAATAATTCACTTCCTGAGATTCTTTGTAACAGTAAGTGGATTACAAGCTGCAGTACCTAGAGTTACACAAAATGCAAGACAGCACATTGTTGGATAAGTCTACACAATTATTCACAATATTATTTTAGCAGGCAAATAATAGCAGTTGCTGTTGCTTTACTCCAAACTCAAAGTTCTCTATAGAAAAAACAATGTATTATTAATTTTTAAAGCCTAGATGAAATTTGTGTCTAAGGCAAAGATACTGGAGTTTGGCACACATTTATAGTTATTCAAAGAAAAGTTTAACAATTCTAGCTCTTATGGCTACTAATGTATTAATATTTCTATGAATACATTAATGTAAATCTAATACAGAAACTCCAAGTTACTGTTTCTTCAATGTTTATTACTCTTGCCTCCTGAGGTTGTTTCTTTATGCATTTAAAGATAAAATACAGTGGTTGTACTCTTATGATACCAATAATCTAAAGTGAGAGTGTATATACAATAGCAAGGAAATTAGATTTGTAGAGCTAATAAACAAATGATATATTCAAAATGTCCTTTTTCCAGTAGTAATTTATAATAAACTCATAAAGTGACATAAAGGTAAACTTAAATGTCTACATATCATAGGAAATAACATTTTCTACAAATTTATAAGAATAAAATCACACTATAAAAACATTTCCTAGCATGATATTATTCTACTAAGGAAATCAAAATTTCATTTTCAACAACATAAACTTCTGATTACTTAAAATAGAATTAATGAGAGTGAGAACTTTTTTAACTTTTTCCAGAGATCAAAGAAATAATTACATTAATATGAATATCATTATAGTATTTATCAAATTCTTATTATAAATTCTCTCTTTCTACAAATGTCTTTCCTATTAGAGAGTATTCTTCAATAGCTAAATGCAGAGCTATCTCTTTCTCTAACTTTTTCAGAGTGTCTGACAATCAAATGACATTCAACTGATACCTGATGAATGGGTAAATGTGGTGGAAATATCTGTTTTAATGATGGCCATGCATGTCTAAATCTCACAGTCAGGTTTCTTTGCAACATGAGGTATCCTCTAGGCATCCAAGCTTAAAGGTTACAACTTTCCTCCAAATATCCATTAAGAAAGTCCTAGAATTTTCATTGGCTACCTTTAACTTGAATTTTACAAATTATTTTCTTTGGTGGCTAATACCTTCCTTTGTCTCAAAGTACAGATGTAAAACAGAACTGATGTTTGGAAAAGAAATCAATAAGATGTGCAGAGCTGAGCTACTGAGAACCAAGATAGAGGATTTGGAAGTTAAGGACGCAGAGGAATTACTAAATTTGAGTGACACTGCAAAAGAGGAAGTGGCTGAACTCAGGCATTGATTTTCTGTTCAAAGGCTCCAAAAGGTATCAAAGATTACCCTGAAGATGTGAAATTTAAAGAAAAGGAAGAAAATGGCATGCCTGTGATAGTGAGAAAGTTAGGTAGTAAAATAACTAAAAGAAGCCAATAAGTTCTTTACATAATATAGTGAGTTTGAAGGGCATCATAGGACATGAATTAGACATGCCATGAGAATGGATAGAAAAAGATATATAAAAGAAAAACCCCACAGAAAAAAGATATAAAATGGCCCTTAGAGTTAACTTACAAATAATAAGAGAAATGCAAGTGAAAACTACTTCAGGATATCATTTTTTACATTTCAGATAAAAAAATACAAAAGTTTAAAAACAATATTATGGCCAGGAATGTAGAGAAAATAAGCACCTTCTTATATTTTCTGGTGGAAGTATAAGTTGGTACAACTTCTAAAGTCAGTGATTTCACAATCTCTATCACAATTGCCACTGTATTTTTGATCCAGTATTTATCTATTGAAGTATAACAAATTACCCCAAAATTTAGCAGTTTAAGACAAGAAACACTGAGAGATGATGATTGAAGAGCTCTCCTGATGCACTCCCCAGTGAAACTGGTGAAAATTATTAACAACAACCACCTAAAGCCTTCGATAAAATTCAACACCCATTTATGCTCAAAAGTCTCAATAAACTAGGTATTGATGGAACATATTTCAAAATAATAAGAGCTATTTATGACAAATCTATAGCCAATATCATACTGAAAGGGCAAAAACTGGAAGCATTCCCTTTGAAAACCAGCACAAGACAAGGATGCCCTCTCTCACCACTACTATTCAACATAATATTGGAAGTTCTGGCCAGGGCAATCAGGCAAGAAAAAGAAATAAAGAGTATTCAAATAGGAAGAAAGGAAGTCAATTTGTCTCTCTTTACAGATGACATGATTGTACATTTAGAAAACCCCATTGTCTCAGCCCAAAACCTCCTTAAGCTGATAATCTACTTCAATAAAATCTCACGATACAAAATCAATGTTCAAAAATCACAAGCATTCCTACATGCCAATAACAGACAAACAGCCAAACCATGAGTGAACTCCCATTCACAACTGCTACTAAGAGAATAAACTTACAAAGGATGTGAAGGATCTCTTCAAGGACAACTACAAACCACTGCTCAAGGAAATGAGAGGACACCAAAAAAATGGAAAAACATTCCATGCTCCTGGATATAAAGAATCAATATCATGAAAATGGCAATACTGCCCAAGGTAATTCATAGATTCAATGCGTCCCCATCAAGTTACCACTGACGTTTCTCACAGAATTGGAAAAAACTACTTTAAACTCCATATGGAACCAAAAAAGAGCCCACATAGCCAAGACAATCCTGAGCAAGAAGAACAAAGCTAGAGGCATCACACTAACTGACTTCAAACTGTACTTCAAGGCTACAGTAACCAAAACAGCATGGTACCAGTACCAAAACAGATACATAGACCAATGGAACACAACGGAGGCCTCAGAAATAACACCACACAGCTACAACAATCTGATCTTTGATAAACCTGACACACATAAGCAATGGGGAAAACATTCCCTATATAATAAATGGTGTTGGGAAAACTGGCTAGCCATATGCAGACAACTGAAGCTGGACCCCTTCCTTATATCTTTTACAAAAATAAACTCAAGACGGATCAGAGACTTAAACGTAAGACCTAGGATCATAAAAATCCTAGAAGAAAACCTGGGCAATACCATTCAGGACATAAGCATGGGCAAAGACTTCATATCCAAAACACCAAAAGCAATGGCAACAAAAGCCAAAATTGACAAATGGGATCTAATTAAACTAAAGAGCTCCTGCACAGCAAAAGAAACTATCATCAGAGTAAACAGGCAACCTACAGAATGGGAGAAAATTTTTGCAATCTATCCATCTGACAAAGGGCTAATATCCAGAATCCACAAAGAACTTGAACAAATTTATAAGAAAAAAAAATCCATCAAAAATTGGGCAAAAGATATGAACAGACACTTCTCACAAGAAGACATTTATGCAGCCAACAGACATGTGAAAAAATGCTCATCATCACTAGTCATCAGAGAAATGCGAATCAAAACCATAATGAGATACCATCTCTTGCCAGTTAGAATGGCGATCATTAAAAAGTCAGGAAACAGAAGATGGCCAAATAGGAACAGCTCGAGCCTCCAGCTCCCAGCATGAGCGACACAGAAGACAGGTGATTTCTGCATTTTCAACTGAGGTACTGGGTTCATCTCACTGGGGCAGGTCGGACAGTTGGCGCCGGTCCGCGGATGCAGCCCAACCAGCCAGAGTTGAAGCAGGGCGAGGCATCGCCTCACCTAGGAAGCACAAGGGGGAAGGGAATTCCTTTTCCTAGCCAAAGGAAATTGAGACACACAACACTTGGAAAATCGGGTAACTCCCACCCTAATACTGCGCTTTACCAAGGGTCTTAGCAAACGGCACACCAGGCGATAATATCCCACACCTTGCCCAGAGGGTCCCATACCCATGGAGCCTTCCCTCATTGCTAGCACAGCAGTCTGAGATCTAACTGCAAGGCGGCAGCAAGGCTGGGAGAGGGGCGCCCGCCACTGCTGATGCTTAAGTAGGTAAACAAAGCCCCCAGGGAAGCTCGAATTGGGTGGAGCCCACCACAGGTCAAGGAGGCTGGCCTGCTTCTGTAGACTCCTCCTCTGGGGACAGGGCATAGCTAAACAAAGAGCAGCAGAAACCTCTGCAGAGGTAAATGCCCCTGTCTGACAGCTTTGAAGACAGCAGTGGATCTCCCAACACGGAGGTTGAGATCTGAGAACGGACAGACTGCCTGCTCAAGTGGGTCCCGGACCCCTCAGTAGCCTAACTGGGAGACATCCCCCACTAGGTGCAGACTGACACCTCACACCTCACATGGCGGGGTACACCCCTGAGACAAAGCTTCCAGAGCAAGAATCAGACAGCAACACTCGCTGTTCAGCAACATTCTCTCTTCTGCAGCCTCCACTGCTGATACCCAGGCAAACAGGGTCTGGAGTGGACCTCAAGCAAACTCCAACAGACCTGCAGCTGAGGGTCCTGACTGTTAGAAGGAAAACTAACAAACAGAAAGGACACCCACACCAAAACCCCATCAGTACGTCACCATCATCAAACACCAAAGGCAGATAAAACCACAAAGATGGGGAAAAAGCAGGGCAGAAAAGCTGGAAATTCAAAAAATAAGAGTGCATCTCCCTCTCCAAAGGAACACAGCTTGTCACCAGTAACAGAACAAAGCTGCACGGAGAGTGACTTTGACAAGTTGAGAAGAAGAAGGCTTCAGTCGATCAAACTTCTCAGAGCTAAAGGAGGAACTACGTAACCAGCGCAAAGAAACTACAAACTTTCAAAAAAGAATGGATGAATGGATAACTAGAATAATCAATGCAGAGAAGACCTTAAAAGAACTGAGATGAAAACCATAACACGAGAACTACGTGACAAATGCACAAGCTTCAGTAACCAACTCGATCAACTGGAAGAAAGAGTATCAGCAATTGAAGATCAAATGAATGAAATGAAACAAGAAGAGAAGTTTAGAGAAAAAAGTGTAAAAAGAAATGAACAAAGCCTCCAAGAAATATGGGATTATGTGAAAAGACCAAATCTACGTCTGATTGGTGTGCCTGAAAGTATCAGGGAAAATGGAACCAAGTTGGAAAACACTCTGCAAGATATCATCCAGGAGACTTTCCCCAACCTAGTAATGCAGGCCAACATCCAAATTCAGGAAATACAGAGAATGCCACAAAGACACTCCTGGAGAAGAGCAACTCCAAGACACATAATTGTCAGATTCACCAAAGTTGAAGGAAAAAATGTTAAGGGCAGCCAGAGAGAAAGGTTGGGTTACACAAAAAGGGAAGCCCATCAGACTAACAGCAGATCTCTCAGCAGAAACTTTACAAGCCAGAAAAGAGTGGGGGTCAATGTTCAACATTCTTAAAGAAAAGAATTTTTAATCCAGAATTTCATATCCAGTCAAACTAAGTTTCATAAGTGAAGGAGAAACAAAATCCTTTAAAGACAAGCAAATACTGAGAGATTTTGTCACCACCAGGCCTGCCCTACAAGAGATTCTGAAGGAAGCACTAAACATGGAAAGGAACAACAGGTACCAGCCAATACGAAAATATGTCAAAATGTAAAGTGTATCAATGCTAGGAAGAAACTGCATCAACTAGCGAGCAAAATAACCAGCTAATAATCATAATGACAGGGTCAAGTTCATACATAACAATATTAACCTTAAATGTAAATGGGCTAAGTACTCGAATTAAAAGACACAGGCTGGCAAATTGGATAAAGAGTCAAGACCCATCAGTTTGCTGTATTCAGGAGACCCATCTCACATGCAGAGATACACATAGGCTCAAAATAAAAGGATGGAGGAAGATCTACCAAGCAACTGGAAAACAAAAAATAGCAGGGGGTGCAATCCTAGTCTCTGATAAAACAGACTTTAAACCATCAAAGATCAAAAGAGACAAAGAAGGCCATTACATAATGGTAAAGGGATCAATTCATCAGGAAGAGCTAACCATCCTAAATATATATGTACCCAATACAGGAGCACCCAGATTCATAAAGCAAGTTCTTAGAGACTTAAAAAGAGACTTAGACTCCCATACAATAATAATGGGAGACTTTAACACTCCACTGTCAACATTAGACAGATCTACGAGACAGAAAGTTAACAAGGATATCCAGGAATTGAACTCAACTCTGCACCAAGCGGACCTAATAGACATCTACAGAACTCTCCACTCCAAATCAACAGAATATACATTCTTCTCAGCACCACATCGCACTTATTCCAAAATTGATCACATTGTTGGAAGTAAAGCACTCCTTGGCAAATCTAAAAGAACAGAAATTATAACAAACTGTCTCTCAGACCACAGTGCAATCAAACTAGAATGCAGGACTAACAAATTCAATCAAAACCGCTCAACTACATGGAAACTGAAAAACCTGCTCCTGAATGACTACTGGGTACATAACAAAATGAAGGCAGAAAGAAAGATGTTCTTTGAAACCAATGAGAACAAAGACACAACATACCAGAATCTCTGGGACACATTTAAAGCAGAATGTAGAGGGAAATTTATAGCACTAAATGCCCACAAGAGAAAGCAGGAAAGATCTAAAACTGACACCCAACATCACATTTAAAAGAACTAGAGAAGCAAGAGCAAACACATTCAAAAGCTAGCAGAAGGCAAGAAATAACTAAGATCAGAGCAGAACTGAAGATGATAGAGACACAAAAAACCCTCCAAAAAAATCAGTGAATCCAGGAGCTGGTTTTTTGAAAAGATCAACAAAATTGATAGACTGCTAGCAAGACTAATAAAGAAGAAAAGAGAGAAGAATCAAATACACGCAATAAAAAATGATAAAGGGGATATCACCACCGACCCCACAGAAATACAAACTACCATCACAGAATACTATACACACCTGTATGCAAATAAACTAGAAAATCTAGAAGAAATGGATAATTTTCTGAACACTTATACTCTCCCAAGACTAAACCAGGAAGAAGTTGAATCCCTGAATAGACCAATAGCAGGCTCTGAAATTGAGGCAATAATTAATAGCCTACCAACCAAAAAAAGTCCAGGACCAGATGGATTCACAGTCGAATTCTACCAGAGGTACAAGGAGGAGTTGGTACCATTCCCTCTGAAACTATTCCATCCAACAGAAAAAGAGAGAATCCTCCCTAACTCATTTTACAAAGCCAACATCATCCTGATACCAAAGTCTGGCAGAGATACAACAAAAAAAGAGAATTTTAGACCAATATCCCTGATGAACATCGATGCAAAAATCCTCAATAAAATACTGGCAAACCGAATCTAGCAGTACATCAAAAAGCTTACGCACCATGATCAAGTGGGCTTCATCCCTGGGATACAAGGCTGGTTCAGCATACGCAAATCAATAAACGTAATCCAGCATATAAACAGAACCAAACACAAAAACCACATGATTATCTCAATAGATGCAGAAAAGGCCTTTGACAAATTCAACAGCCCTTCATGCTAAAAACTCTCAATAAATTCGGTATTGATGGAACATATCTCAAAATAATAAGAGCTATTTATGACAAACCCACAGCCAATATCATACTGAATGGGCAAAAACTGGAAGCATTCCCTTTGAAAACTGGCACAAGACAGGGATGCCCTCTCTCACACCACTCCTATTAAACATAGTGTTGGAAGTTCTGGCGAGGGCAATCAGGCAGGAGAAAGAAATCAAGGGTATTCAGTTAGGAAAAGAAGAAGTCAAATTGTCCCTGTTTGCAGATGACAAGATTGTATATTTAGAAAGCCCCATCATCTCAGCCCAAAATCTCCTTAAGCTGATAAGCAACTTCAGCAAAGTCTCAGGATACAAAATCAATGTGCAAAAATCACAAGCATTCTTATACACCAGTAACAGACAAACAGAGAGCCAAATCATGAATGAACTCCCATTCACAATAGCTTCAAAGAGAATAAAATACCTAGGAATCCAACTTACAAGGGATGTAAGGAACCTCTTCAAGAAGAACTACAAACCACTGCTCAGTGAAATAAAAGAGGACACAAACAAATGGAAGAACATACCATGCTCATGGATAGGAAGAATCAATATTGTGAAAATGGCCATACTGCCCAAGGTAATCTACAGATTCAATGCCATCCCCATTAATCTACCAATGACTTTCTTCACAGAATTGGAAAAAACTGCTTTAAAGTTCATATAGAACCAAAAAAGAAACTGCATTGCCAAGACAATCCTAAGCCAAAAGAACAAAGCTGGAGGCATCACAATACCTGACTTCAAACTATACTACAAGGCTACAGTAACCAAAACAGCATGGTACTGGTACCAAAACAGACATATAGACCAATGGAACAGAACAGAGCCCTCAGAAATAACACCACACATCTACAGCCATCTGATCTTTGACAAACCTGACAAAAACAAGAAATATGGAAAGTATTCTCTATTTAATAAATGATGCTGGAAAAATTGGCTAGCCATAAGTAGAAAGCTGAAACTGGATCCTTTCCTTACTCCTTATACCAAAATTAATTCAAGATGGATTAGAGACTTAAATGTTACACCTAAAACCATAAAAACTCTAGAAGAAAACCTAGGTAATACCATTCAGGACATAGGCATGGGCAAGGATTTCATGTCTAAAACACCAAAAGCAACAGCAACAAAAGCCAAAATTGACAAATGGGATCTAATTAAACTAAAGAACTTCTGCACAGCAAAAGAAACTATCATCAGAGTGAACAGGCAACCTACAGAATGGGAGAACATTTTTGCAATCTACTCATCTGATAAAGGGCTAATATCCAGAACCTACAAAGAACTCAAACAAATTTACAAGAAAAAAACAAACAACTCCATCAAAACGTGGGCAAAGGATATGAACAGACACTTCTCAAAAGAAGACATTCATACAGCCAACAGACACATCAAAAAATGCTCATCATCACTCGCCATCAGAGAAATGCAAATCAAAACCACAATGAGATACCATCTCACACCAGTTAGAATGGCAATCATTAAAAAATCAGGAAACAACAGGTGCTGGAGAAGATGTGGAGAAATAGGAACACTTTTACACTGTTGGTGGGACTGTAAACTAGTTCAACCATTGTGGAAAACAGTGTGGCGATTCCTCAAGGATCTAGAACTAGAAATACCATTTGACCCAGCCATTCCATTACTGGGGATATACCCAAAGGATTATATGTCATGCTGCTATAAAGACACATGCACACGTATGTTTATTGCGGCACTATTCACAACAGCAAAGACTTGGAATCAACCCAAATGTCCATCAGTGACAGACTGGATTAAGAAAATGTGGCACATATACACCATGGAATACTATGCAGCCATAAAAAAAGGATGAGTTCACGTCCTTTGTAGGGACATGGATGCAGCTGGAAACCATGATTCTCAGCAAACTATTGCAAGAACAGAAAACCAAATACCACATATTCTCACTCACAGGTGGGAACTGAACAATGAGAACACTTGGACACAGGAAGGGGATGATCACACACCAGGTCCTTTTGTGGGAAGGGGGGACAGGGGTGGAGGGAGGGTTAGCATTAGGAGATATACCTAATGTAAATGACAAGTTAATGGGTACAGCACACCAACATGGCACATGTATACATATGTAACAAACCTGCACGTTGTGCACATGTACCCTAGAACTTAAAGTATAAAAAAAAAGTCAGGAAACAACACATGCTGGAAAGGATCTGGAGAAACAGAAACACTTTTACACTGTTAGTGGGAGTGTAAATTAGTTCAACCATTGTGGAAGGCAGTGTGGTGATTCCTCAAGATCTACAACTAGAAATACCATTTGGCCCAGCAATCCCATTACTGGGCATATACCTAAAGGATTATAGGTCACTCTGTGATAAAGACACATGCACACATATGTTCACTGCAGCACTATTCACAATAGCAAAGACTTGGAATCAACCCAAATGTCCATCAATGATAGACTGGATAAAGAAAATGTGGCACATATACACCATGGAATACTACGCAGCGATAAAAAATGATGAGTTTATGTCCTTTGCGGGACATAGATTATGCTGGAAACCATCATTCTCAGCAAACTATCACAAGATCAGAAAACCAAACACCGCATGTTCTCACTCATAAGTGGGAGTTGAACAATGAGAACACATGGACACAGGGAGGGGAAAATCACACACTGGGTCCTGTCAGGGTTGGGGGGCTAGCAGAGGGATAACATTAGGAGAAATACCTAATGTAGGTGACAGGTTGATGGGTGCAGCAAACCACCAGGGCACGCGTATATCTATGTAACAAACTGCATGTACTGCCCATGTAACCAAGAACTTAAAGTATAATAATACAAATAAAAATAAATAAAAATTGTGGCACTATTGTAGTCATTTGCAGGTACACACAAAGTGGCAAAAAATTTGAGTCACACAACCCACACGTTTCCAACTGATGTCAAATAAGGTGACACTCTGCTTCAGCTCTTATACTATAAACACAAGTTGCCTTTTCATGGTTTATTTAGTACCACATTTGTCACATTTTGGTGCTTGTTTTTGATGACTTCAGTCCTTCAAATGATCATCAAGCACAATGCTGAAGTGCTGGCTAGTGTTGCTAAGTATAAGAAGGTTGTGACATGCCATAAGGAGAAAACAATGTGTTAGATAAGCTTTGTTCAGGCACGAGTTATAGTGCTGTTGGTCATGAGTTCAACATCAATGAACGAACAATAAATGAAATATCTTTAAACAGAAACACATAAAACGAGGCTATGTGTTGATCAGTTGACAAAATTGTTGTGACCAGAGGCTCACAGGAACCTAACCCCTTAACTTCCTCTAGGAGTAATAGTTCAGTGTTAGCTAATTAAGTATTTGTAGTGACTTTTCAGAACATTACTGTTAATAACTAGAATTGTCTGTAAACACTAAAGTAATTGTAGCTAAAACAGCATGATATGTAGGATTTGCTTCAAAATCCATTAGTGGTAGAAGGAGAGAGAGAATAGAGGTTTATAGATGAAACATGATTGTCCGTGTGTTGATACCTGTTCAAGGTGAGTGATGAGTACACATGAGAGTTCAATAATGTATTCTCTCTGTCTTTGCACCTAATTAGAATTTTTCCACAATAAAAAGTAAAGCATATACACACAACACATCTACACAGACAGTCCAAATAGGTACTACTAGCATATGGAGTAGAATAGTATAATTCTTTAATTGGGCAGGATTATTCTTTTCATTTCAAGATGTTTAGCAATCTCAGCCTCTATTCACTAGGTCAGTAGCACAATCGGTTGAAACCAATAATACAGGGCAAACTATCCAAAAAGCCATTCATCACAGCATTATTATACTATTTTTAAAAATAGTCCTAATGTACAACAAAATTACAGTGGTTAAATACAAATATGCTATATCTAAATAATAGAATATACCATAACCCTAAAAATGATATTATACTTCTTTCTGAGGTGATGAGCTAACAACACGACACTCACAACCCGAAGTCACACCACGTTAAATACATCCTTATCAGCATGGGAAACAAGAGAAGTAGCCACAAATGAACTATAAATTTGACAAATATCTTAAAAACAGAAGCATAGACTCATAGAAACAAATAAACCAAAAGAGAAAAATTATAATCCAAAACCTAAATAGAAGTCTACAGAAGAGGATGCTGCTTTTCATAGAAGAGGCCCCAGAAAGGCTCTAAGTACCCAATTAGTAAGTACAGACAGCAGAAGCCTGCCGGAATCAAGACAATTAATTAAGAAACCAAAAAAAGCTGAGCCTCCCACTCATCCATGTTCAGAACAGTTACCTGCAACATTTGCCTACATTAAATGGCCAAAATCTGCATTCAAAACAACCATTTGCCTGGCAAAGACCCTACTCAGAGTGTTGGGCAAGCAACAGAATTAGAAAAGGACCTGACCTAAAAGACCTAACTCTCATTCACCACAATGAAGTCTATCTACTACATACCTTTCAGGAAAGCCTGTGGATAGGCCCCTCCCCAAGCCTTACAAAAAGCCCACAGGCAATCCTTACATTCAAAGGAGAAACCTTCCGGTAAACAGATATACAAAAAACACAAAGCAAACCCATATGAGCAACATGCCTATATAAAAGCAAGGCAGTGAATGTTCATCATACACTTGAAGAAAATCAACAGTATCAAAGAGAAAGACAAGGAATTTTTTTTTAATTCAAAAAAAAGAAAGACTAGGAAGAATAAACAGAAGTTACCCAACAGAAAACAAAGATAACAGAAGAAACAGAAAAGAACTTAAAAAATTATAATCAGAAAGATTAAAAAGTTATTTTATTAAAGAAAGCTGCTTTCAAAAAGGAAAACATTTAAAAATAAGTAATTTTTAGAAGTAAAAATTTGCTAAAATTTAAAAATTCAAATAATCAGAGAGAATCTTCATCCACTTGGGCTGCTATAACAAAATACCTTAGATGGGTAATTTATAAACAACAGAAATGTACTGCTCGCAGTTCTGGAGCACCAGCAGTCCAAGATCAAGGCACCAGCAGATTCAGTGTCTGGTGAGGGTCTGTTCCATGTAAATGACACCTCCTGTATCCTCACATGGCAGAAGAGAAGGGAGGCTCCTTAAATCCCTTTAGAAGGGCACTAATCCCATTTATGAGGGCTGAGTCCTCATGATGTAATCACTTCCAAAAGGTCTCATCTATATTATCGTATTGAGTATTAGGGTCCAACATACGAATTTTGGTGGGACACCAACATTCAGATCATAGCATAGAGCAAACAGAAGAATTCCACTTATTGATGGAACAAAAAGTAGGAAGGCCACCGAGGAGATACAACAAAAGATAAAAAGATGGAAAACATGAGATAAGAAAGAAAACAGAAAAGAAGGTCAAATCTGTAAGCTCCAACCTCTAACAGAGTGCTAAAACAAAGAATACAATGAAGAAAAGATATGAGAACATTGTATCAATCAAAAGAAAATCTCACGTTTTGAGATGGAAAGGCCCACCAAAGACTAAGAAGAATAAACTTTCAAAGGACCCAAATAAACAGATGATGTTGAGATTTTACAATAGTGCACCTAAAGAGAAAATCCTACAAGCTTCAAGCAAGTATCTAGGAAGAAACAAGAATCACACTGATGGGCTCCTTGGTAGCATTACAGTATGCTCGAATTAGATAACAGAACTATGCTTTCAAAAATCCAAGGCAAAATACATGGACATAAAATAATTATGTTCAGCTGAAGTGCCAACTAAGTGTAAGGGCAAAAGAAAGACATTTTCAGTCATATAAGGAGTCAGAAAATGTGCCACCTCTCCATCCTTTCTCAGAAAAAAAAAATACTTGAAAATAATCTGACAAAAAAGAAAAGGATTATCTGGCGTCCTAGAAACTGTGTAGTAAGTTCAGCTGTACAATGAAAAGAAAATCTAAAGTGACAAATGTGAGTAGGTTCAGAAAGTAATCCATACCATAAGCCAAAGAGGACAAGGAAAAATGTCCTCAGCCTATCATACAAATGTCTGACAAAGAACATAGACATTCTTTATAAGAAAAAGTAAAGAGAAGGGCAATGAGAAATTCCAGGGGGGAATGCTGTCCAGGAAGTCCATGGTTTAAAAATTAAACAGACCTAAATGGATCATAATTTGGACAATTAATAGACTACACAGAAAGATCATGTGTTTGACCTTGATATTTAGAACATTATTTTTAACAGACATGGGTTGAGTATTTGGCATATCATTTTCACTTCTCAGTGGATGTGAACATACTACATGGTTCTCTAGGAAGTATTTACATAGTAATAAAATTATAAATGCCACTTATAGTTTCTAATTTCAAAAATAAACTCAAAATCCAAGCAATCTCACAGTGTAATCTACAGACATCAGAATTACCTGGAAATGTTATTTTAAACTTTATTTTAAACCTAGATCCCACCCCTAGAGATTCAGTAGATCAGGTAAAAGGCCCAGAGATCTTCATTTTAATAAATTCTCCAAGTATAACTTGTGCACACTAAATTTTGAGAGTCACAGTTATAAAACAGTAATCTCCAAAATTTCTCATTACACCTTATCAACAAAAGACTTTTGAACACCTACCTCTCATATACAGTATGTTTATTTATAAATTGTATGTTATATGAATGTATACTTTGTATATTATAAATATGAAAAATAGACATTGTAAAGGATGAGGAAAATGAACTAACAATAATTTAATATATGCTTCTGTTTAATCAGGAGAAAAGTAAAAATTATGGATAGGTTTAGAAAGTTTTAAAAAATAACAAATAAAAGGAGGGGAGAATAAAGAATCATGGAAATGACAATTGAAGTCCCAAGGCTTCTCTAGAAGGCTTATTCTACTAAAAAAACAGAGGGAGTCTGAGAGTGATCACATTTCATCTCAAAAATGATTGAGGAAGTAATAAGGGTACTTCAATAAAAGACTTAATTCTGATCATCAGAAGGAAAAAAAATGATTGATGAATCAGACATACAAGTCACATGAGAAGAAACTGATTATACTATTTTAAGTGTTCATAATAACCAAAGATGGTAAAATTAGACATACTCAGGCATGTATCACAGATTTTTAACAAGTCAAACTTCAGACAACACTGGAATGATCCCAGGACTAGAGACTCCAAAGGTGAATATAATTCAAGTAATGAAAAATGATATTCAGATTTTAGGATCACGATTCCAATTTTTAAAAAAGGAAAAGGAAAAGGAAAAGGTATCCATATGTTTAGCTTCTCATTTAAGAAGTATAATGAAATCCATTTACTAGGAAAGCAAGTGTTTTAATTGCTGTGCTAAGTGTCATGGGAATATACCAAATGTTTGATAGGAAGAACCCAGGATCATTCCACTGCTTCTAATGACCAAGAAGAGGCCCAACAATCTACAGTTAAATGGGCAGTTCCTACAGGATAATATGGAGTGCTAAGTAAAATCCCTTAATCTACTCCAGAACACTTAGTCTACACCGGCAAGGTCATCCCAGGCTTTCAATTACACACTGCAGTTATCTTAGGGGAAAACTGAGTCACGTCTAGTAAGTTCCCTATAGAGGCAGTCTATGGAATAAAAAGTCAAACAACAGGGACTTCGCCGATTTTTAAGGTTGAACTGTAACAGCTCAAGACACACACACACAGTATTTAAGACATAGTTTTATCTCTTAACTACACACTCTCCAAATACGTCAGAATATGAACAGGAACAGGGCCTACCTGGCACCCTTCATTATCCAACAATTTTAATTTTCGGCTCCACATTTATTTAGACATTAAATGGATCTCTTTAGGAGATTAATGACAAGTATTAACTTTAATAATGAAGAGAAACAAACTCAACACACCAAATACTCATGAAAAAATAATTTGAGAGCTCACCTTTCCACAACCAAACTGACCACTTGTGTGAGATCTGGGTTTGTCACCTGGAGACGTTTCCACAAAGACCATACAAATTCTTTATCAGCCTTAAAGAAATAAAACAGAATTTAGATGCATTGCTTTGTAGTGATAGTGAAATAAGATACCACATTAAATTTTAAAATGAAAAACCAATTACTTGATCCCTAGTTGTATAACTACACCAACTGACTCTCTTTAAAGGTATGGGGGAAAGCTTTATTTTAAAAAGTTATTACACAGGTAATCCACATTCACTTTTACTATTTCTATCACCTATATTTTGGGATATAACTGTTGAAATGCTAAATATCTAATTAAATTTGCTCTAAAAGGAAACTTCCCTCACTGCTGCCCCATTTTCAGCTCCCCTTTTATCAAAACTCCCTGAAAGAGTTACCTGTAATTACTATGTCTATTTCCTATCTCCCATTCACTCTATAATGCTTCCCAGTAAGATTTTCCTCCCCACCATTATGATAAAATCATTATTCAAGTTCCTCTATATTGCCAAATCCAAAGGACAATGGGTAATTTCAGTCCTTATTACCTAGGTTAGTTGTTATTAACCTTGGCTGACAGGAATCCCTTTTGGGGAGCTTTTAAAAAATAGGGACGAATTAGAGATTCTGATTAATTGGTCTTAGGTTAGATCCAAGCATCACTGTGTTTTAAAAGTGCCTTGAGTGAATCTGTGCACTCTAGGTTGAGAACCACTGCCCTGGGTGACCTTATATCAGACCCATGATTTTAAATACCAGCGCTACACTGAGACTCAACATTTCTATCTAGAGTCATTTCCTCTACTCTTAGGTCCAGACTGCATATTCAACTGCATATTCCATAATTATCTCCAACTGCATATTCAGTAATTCCACTTGAAAACCTAATAGATATCTTAAATTTAACTTGTCCAAAATAAAATTATTGGTTCCTTACCCTCTCACAAATCTGCCCCTCTCCCTCCCAGAAATTGATACTGCCATCTATTCACTTATTCAAAGATCTAAAACAGTAGTGTCCAATCTTTTGG
Source organism: Papio anubis (assembly GCF_008728515.1). NCBI lineage: Eukaryota > Metazoa > Chordata > Mammalia > Primates > Cercopithecidae > Papio > Papio anubis. Next base: position 46,321,655 of record NC_044988.1, on the reverse strand, counting down.
CTTCCCTGGGCCACAGTGAAAGAAGAAGAATTATCTTGGGCCACATATAAAATACACTAACACTAACAACAGTTAATGAGCTAAAAAAATTGCAAAATAAATATCATAATGTTTTAAGAAAGTTTAATAATTTGTGTTAGGCCGCATTCAAAGCCATCCTGGGCTACATGCAGCCTGCCCGTGAGCTGGGTGTTAGGGTTAGGTTGATCTAAAACTTAGGAGTCAATCTTGATTATTCTTTTTTTTTTTTTTCCTGAGACGGAGTCTTGCTCTGTCGCCCAGGCTGGAGTGCAGTGGCGCAATCTGGGCTCACTGCAACCTCTGCCTCCCAGGTTCAAGTGATTCTTCTGCCTCAGCCTCCTGAGTAGCTGGGACTACAGGCACGCACCACCACACCCAGCTGATTTTTGTATTTTTAGTAGAGATAGGGTTTCACCATATTGGCCAGGCTGGTCTCGAACTCCTGACCTCATGATCTACCTGCCTCAGCCTCCCAAAGTGCTGGGATTACAGGCATGAGCCACCGTGCCCGGCCAATCTTGGTTATTCTTTTCTCCTCACACTTCATATCTAATCATCAACAAACCCTACTGTCTTTATCTACATTATAGGCAAATTCTGACCACTCTCACCACTTCTACCACTATCACCCTAGTCCAAGTCAATTCCGTCTCTTGCCCAGCTCTCCATCATGGTCTCACAGCCTTCTAACTCAAAACTCTCTAGTGGGTTTCCATCAAATTAGGAAACTAATCCAAACTCTGTGTCAAGGCTACAAGAGTCCATATGGCCTGGCCCATATACACCTTCCCAACCTCAGCTGTCACTTTCCTCCTTGCTCACACAGACGTTCTTACTCTACTTGAACCAGGGCCAATGCACATACTACATCATCCATCACATTTTCACATAGAGTATTCCCTCACTTCATTCAAGTCTTTGCTTAAATCTTAAATAATATCTCAAGTGAATTCTTCCCTGACTACTATCATAGTCACCAAAACTCCCAAGTCTCTAGTAACCCCTTTTCCAGTTGCAATTTTGTTTTCACAGCACATTTCGTTTAATAATCCTGTATGTTTAGTGATTTCATTTTACTTGTGTGGCAGATACCTCAATTTCTATCTCCATCATCCGTTCTCTCTTTTTGGTTACAGAAACAATTCTGCCCAAGTAACAGACCAATCTCTCTTGCCTTATGGGTTATACGACTATGTTCTGTCAATGAAATATAAGTGCTGTTGGAAACTTAGAGGAAATCTTAAAATCAGACATGTGTCTACCCATTGTCAGAAATATTCTTCCCAGTCTGTTGTTGCTTATTGATTTTTTTGAAAAAGCAAGTTATTAATTTTACATAGTCAAATGTATCCATCTTTTCCATTATGGCTTATGGACTTCATGTACCAGTTAGAAAAGCCTTCTCTATTTCAAGATTAGAAATGTATTTACCCATTTCTTCTTCTGGAATTTTTGTTTTTTAGTATTTTTTAATCGACAGATAAAAATTGCATATATTTATGGCATACAACATAATGTTTTATGTATACATTTTAGAATGGTTAAATCAAGCTAATTAACATAACCATTAGGGCTGGCACAGTGGGTCACATCTGTAATCCCAGCACTTTGGGAGGCCAAGATGGGAGGGGATCATTTGAGTCCAGAAGTTTGAGACTGGCCTGGGCAACATAGTGAGACCCCCATCGCTACAAACTTAAAAATCAGTTAGTCGTAGTGGAATACACCTGTAGTTCCAGCTACTCAGGAGACTGAGGGTGGGAGGGTCGCTGAGCCCGGGAGGTCAAGGCTACAATGAGCCATGATCGTGCCACCATACAGCCTGGGCGACAGACCAAGACCCTATCTCAAAAAAACAAAGAAGAAAACATAACCATTACCTCATACACCCACCATTTTTTTTTTTGATGAGAGCACTTAAAATTTATTCTCTTAGTAATTTTCAAGTACACAATCTATTGTTATTAACTATAACACCATGCTGTACAGTAAGTCTGGTGATATGAAAAAAAATTCTTTTGTGAACAATAAAATGTTACAAATGGATTGTGGAACTGCATTATATATGAGTTTTATGAATTTTTTAGTTATTTAAATACTATATTATGTTCAATTTGGATTACATCTAGAATTATTAAAAAAAAACTTTCATATACAAAAAACAAATTCCCCCCCAAAAAAACACAGAACTAGTTTTCAAACTGTTCCAGACATTAATACAAGGAAACTATTATCAATCACTCATATTCTCTTTATATTTTTCCTTCAGGCACTAAACGATGTTCTTTTTAAATAACAAAAATAAAAACCTTAGCCAGATGTGGCAGCGCACCCCTATAAGGCTGAGATGGACAAATGGCTTAAGTTCAGAAGTTCGAAACCAATCTGGGCAACACAGGGAGACAGAGACCCCATCTCTACAAAAAATACAAAAATTAGCCTAGCGTGGTGGCACACACCTGCAGTCCCAGCTACTCTGGAGGCTGAGGTGGGTGGATCCTTTGAGCCCAGGAGGTCAACACTGCAATGAGCCAGGACTGCACCCCTGTACTCCAGCACCGGTGACAGAGGGAGACGGTCACAAATAAAATGAAAACAAAAAATAAAAACCTAAGTTTTTTTTTTTTTTTTTTTTTGAGACAAAGTCTCATTCTGTTGCCCAAGCTGGAGGGCAGTGTCGCAATCTCAGCACACTGCAACCTTCACCTCCCACGTTCAAGCAATTATCCTGCCTCAGCCTCCCATGTAGCTGGGATTAATGGTGCATGCTGCCACACTCTGCTAATTTCTGTACTTTAGTAGAGACTGGGTTTCACCATGTTGGCCAGGCTGGTCTCAAACTCCCAACCTCAAGTGATCCACCCACCTCGGCCTCCCAAACTACTGTCATTATAAAATTCTTTATTCTCAGGCCAGGCGCAGTGGCTCACGCCCAGCACTTTGGGAGGCCAAGGCGGGCAGATCACAAGGTCAGGAGTTCGAGACCAGCCTGACCAACATGGTGAAACCCTGTCTCTACTAAAAATACAAAAATTAGCTGGCGTGGTGGTGCACGCCTGTAATCCCAGTTACTCAGGAGGCTGCGGCAGGAGAACAGCTTGAACCCGGGAGGCAGAGGTTGCAGTGAGCCCAGACTGCGCCACTGCACTCCAGCCTGGGCAACAGAGCGAGACTGCATCTCAAAAAAAAAAAATTCTTTATTTTCACTATGTAACTTCCAAACAGAATCAAATAATAATTTTTAAAAATATATAATCAAAATTAAAAATGTAGTGGAGTTGGGTTCTAAATTAGTGAAATAGGGTATTAAATGTCATGGATGCAAAATTACCCTTTGGAACACCCTTGAAAGATTCCTTAGGAAAAAGCTACATTTGGAAGCTAACCTACTACTCTCAGTAAGTGCAATGCAGACAGCTTTTCTTCCCTCATTGAAATTAGTCACTTTTTCTTCAGGTAAGCATTATTTATAGTTCACTTGCTAATCAGGAAGCCATATTGTTTTAAAGTTTAATTAGATAATACAATCACTTAGAGTGGGATGAGATGCTGATATTAGGAGAAATATCTGATTACTTTCTATTACATGCTTATTCTGAGGCATTCCAATGATGCAGAATGGTATGGGGAATTACTCAAACTTCACCAAGCACATATCATTGAATTCCCGTAAGTGGAATGTGAAAGCAAAACAAATTAAATGAAGCTACTACTTATGACAATGGACTAATTAGCAGCGTTCTTTTTCCCAAACTATATGTTTCAAGCATTGTTGGGTTCTGAAATTAATTTAGATCTGGACAGCATTTTTTAAAGGAACAGAACTGAAAAAAATATCAGCCCACACAATGTTAGGGAATGTATTCTTTCTGAAAATATATGTATATGTGTGTGTCCTTACTAGGTTGAGATACAAAATGAATTTTACTTCGAGTTGTAATTTTCAGCAGTTTTAATGTTATGTATTCTTGGGTACTGTCATTTCTAGCTGAACAAATAAGCGGGAGAATACACTTTAAAAGATATAAAAGTGAATATTTAATCACCTAAATGCTTTTTTACAAAACAATTGGGAGTTCAATTACTCTTTTTCCCCAAGATTCCCCAAGAGCAGGTGTCTCATTTGACTAAGGTTTTTATGGTGCAGGATACTGCCTACAATTATAAGAGTATTAATATTACAAAATCTAAGAAATCATCATTCCAGACTCTTATGACCATCTCTGTATTCTCATATTTGCCAAGAGTATGTCAATCATTTTCCTAGTCTATATACGTCCTAGGTCACAAAAGCCAACACCATGTTTGGAGCCGCATTTTTAAAAATGTGTTTGCGGGAAGAGGTTCATCACGCTGTTTCTAACAGACTGACTTCCTTAACCAAGTCATTCATAAAAAAGTAAGTATCTTAGCTTCTTAGCCAGCTAAAGGCCTAACTATGTGGGGAGGCAGAGGTGGGAGGAAAGAGAGTGGAAAATAATTAGGACTCAGAGTATTAAAGGGTTCACATCTTAAAACTCCCCAAAGGGTGAGGGCTGCAGGTGACAAATGTTTCAATTCATTGTTGCCATTTATTG